>NW_005841989.1:2075652-2098023 GCF_000455745.1 Alligator sinensis
GAACCTTTCCACTGCCTGCCGTTCTTGCATGCATCCCCCCCCAGCCACTGGCTTCTTTACTTTTCATTCCATCCAGGAAGAGCACACACCAGCTGCTGAAACTTCCTTAGCCCGACGAAGGGTTTTTGAATCCAAAAGCTTGCTTAATAATTGTTTTCCAACTATTTAAGTTGGTCTAATAAAAGATATCAGATTCACCCAAAGAACCTTGTCTGCCTAAATCATAGTTAGGTGCCTAAATACACAGGAGGATCTAGGCCAAAGGACTTTGGATCGTCTGGAACTTGTCCACAGTAGGCTTTAAAACAAAGTACTAGACTATGCTTAGCCATGCCAAAGTAAACCTGGAGTCACTGCACTCAGGTTCATGCGGAGCAATGTAAACTGGATCCTGTAGGGATGAGGGGTCAGGGGTTGGACATGGGCAGGGGGCGATGCGATTGCACTGTGTGTGTATGTGTGAGAAGTCAGGCAGCAGCATCTGCTCATGTTGGCAGCTGGAAAACAGGGACTAGCGGTTTCATTAGTCAGTGAGAGGCCTGTGGGAGCATTTCAGGAGAGGTGGATACAGGGCAGAAGGGTGCATGGACAGTGCTGCCCAGGGAACAATAGGCAGGTTTACAGACATGGAGGAGCCTGTTCCAGGCAGCACAGGTGGCAGCTCCCAGGAACAGAATTGTAAAGGCATCAGACAGGCACTGGGAAGGAATAAATACTCCAGTAAACAGACATTCAGCAGGCAGGTGGATGGGCCCACATGAGCTGCGTGACCTCGCACTGCCCCCTGATGTTGCTGTGTTCTGTGTGTGGTGCAGGCTGTAACTTCTCAAGCAGCATCTCTCCCTGGTGGGTGGTGCTATTACTGTGTGATATAGATCGTTTCTCTTAGAAAAGAGCTACAAATGCTGCCAGACTGTCTTGCAGGGAGGTTTAGCATTTGAGGAAAGACTACACCGCAGAGATCATTCTATCCCCTAAATAGCATTTAACCAGGGTTTTAAGGCAAAGCTATAACAAACATGAGCACAGTCTCCTTTACTGGGAGCATCTACACATGCATTAATGTGCTTTTACTAATGCACATTAAATATAGTACCTCCAATATGAGGCACTAAATAAATGTGCATTAGGCTGTGCTAATGCACAGTAGCACAAGCACATACTTTTTAGGTGATATTTAATGGACAGTAGCCAGTTCTACTGTGCATTAGCATATTAGCATGGTTTTTTAATAGGCTACTGTGCATTAAAACGCATGTGTAGATGTGTCCACTGTGTGTTTGTTGGAAAGGAGCTTAGTTCTCATAGAAGCAGAAGGCACAGTTTGGTGCTCAGATACCCTGGTGACGGCACCCTAGACAGATACCCTGTGGCCCACACCTCTTGTTGGCCCATCCTACCCACACTGCATCCTCAGTCCTGCCAGGGCCCTCCCAGCCTGTCCTGGAGCACTTGCTGCTGTTCCTGTCATGAGCTTTGATCCAGCTCTGCCAACATACTGGGACCCTAGAATGCTCTGCTGCTTCTCTATATGGCATAAAGTGCACCCTCAGCAAGTTTGCAGATGACACCAACCTGTGGGGGAGTAGTAGATACTCTGGAGGGTAGGGCTAGGATTTAGAGTAACCTAGACAAATTGAAGGACTGGGCCAAAAGGAATCTCATGAGGTTCAACAAGGACAAGTGGAACAATCCCATGCCGCGGTAAAGGCTGAGGACTGACTGGCTGGGCAGCAGCTCTGCAGAAAAGGGCCTGGGGGTGACAGTGGACAATAAGCTGAATATGATCCAGGAGTGTGCCATTGTTGCCAAGAAGGCTAATGGCATCCTGGGCTGCATTGGTAGGTGTGTTGCCAGTAAGTCAAGGGAAGTGATTATTCCCCTCTATTCAGCACTGGTGAGGTCACATCTGGAGTACTGGGTTCAGTTTCAGGCCATCACTCCAGAAGGGATATGGACAAATTGGAGAGAGTCCAGTGGAAGACAACAAAAATGGTGAGGGGGCTGAGGGACATGACTTATGAACAAAGGCAGAAGGAACTGGTCTTGTTTACTCTAGAGGAGAAAAGACTAAGAGGGGATTTAATAGCAGCCTTCAGCTATGTGAAAGGTGTTCAAAAGAGGACGGAGCTGGACTGTTCTCAGCGGTGGCAGATGACAGAACAAGGAGCAATGGTCTCAAGTTGCAGCAAGGGGAGTTTAGGTTAAATATTAGGAAGAATTTTCTCAGTAGGAGGGTAGTAACATACTGGAACAGGTTACCCAGAGCGGTGGTGGAAACTCCATCCTTGGAGGTTTTCAAAACCCAACTGGGCAAAGCTTTGGCTGGGATGATCTAGTTGGAGATGGTCCTGCTTTGAGCAGGGGGTTGGACTAGATGACCTCCTGAGGTCCCTTCCAAACCTAATTTTCTACGATTCTTTGATTCTATGATAGTTCAGCCCAGTCCTGACCTGAAGCGCATGTTACTCATTGTACCAGAAGAGACTTTGGGTCTGGCGTTCATCCTGATTGGGCTAGATATCAGGCTTGTACATTCAAGCATGTGATTATAGTTCTTGCACACTTACCCACTCCCTTACTTTCATGCTATGTCCAGTTCCCTGCCATGGGCTGGGACTGCAGTACTGTCACATTGGGCCACTGAAGATCTCCAGATGGTGAGATCTAGAGCAAGGGGAGCACTCCAAAATGGACCTTGGTGCCCAGGAAGCAAGATGTCACTGTTGTGCATAATGGGAGACATCTGGGGCAATCATCCAAATGAAAAGCATGCCGTGGTAACCAACATCCCCCCCAGGCAGGTAGCTCTGTCCCACCTCAGCACTATTGCCAGTTCCTTCCTTCTACCACTGCAGTAGCTGCCATCTCACCAAAAGTGATAGCTCCCAGCCCTGTCTGAGACCCTGGGTGCATCTACACAAGATGCTATCTGTGCAGTAGCTGAATAATACTGCACAGTAGCGCATCACAGCACCAACAATACTAATATGCTGTTGGGCAGTATTATAGGCTGCTGTGCAGTAGTGTCACTTAAAAGGTGTTTGCCAGCACTACTGTGCAGTAACTCTGTTTACTGCAAATGTATTTATTACTTGAATATACAAGTACTAAATAAATGCACAGTAGCCACTGCACAGTAACTTCTCATGTAGACAAGCCCACTGGGTCCTACAGTGGGTAAGAAAGAGCCCCAAAGAGATCCACGCCCTCCAGAGAGGGCAGTGCCCTGGCTGTGGAGGATAAACTTCCTTGGGTGTCTGATGTCCTCCAGCACAGCTCACAAGGGCCTAGGACACCCCAAAAGAGACCAGAGGAAGGATCCTAGTGAAGTCTCTCAGCTAGTGAGGATAGGGAGCCATGGGCCAAGACCGGGGTAACTGCTAGGGCACAGGCTGCGGGGAAGGTGGTGGGTGCCCTTGCCTGATGTAAGTGGAGAGTCCAAGACAAGCAGGAAGGCAGCAGAGGATGGACCAGGGGAAACATGCTGCCTGGAGTCTGTGGGAGAGAAGAAGTCTAGTCTGCAAGCTGAGGAGGTCCAGAAGCTAGTGGGATAAAGATGAAATGGAGAGAGGGATCCACAACAGATGATGAAAGCAGGGCTTCAGTGCCACAGGGGAATGCAGTCCATAAACCTAAGTGAGAAGGGAAGAAGCAGGACCAGCCTCAGAGGAGTAGGGGAGAGACGTACCCATTTCAGCAGAGAATGGCAAGGTGAGGGCAACCTTGAACAGCTCTATCCCCAATGGATATTGCAAGGGATTGGAAACACACTGATCTCCCTTACAGGGCATGACACACAAAACGTGACTTGATTTCAGCCCTGGAGTTAGTGCTGGAATCCCCCCCAAACTCTTTTCCATCCACCTGGCTTCTCACACCAAGTAACCAGCCTTGTCCTGCAGGCCTTCTGGCTGCTGTCTCAGAGTCCCAGATCCAATTTTCATAGGCCACATGCCCTTTCCCTTGTCACTGTCTGCTCTGCAGTTAATTTCTGCTTTTATTGCACCCAAGCTCAAAGACATTTCATGTCTCCTGCTATCAGCAGGTTCTTAGCAAGGAGCCAATGTGCTGCTGAACACCGTGGGTGAGTTTAAATGCCCTACCTGCCAGCAGCAAATCTGTTTTGGCAAGAACAAATCCACCACCCACGTTCCCTTTACACACCCTGCTCTCTGAGCCCCTGCAATATCACCTCCTCTATTAGCATGAATACGCTCTCTGTATTGCAACAAGCCAGGTGGAGGAGAGAAATATGAAGTCAAACTACCCTTGCATGCCCTCAACTCCCAGCATGCAGTGCAACAGACAGCACTAATTAAAACTGAAAAAGACTGACCTCTCCCTATACCAGTTCGGGTGAAATTAATTAAAATCTAGGCCATTCACTTGTAATCTTTTGTTGCTAACTCCAATCTCCCCAAACCCTTCTGTCTTCTGTGAGCTAGGTTGGTCTTTTCCCTGGGGAATCAAGGGTTAAGCCCTCTTCATTTCAGACCAGCCAATAGCTGTTGGAGAGGAGGAATAACAATCTCTTTTTTTTTAATATCTGTGTTTGTGTTTGTATTAATTCCAAAGCCAAGCACTCACACTGCATACAGACGGCAGATCCATCCCAAATGAGATGCTGAGACTTCCTGTGCATCTTAAGTAGGTGATGTAGAAAGGTCTCAGAGGAGGAGGCTTTGTCCCATCCACAGTGCATTCAGAAGGGATGGTTTCATACTACTCAGGGCCAGTGGGAACAGGGCAGTGTCTTTAATTATCTTAATTTAATCACAGCTCTCATGAGAATTTGTGTTCCATCTTCTGTCCAAGCCCCAGTGCTTGGAGTCAGAAGCCCAGCTGAACAGGTTTGACTTGTGCTGTCGTTGAGTTTGCAGAGCTACTGGAGGGGCATAAATCTGCCCTGCCTTGCAGAAGATTTTTACTCAAAAACACAAGTCCCTTCTATAAATTCCTTCCTTTGCGTAATGACCAGGGAGACAGCATTGGGCTTTTTGAGGCAATAATCATCAGCATCCAAGCAGTAAACATTTTTTCCCAAAACTTTTTTTCAATGAAAAATACACATGCAGCAGCAGCAGCAGCAAAAACATTTGAGAATAGGAACTGAGTTTGTTTCCTTTATATTTAAAACAATTCCAAAATGCATTCTGGAAAATTTGACATGGCCATTTGTAACATTTTAAACATGAAGAATTTTGTTTTTTCAGTTTGAAACACCTTTCCATTTTGAAATATCTTTTCATTTGATTTTTAAACATTCTAACATGGTTACAAAACCTGAAATCTAAACAAAGTGTCTTGATCAACCCAAAATGAAATTGTTGTCAGATTTTGATTTGTTGGAAAGTTTTGAACTGATTTGTTTTCCACAACTCTTAAATCGCCAACATGGATATTAATATCTCATCAAGCTCTAATCACATACAAATTACACCCCCATTCAGGCTCATTTGCTCTTCTTGTGGCCTCAGGTGTCCTTTGGGGTGTTCTAGGTGACAGTTATTCATTAGTATTAGGATGCACTACAAATCTTCTCATTAGCACTACAAATTCAGTTCATGAACTAATACTCTTGGTCTAATATATTTACAATTTTTTAAGGCATTTGACTTGGGACTACATGATATTTTGATTAAGGAAAACAGAAAGATACAAAATTAACCTGACAGACATTAAATGCATTAAATGACATTGTAAATAGGGTATCATAATCACATACGTGTGATTCTAGTGATGGACCAGTTTTGGATCCTGCGCTCCTGTTTTGTCAATGACCTGAAATATTCTGTCCACTTCTGGTGTCTGCCATTCACAAAGGAGGTTGAGATGTGATTTGATCATGGTCTGTAAGCCCCAATTTGGATCTTCAGTTTAGGAGACCAAAATCCAATTGCTGGAAGTGAAACTAGGCAAATTCAGACAAGAAATTAGGGGCAAATTTTAGGGCACTTAACTATTAGAGTAACTGGCCAAGGTTTGGGGTAGATTCTCCACTGCTAGCAATGATAAAATCAAGAGTGGATGATTTCCTGACTCCGGTTCAAATAAGAATTACTTTTTATGAATTACTTCATAATGGCCTGCATTATGCCAGAGGTCAGAGTGGATGATCACGGTACTCCCTTCTGGTTTCATGATCTATTCAACTATGAATCAGAGGGCAAGTAACACCATAGCTGCTGCCCTGCACTCGGTGTTATAGGACAAAAAGCTAAACTCAACACTTTAATTCTCCACTGACCTGCAGATCATGTCAGTATTTGCACCAGTGCACAGTGGGTGTGAAACACTAACAAATCTGAGTGGTTACAATTAACACCCATCATACACTGGTGCAAACACCTGCACAGCTAGCATTTGACAACCTTTGGCAAGGCAAGTCCTAGGCATTTGGTAGCTCTGGGACATGGTGCTGTCATGCCATGGAAGCTGGTGGCCTCAACCCCATCCTTTCACATTAGCCCTTGCAAAACTCTTTATACTGCTCCTCAATGAGATTTGTAATATTCCCTCTCATTAGCATGCACTCCCTGATTAACCTAAAGTAAATGTGCAGAATGAAAGCAAGTTCAATAATAATAATTAATTAACACAAATATTAATTCTCATTATGTCTGGTGAGGTAGTTACTGCAGGGCAGCTCAGTCCCCCATGCAAAGTTCAAGAGGTGGATTCACAAAGGGCTAATTCTCCAAAGGTTACAAAGTGAGTCACTGGGAAACCCAGAAGCAGAAGCCAGGAGACTTCCGGCCTGATTCTGATGAGTGATTTCATGCCCGCGGTGGATTTGGCTTCTCTGCTCAGTTCTCTGCTAGAAGCAGTAAACCACAAATATTCCTCCTCACCTTCACTCTGAGCAAACAGGGAAATGCATGGCAAGAACGGGTGACTTTATGTTCCTTCCCAATCTTCCAGGTGCTTCAGCTATTTGGGGGAATCTTGTTACTCCTCATAGCACTGAGATGTGTCTTATACTTGTGTTATTGCTGGCTTCTATGCAGAGCAGATGAGGAATGCAACTATATCAGCATGGCAGCTTTTCACACTCATTTTGCACAGGTGTAAAAGGCAGCACAAGGTGCAAAAAGCAAGACAGTGCTTGATTCCCTGCTAACCCTCTCATGGTCTGCTCACAGGAAAACACCAACACCCCCTTCTTGGGTTGGCAAGTAAAATCAATCTCCACAGAATTGTGATCCTCAGGTGCGCAGCATAGCAGGGTTTTGGAGAAGCAGACGAGAGTCAAGTACCCAAATCCCATTGAAATTCACTGGAATTTGCATCTAACTCCCACACGGCTTCTTTGTGAACCATGAGAAGTGCAGTTCTATAGGCTATTATTGAGTTTGCAAGCTCGTCAGGGCTAGGACTGATTGCCTCTGTGTTTGTACAGTCTAGTACAAAACCACTATTTTGGTGGATCCCTAGGCACAACTGTAGGAAGCATGATTAGTAAATAATATGGAAGAGAATGCCTCTTTCAAGGAGTGTTAATTGAATCTTACTTTCTTCCATCCCTACTTCTCCCCCTGCAGACCCTCCTCCGTGACGGCAAAAGAGAAAGCATTGTGAGCACGCTCTTTATTGCTCCATCTGACATTGAGAATGGAGAAAGCATTGTCTGTCGGGCTGCTAACAAGGCCATTCCTACTGGAAAAGAGACCTCTGTCACCATCGACATACAGCGTGAGTAGATGCGATCTCTGCCTACTATTATCATTGCAGTAGCATGCGAATATCCACTCAGTGGCCGCGGCCACACAAGATGCTGACTGCACAGTCGTTACTGTGCTGTCATTTAGTACTTGTACAAATAAGTACTAAATGACCATTCAGTAATCCGAATTACTGCTCAGTAGCACCGATGAATAGCGTTTCTGTGACACCGGCTGTGCAGTAACGTCTAGTCATGGTTGCTGCCACGTAACACTACTGCGCAGTAGTCTCGGGCTACTTTGCAGTCAGCATCTCATGTAGACGCGGCCAGTGTGACTTGACTTAACCAAGGTTGGGAATGTTCCTGGACTTATTCAAACCACCAGCTTTGGGGCCAGGAAGAAATTGTGCCCTGTATCGAATAGGCAGGGAGCATTGGAGGTGTTTTGCCTGCCTATTTAATGTGGAACATGGTCCATGTCCTAGGCTCTTCTGGGTGTATTTCACCTAACAAATTCCCTGCCACTTCACGAGCTCAAGGCACTGATGGGGCCACTGGTCTCTCCTGCAGGACACTGGAGTTTTGAGGCTTTCTGTTTTTTGTAACAAACATCCTAGTTTGATACAGACTGTGAGGGTGCTTTGTGTTGCGGCGTACAGGAGGAGCCAGACCAAGCCTTCTGTTGTACCCTCTCAGATTCAACATCTGTTCCATATTTGCATGTGATTGTGGGGGCAGGACTTGGTTTTCTATCCCAGTCCTGCATTCCTCTACTTAACCAGTCCTCTTATGGCAGCATATGACTATCATTGGCCACCAGTGGTATGCTCGTACCAAGCCGGCCTATTAGGATGGTGTCTACCAAGCAGGGACTTGCCTGAGGCCACCCCCTTACAAACCAGTTCATTCTTCTGTAGCACAGTATGGGCAGGATTTGAATCAGCTACCTAGAGCTCTGTGTCTGAGTTTAAAGGGACCTCAAAGCAGCATTAGATTTGTCATCACCTGCTGTTGAGATTCTGTTAGTTTAGGAGAAAATTTAAGGGCTCGGGAAAATGTTTAAAGGGAGGTGTGATATTCCCTGCCAGCACACGACCTAACCCACGATACAGAACTTTTGTAGACATATTCGTTCTTGCATTCAGGCTCCCAGTGACAGTCCAGTCTAACACAATCCATTTAGAGCTCAAGCTTTCCAGGTGCCTGGAGAGAAGGAGGCTGCCCAAACTTTCCCAGAGAGCCACTAAGCAAAACTTTCCTTCCCTAGCAATTGAGATACATCTTGGATCCCACACTTGTTCCTTTTCAATATCTGTTGCCATAGGGCCTCTCCTGACCCTTCTCCAGCCCCACTTCATCTGCACACACAATTCCTGCAGCTGTATTTACCAACAATTTGCAATTGCAGGGTGTTAAATATTAGCATGCCAGCTGCTTTCCTGAGTCCAATTAAGACTGGCTGAGCAAACTTGAGCACAGCATAAAATTCTGCATTTAAGACTTCCAGCTTTTCTGCCAGAAGATTAACAGGCTCTCAGGTCTCTCCGTAGCGTGTCCTGACAGAACCAGCAAGATAAAATGAGATAATGGCACGGGTTATTTCACAGCCGGCAAACAGTTACAACAGCTACGGACATACACACACACACACACAGAACAACAACACAAAGCAAGAGACATCATTATACTGCACTGTACAGTACCAGGAAGGCAACGTGAGCTGAATCGCTGAATCGTTGGTGGAGTCTGTTTCAAAGGAGAAAGACCCAATAAAGAAGACCAATTTCTACTCTGAGCCATTAAATACACCATGCTGTGAAAGTAATAATAATAATATCCCATCCAGCTATTAAAAGAGTGTTGTTCTTAATAGGCTCTAATGAGGATATCAATTTACCAGTGCTGGATGGATGATGGAGGGGTATAATAATACCATGACATATTAATCAGCCTGTACTGGGCTGAATTTACCCCTAAAAGGAGACCCGGATCCAGAGTCTATGCATCTCTCAGGCATCACACACAAAGCCTAAGTCTGCACTGCCTTGCAGCATGAGGGGTGGATTTTCTGATCAGCTAAATTCATTCTGCATTGATCATGAATCACCCACAGATCACCCTGTGATAACTGCCCCTTTGGAGGGAGCAGCTCTACTATTATGCAGCGGGGAAGGCAGCATAACCAATCTAATCCCTGCTGCCCTCATGGCCTGAGCAGGAGAAGAGGGTGTAGCCAAACTCAGCTGTGCCTGTTCCCATGTGGAATTAACTGTGGGCCCGTGTCTGCTAGGAGGAAGTGACCAGGCTCCTGCTATCACAGCTGGGTCACCACAGCCACCACTGTCCTCTCAGGTGTAGCAGTCTGTGTTGTCACTGCCATCTCTCCACCCATCTGTCTGTATCTCATCTTCTGTCCACATGCTCACATGGCCCATGTCATGGCAGCTCATGCACAGAACAGGTATGAAATGCTGCCCAAACAGGAAGGTAGTGCTCCACACAGGTGCTTTGCACTAGCAGAAGTGGAGACACAGGATGAAGCGTGACAGCATGGAGTCAAGCCTGACAGTACAGGGCTGGTTGCATGGTGCATGGGATTCTGTATTGAGATGGAGTGAGTGCAGACAATCAGCATGAGTCCTAACCTGAGGAGTGGGTGATTGGTAGGACTTCCTTAGGGGGCAACTTTCACCCAATGGGGGTGAACGTTTGAGGCTCTACTTCCAACAATAGCAGGTACGTATACATTTTAATAACATGATTTCAGTCATCAGTCTTTTATCTCTAAGCTGAAATTTTCCAGGTCTGATCTCTGCCAGATGGTGATCTTCTTTTCCCCTCCCCGGCAGCTTGAGCAAAAGAGATGGTGCCCTTTTGGAGCGAGGAGGTAGTAGAGAGCATTCACAACCCCCACTGCAGGAACAGGGGAATGTAGAGAAGGCTTTCTCAGAGCTGCCTCAGCAAACCCAAATGCCTGAGGCTCAAGAGCTAAAATTTGGCTTGGAGAGAAGCTGCACTAAAGAGAAGGATGATGAGAAATCCCAAAGACACAGCTCTTCATTTGAAGAGAACAGGTTGGGCCTGATTCCCAGTTACAGAGAGGCTCGCTTACACCCCATGGACAGTGTAAAGAGCCCTTACCACAAATCTAATTTCACCTTCCTTAAGGACTGTTTGCACTGGCAGAGGGAGGAGGATGCTTAGTGGCACTGAGAAGCAGGAGCTAGTCAGCCCGTCCCACCCCAGTCTGAGCCCATGCTGCACTGTCATACTGGCCCTGATCCAGAAAAGCACTTTCGTAGGTAAGCAGCCCATTGACTGTGATGACACCAGGATCAGAGCATGCAGCCACTTGAGAGATTAGAGCCATGTTGTCTGATGTTGTGGGCATTGACGTGTGAGGCTGAAAGCATCATGCTCCTGCTGCATTCTTCAGCCTGAGACAAGTTGCAAGCAAGCCCTTGTTCCATTCGCTGCCATCCTGGGTGAAGGTCTGTGCTGTGTCCTTACCAGAACCTGCAGCTCTGGAGCAAAGGGGGCTTAAGTCATCTTTACACTCTCCAGATCCTGGGCTGCTCTGGGGGCTGGAAAGGGAGCCAGCTTTCCAAAATAAAGACAGTCCTGAGAGCCTGTGTACCTTACAGTGACCTGCCCAGACAGCCCTGTCATCCTTGCACTGCCCAGAATCCTTCTACAGCCCACCTTTCCCTTCCTCAGCCCTGCTTTCAGCATGGCCAGCCTTGCAAGGGGTTCCTTTGAGGATGGCCTTATCGAGTGTTTTATAGTACCTGCACCAGAGGAATCTTTCCTCCAACAGATATTGGACTTTCATGGCCCCTTAATGCAGAGATGAGCATCTTGCCCCCAGTGAGGGACAAAATATTGCAGGAGTTTAGATAAATCCTTCTGGCTTATAGAGGATCTCTTTTAAACCTAGAAAAATGTAAAGGGACAGACTTAAGCACCTTTATGTCAGAAAATGTCACCATTGCGTGCTGTTCATGCAACCGTAGCTCTGCTCCTCATGTGGGCTCCACTGGGAGACTGTAGGTATTGCCTGGTTGCCCTGATTTCTGCACAGCACCATGCAAAGGCAGCAGTGATGGGCAGGGATTTCCTGATGAACATTTTTCTTTTGGCAATGCCAGTTTGTCAGAAGAAAAATGTTTTCCCTCAGTATGTCAATTATGATGGAGTTTTAAATGGGGAAAAAATGGACAGGAGCGTTCTGAGAAGGTTGAAATGTTATATTTTGACCTTTTCAGAATGGAACATTTCAGTTTCCCGTTTTGAAATACCTTTTGGTTTCAATATTTTTTATTTTATATTAGATTTTTTTTAATTGAGAAGGAGGGCTTGAATGTTTTGCTCCCAGGATCTCATTAAATGGGAAAATACCAGATTTATTGGGGATAGTTTATTTTAGATCAGGAAAAAATTATAGATCTTGGAATGTCTTGTTAAATGGAAAATCCAGCTCCTGCCCACTCCCAACATCAGACCATGGCTCCACATGTTGCTACATGACAAGAACCGTGGAGAAAGCAGAAAGAAGAACTGTTTTAAGAGATGGAGTTTGCACATGTCGTCTGCCAGACAGGAGGCAGAGGGAGTGGACCCCAGAGATGTGAGGCTAGGACATCAGGAAACCTCAGCATAAAACTTTCTCCTTATATCCAAGGCTGGCAGGATTAGTTTAATAGTAACCACAGACTGGAAGAAAACTCCTTTGAAATACTTTTCAAGATGGACAGCACTCAAATGTCCTGGAGTGGAGGCAGGAACCCGGGCAGTGGCAGGCCTGAGGGGGTAGAATAGTATAGTGCTGCCCCTTTTTCCAACATCTGCAGTGATGCCATGAAAACCAGTAAGGTGTGAGAGTGCTGAGTAGCTCTGCAGGCAGGGGAGGGATCATCAGGAGTTGCAGCTTCAGCAAAGCCAGGTCCTCCTAAAGCTGATGAGAGCCAGGTGCCAGTGTGGCAGGTCAGAGCCTGCATGCTCCACAAACCTCTCCCTGCTCTGCACAGCCCTCCACCCTCCACAGTAGCACAGTAGTTTGACCAGCAAGTGTATATTGCTGCATATCTGTACCTCCTGTGCCCCATCCCTGATGCTGGCTACTCCTTGATACCATGGCCAGTAAAGGCCGTGGAGAGCATGTGCAAGCTCTTGTCCTATTTTCTTCCCTGCTCACACCCAGGCCTGCCGTGACCTTTATGTAGCCCAAGGGATTTGGCATGGGCTCTGAATAGTCCAGCCGGCCCTGCATGTACCATGCCCAGTATCAGTTTCAATGCAGCTGCACAGAAATCACTGCCCAGACCATAAGACCCAGCTTTTCCAAATAATCACCACAGTGAAGGAGGCCATCCCATGAATCCACCACTCAAATACTCACTCAGCAAAAAAGTTATTTTCTTTTCCATTTAAAAAACATCCTAAAAATTCTTCACAGTAAAAAAGTTGGGGGGGAGGGTTCCTCTTCATCTCTCCCTGTCTAAAAGTGGAGGGGAAAAATATCTTATTTCATCTGCTGCAGCGGAGGGTTTGCCTTCAAGAAATCTCATCAGGGCTCAGGATTGGTATGAGTTTAACCATGATCTGCAGTAAAATAGCTGAGTCATATGCCCCCTTTTGAAAAAAAAAACAACCCAGAGTTTGTAATGGAAACGTTAAGTGACTCCAGCTGGAACATCTGTTCAATGTGATTTCCGTTCCACCAGCCACATCAAAGCTGGCCTCCTGTGAGTTATGCGCTGAACATCACAAGTGGGATTAAAATCATGTTTAATAGTTTGATATGCCATAAACTATTTATATTGCCAGAGACTAGTGGCTGGGTGGAAATGCACATCCTGTAAGGGAGACTAGCAGAGTTATTTATGGAAATTCACATCCTGTAAGGGAGACTAGCAGAGTTATTGCTTATCCAAACCCAAAGCTTCCTCACGTGTGGCTGCTCATTTTAACACCTTCCTTTATGGGTCTAAAGGGTTTTACTTTTTATTCTTTTTTAGGCAAAAGAGCAGGCAGTGGAAGGAAAAGGATGAGAGTAGGGGATCAGCGACACCCAGTTTGGGCTGAGAACACTTTAACTGAGGTTGTCATATAACCTCAGAGTGCCATAATATTTGAAGACCTCCCAATATGTTTATCCCTACGACCCATGTAAGGTAGGGCACTGGTGTCAACCACATTTTATAGTTTCCATTGGGAAAATGAGGCACAAAGGCCAACCCCACAGAGATATTTAAGTGCCCAACTCCTCTTTAGGCACCTAACCCTCTCTGCTTTCAACAAAGGTAGGATTAGAAGGCTATGCGTGTTTGTAAAACAAGGCCAAAGATTTGTAAATCAAGGCCAAGACTAGGGCCCAGGTTCATAAGGGGTTTCAGTAGGAGCCATGTACCAAAATGTCTTTCAAATCTGGGCCAAATTCAGACATCTATATTCATAGAGAGTAAGTCAAGGAATTAGCCCTAGTTCAACTCCCTCCTGATTTATCATCCTAACTGCTGACCCATCTTTGTCTGGGGCAGGTTGGCATGGAAGTGAGCGTTGGTGATGGTGGGGCCCAAGGTGGCCATAGCTGTTAGGACCTGTGGGATTTGGCCCTGGACCTCTTACACTTTGCAGGTAAAAAGCCAAACCTGTGGCACCACCAGTCTAGCGGGGCCAAGCACCAGCCCCAGCTCAGCCAGGGCCTTCCCATGAGGTCCTCAGTGGGGGATCAGATGACCTGTATGGACGAATGGGGGCCACAAGCTCCTGATTGGAGGGCTATAAAAACCTCCCAATGTCTGCAGGGCTTGTCCCAGCATTAGTGTTGTTGCATGGGGTTGCTGTTGTAGATCTGTTTTACACTTGTTTCTGTCTTGCTCAGCTGCCTGCCCTGACTATGACATTGGCTTGACGCCCGGAAGCCTGGATAGGTACCGGGCTTTGCCTTTGGCTACTTATGCTCTGGTAAACCTCTGATTCTGGTCCTAGTGTGAACCACTAGGTATGATTCCTTATGCCTTCCTTATGGTCAGACCTTACAATAACCATTAGGTGCTTTTTGTGCAGAGATTCCCCAAATATTTTATGGACATTAGTGTATTCACCTTCACAACCCCTTTGTCTTGTATCCCCATTCTGCTGTGAATGTATCCTCCATGGACTTGGTCCTTAAAGGATGTTCCAACAAAGGAAGTAGATCCTGAGGGGCTATGTGTCTCCTATTCATCATAGCGGCTTCTTCCCAAAGACAGGCAGGAGACTTTACAAAGAGTGGTCCCAGCTTGTTGCTCTTCTATCAACTCCACTCAGTGCAGGTGTTAATGCTAGGGCTCTTCCAGATGGTGCTGTCAGGGGGCATGCTGAATATGAGAGACCCCATCCCAAGCAGACTAAGGTGCTCAAATGAGCCTTCAGATGGAGTGGGAGCTATATTGTACTCCGTTGCATGTCCATAGTGACTCGGGATGGGATTGTCTTCTTTTCAGACTAAAGTAGGGGAGTCCAGCACAGGTTCCCTCCTATTACTTTACAGGAAGTTTCCATCCCCCCTGCCCTCTCACATTCACAAACACAGGCATGGTCAATAGTGTCCATGCACTCACTTCCTCAGCAGCTGGCATCCCTGCGTAGGGAAGGAAGATCACACTCCCAGCTTTTGCTGTGACTAGTGTAGAGCTCCTTGAATGACACTGCAGAGGGCCTCAGCTTTTCTCTCTTACTTGGTCATCTTCATAACTCCTTGCAATGTACTACTTGATGTGAAAAAGGGTATAGGAACCTGCCCCATGTTTTGCTCTGGCTCTAGTTGTTGTTTATGTGGAAGAAGGAGAGAGATTATTTCCCTTAGCCCCAATTCCAAACATGCCTTGAATTTGATAGTTTGGATTTTCCCTGCCAAGCAGGAAATGAGGTAAATGGAGATCATGGCCCCAATTCTCAAAAGTACTTTAGCATGAGCCTAATTTTAAGTTATTGATGCTAATAGAGGTACTCGGATGTTTAAAGAGAGATACCTATCTTGCTTAATCAGGGCCCAGGTGGTAGTCTTGATTCTGATCATGCTAATGAATACCAGACAGATAAGTGTGTGTGTGTGCGTGTGCATGCGCATGTGTCGTGCATGTGTACCCTCCTCCCCATTGGCTGCAGGCTGAAGCAAACTGATTCAATAATTCAAATTAATTACAAGAACCCAGGCAGGAATTATTATTGTAGCCAAGTGGAATTACAGTATGAGGAGTTATCACTTATGCAAATTTCTTCTTAAAAAAAATATCCCCAGCATCTTTGTTTCTGGTGGGGAGTTGCAGAAACCTTACTGAAGTACTAGCAAGCACAATTTCACTTGTGAAAGGAAAGATCAAAGACTTTAATTCATTTCCTCCTTGCTTTTTTTATCCACATTTTTAAGTGCAGGAGGGAGCGCTGCTCATTTTAATACAAAGAGACTCCTCTGTAAATCCTAGGCACAGCTACTAAACCATCAAACAATGGGGAAGCTACTAAAAAGAAGTGTGATTCATACTTAACAAAGGAAGGTGATTAGCTGTTGTTGTATAACAATGGGAAGTGTCAGGATGCCTGCAAATGAATTAGAAGCATGCTATATATCTCTGGGCTGTTATGTTAGTGTGTCTCATTTATATTCCCAACTGCGCCCATCTTTATTGTCATTTGAATTGCACATTTTAAAATGAGATTAGGGTAAATTGAAAATACCTATAATTTCCCGTCATAATTTCCCATCCAAAAGGCAGGTGGCTTCACTTTCAACAAAGCAGGGTTCTGGCTGTGTAAATATCACACGGCCTAATGAGGTGGGAACATGGTGAAGGAGAAGGATTGCGGTATCCAGCCTCGCTGTCCGGATTGCTGTTGCTTACTACTTCTCCCTTCTGTCTTTTGGAGCCTGGTGCTGTTGACAGCTGCTGGCACCTCTCTTCACTCCTCTTAGAGACCAGCTAAGGTCACTCCCAGGGGACAACTCATGCATTTCTTTGGTATGGGTCACATGGAAGGCCCCCTGCCTTCCTATTGAGGTGAACTCAGCCCAGCTATTACTAATTAGTGCCTCCTAAGGAACCATTGCATGGGAAGAGGAGGCTACAGTAGTATCTAGGTTACGTGCTCCCACCCTGCAGGGCACTGAGGGCTATCAATTCCTGTAACCGCAGATGGACTGTCATCATCCCATCCACTGCTCCTCAGGCTCTCCCTTACTTTAGCACCAGCCTCTTCTCTGCCTTTCCACACAGTGGAGGTAACAGCCATCTCCTCTGCAGAAGAGGAGAGTCATTGGGTGACCACTCTGTGGCTTGGATGACATCAGTGCCTGTTATTCTTGCAACACCGTGCCCATCTGTGCATTCTGGTTCTAAAAGCATGAGCTTACAGCCAGAGCTAATAAGTCACAAATGACTCCATACGGCTCAGCCCACCATGAGAGGAGGACAGATGTCTGCACAGGGCAGTCTGTGAAGAATGTGTATTGCCTGGGAAACACAGGACAATGTTCTGCATCCAAGTTGTTACACAGAAACTCAAGCAAAGATGGCCAGAATCGTCCTCTCCAGCCTGAAAATGTATAAAGTCCCTGTTGTAACCTAGAGGGGTTATTCTTTCCAGTTCACGGTGAGAGGCAGGGCAGTTGGGTGAGAGAGAAATATGCCCATGTAATAGGAATACATGGAGGCTGATGTCTTCCAAGGCTGTTAACCTTTCCATCACTGAAAAGGCTGGATTTAAAGGAGATGAACTGAGGAAGCAGTGCAGTGAGTGCTGCAAGACATCCCATTCTTTGTCTTCAAATTTCTAATGGGGGAGCCACACTGGGGAGCATCTGTCTCGTATTTGCTGACACTGCCAGAAAGCTTCAATGGTGGGATACCAAGCCTTGAAATCAGTCGCATTGCCATCTGTTCTGTTGTGCGGTTCACATAGACAGTCTTGGTCACGAGAGATGTGTGCTTGGGTTATTGTACAAATTAGAACCGCCCATAACTCAACGTTTCTGCAGGAGTGGAGCAGACGGGGGAGAAGACTGTTTATGGTGTGTGAAGAATAAAACGGGCTTTCGCCAGTTCTTTATAATGGACCATTTTACAGTTGCCTGGTGCACAAGGCCATACTGATTCAACAGGACAAATATGTTGTCCTGTCCAATGAACCTGTGGCTGCAGAAGGCACTAGATCCTAGGAGGGTGAGTGCAGAGAGTTGCAGCATCAGCTAATGTTCCCTCCTACCCTGCCCTGACAACACGTCCTGCATGAAAGCATGAGCTCAGTTGCCATACACACTAGAGTCTCTGCTACATCACATCCTCTCACCTGCTCAGTCTGGGTACAGGGACAGTTGGCTGACAAATGAAAACTTGGCTCCAGTAAACTCCATGGCTAAATTTCTGCTGCCTTCAGTACAGCCATATATCTTGTGAATAAATGTAGTGCAATGTCCAGGGCAATAAAAATAGCACCTTTCATCAGCACAGCATTCTCAGACATGCACAGTTCAGGGGGAAATCTGTAAGAGCCGAGTCTTCCCTTGGTTTAAATCATTATAGCGTCTTTGACGCCAGCAGAGTCATACAGAGCCATCTGCTTAGGATTTGGCCCATGCTTTTCACTTATCTCATTCTCTGTGACTCAGATTGGGCCCAGTTTATTTCACAGATAAAAATCCAAAATGGTCTCATTAATCTTCCATGAGGCTTGCAGTCATGCTCAGCAGAGGGTCTGAGAGGTACCATTCCAAATGGCAGCGCTAATCAAGATCCACATGGATGTCCTCTGCATAGCACATGGCATGAATCAGCCCCATTCGGGTCCTGTCGACAGGGTTTGCTTTTCATTTGCCTTTGCAAGGGAGACAGGTGTCTCATGAATAAATGATTGTCAGTCAGATGATGAGCGGGAAAGCGCTGAGCATCTAGGCTCTGCTCCCACTTCCTGGAAATCTGAAACTTCATTAGGGACAGACCCCACGCTATACAGGAGCCCCAGCTCAGCTTGCTCATCTGATTAACATTAATGAGAAGCAGTCCACTTCAAGAGCTGTAATGAAACAGACTCTACTGCCTATCTCCCATCCAGTGGAAATGCAAAACTAGTCCCTTTCTCTCCGAGGCCCTGTCCAAGCTTGTAGAACCTCAGTGCCATTGCCACCCACCATACTGCAAGACCAAACGTGGTCTCCTCTTTTGGCAGCATCACTCATATTGCCCCATATGAACACAGGTACAAACCTGAGCCTCCTGTCAGCAGGTTCCTAAAGGACAGCCAGAGAGAAGCTCTGTTGTCAAGATGTGTGTGGCTTGAGGTCTTATGAGAACACAAGCTAGTAATAGAGAATAAGGCATCTATGTTGATTCTGTCACATGACTCACCCATAATCCTGGCACATAAAGTTGGCTTTGGAAAGGACCAATTTCTGCCCCAGAGCAGTCTACAAAACATACACAATAGATGCCTTCCTGGTCATACTGTAGCCCTGTGTCCTGGCCTATCCTTGGTGAACACTTCACTGAGGACCCGTCTCTTCGCAAAGTGTCCTCAAGTCTTGAACCTACTCCTGCTGGTATCTGAGTCAGAGACTGGTGCTGCTTTTGGATTTCAAAATGAAGCTTTTGTAGCAGGATACAGTATCCAGTTTTGCAGACAAAATCACTGCACAAGCTTGCATATCACAAGTCAGGCTTCCAGCACATGACCTTAAAGAGAGCTCTTTTCATGGGGTCTACAAGTAGCAGATCCCGTGTCCTCAATATGGGACAGACACTGTCTGGGAATATCACAGAATGAGAGAGAGAGAGAGAGAGAACTAGGTAGTTATATAAAATCTAGCCAGGAATAATCTTGACTTCTTCAACTTATTGACAGTCAAGCTCTACATTTTTTTTTTAACTAAACGGCGTATGAACATAGGAATTGTTAAATTGAATCAGGTGGAATGAACCAGACGGATCTAGTCCAGTGTCTTCTACTACTGATCAATACCAGATATTTTAAGGAAGGTCTCAGAACCTAAGAATAACAGACATAGGATAATCTATCTTTCTTATAAGGTCTCATTCTGCTCTCTAAAAGTCTGAGATCAGCTTAAAACTAAAGAGGAGGTTCATTTTCCCTTCCAAAATTTGTTCTCATTAATAGCGGTAACTATGGATATTCTTGATGTCTTTATATATGTCCAGTCCCTTTTGAACCTTCCTCCTGCCTTTCTTCCTTGTTTTCTCTTTTCTTTCACTCTCCTCTGAATTGTGTTTGGCACTAAGTATTTTAGATGCTTATCATGTAAAAGGAAAAAAAGAAAAAGAGCACCCTTCTCAAAAGCCGAAAGGCCTGTGACACCAATATGGACTTGGCAGCGATGATTAGACTGATGAAAGAGCATAAATGCCACTTTCAAGTTAACAGATGCACAAAAAAAAAAAAATCATCATTACACAGTGTGATATTAAATGGAAACATTTCAAAACAAAAAATTTATTTCCTTAAATGGGAATCAGAGGCTCCCTTTATTATTTTGATGTGAAATATTATGCCTAAGCATGTGCACGCATTAAAGCCTGGTAGATTGAAAAAACTCCCACTCAGTGTGGGAACATTATCAGGTCCCATGCAGTGGGGGAGTGCCTGGCTTGGAAGGAGTTTTTAGATCCTTCAGGAATGCAAGATGATAAGAGCAAACCCATATAATGAGTAGGGAGATTATTTTTCTATTCTTATACTGTGGTCATCATTGGAGGGCATTAAGCAACTGCGACTAACACCTGTCGCGTATTTGTTTGTGCGTCTTCCCCCAAGGGGGAGAAGCATACACCAGAAAAGGTATTGTCTCGGAAGGATGGATGGACAGACAGACAGATTGATAGACAGCACCTTCACTGGCTATGTATCCACAAACACCCAAGCATATGATTTAGAGGAAAATCTTCTGGCACCAGATCCTCAGCCAATTATTAAATCTGCAGTTTCCTTGCCACCAATGGAGTCAGACTGATCTACACACCGAGGCACTGACCAGCGCTTTTTGGTTGTTTTCTCCTTTTTTTGTGATTTGAATATGGCCTGATTTGGACCAGAGATAAAAATCTTAGTTTCTCTCATTCATTTCCCATGAGATCTGCAGCCCTCCTGCAGGTTTCCTCACATGCACATACATGTGGATTCATGTTCATAGTCTGGAAGACAAGAACAGACCACAGAAATGGCCCTTGTACTTGAAGTCATGATGACCCTTGATTACTGCGGGAGTTCATTTTGCTATCCTGGGCCAGTGTTGCCCTTTATGCTCTGGGGAGGGCCTCGAAGTGAACGCCTGATAGGTAGAAGAGAACCCACTCCCAGAACAAACCTGGTTCAGGTCAGTTGTGGCCACCCGTTGTTATGGTCCATCAGCTGTTTGGCCACTCGGTCACAACCAGGAAGCTGCTAGAGCACAAGGGTCATGTTCTGTTGCATCGTTAGGTGTCTAAGTGCTACTTAGCATTCACCAGGTAGATGGACAAGAACCCCTTATGCTAACTTCAGATCCTATTTCCCTCTGCACGACTAGACTTACATAACAGAGAGACAGGGGCTTTGTGTTCCTTTAAGGAAGAAACAGACTACCGAGGGGGCACTGCAGGCCAGACAGGTGCAGCAGGACAGTTGGGCCTATTGGTGGGCACCTGCAGGCAGCCCAGGCAGATATAAGCTGCCCTGGGCAGATATAAGCTGGCTAGCTGGGGTTGGCTGCCCCAGGGTGAAGAGCTCCTGGCAGCAGGGCTCCTGAAGGGGCTGTGGTGCTGCCTGTGGATCCCCGATGAGGCTCGGGGAGCTCACTAGGATGTACCCTGGGGCTGGGGGGCTATCCTAGCTGAGCGGTGAGGGAAAGTTTTCCCTCTTATGGGGCAGAGAGCTGCTCTCCCTTTATGTTTATGTCAGCGCCCAGAGGCTTAGGTTTATGTTATAGCAAAACGGATGCTTTAAATTGGGACTGTATGGGTGGCATATGGAGGTCCCATTAGTGCCAGGGGGGCATGCAGTCACCTTGAGCCCTGCCAGGGGCAGGCTCAAGTGACTGTCGAGGCTGGAGCACGCAGAGACTGAGGTCACAGCCAGACAGGGGCCAGGGGCCTGGCACCTGGAAGGGCTAGACCAGATCTAGTGCCTCAAAGTCAGGTCCAACACAGCGGGCCCAGGATAAAAGGCTGAGAGAGAGTAAAAGGGTGGAGGCCAAAGCCCCAGCAAGTGAACAATTCTAATATAATAAAAGCCTTAATCTGTCTGTCTGTAACGCTTTTGCCCAACTGCGCATGCGCCAACTGGCTGTGCTGGCCAAGTGGGCGAAGGTGGGCCTGGCTGAGTTAAAACGGGAGCCCCTTTGCCACGCCACCTCCTCCTGCAGCCTCCCATGCAGGGGCTCCCCCACCCCACCTCGCACATCAGAAATAAATAATAAGAAATAAATCAATTGGGAATCACAATTTAACAGCCTCCTCCAGCCTCCCCACAGCAGCTCCCTCAGCCACTTTTCCCACCCCTGGAAAATCAATTAATTGGTCTTTGCACTTGATAAGTGATGGGGCCAGCTCAGGAAAAGCAGGAGAGGGAGGCACGATTGGCTGCCCACCCGGACTGCAGGGATCCAAGTTTGCCCCGCTGCCAGGGAAGTTTGGTGGCAGGGAACACATGCCCCCCGCCCCCCCGGCAGCCCCCGCCTC
>NW_005841989.1:2098054-2105755 GCF_000455745.1 Alligator sinensis
CAGCCCAGATGCCCCCCAGAACAGCTGCCAGAGAGGGGAGGGGAGGGTAGGCAGACAGACAAGGGCCAGGCAGACACAGATCTGTGGGGAGGGGAGAGGAGCGGGGCTGAATGCACCTGTGTAGCCGCCCTTTCCCCATGCCCAAGGTTGTTGCCCAGAGCCGGTGAACCCCGCAAAACCGCTGCCCCCCAGCCCTGCACTGGACCCAGCCCCACAACACCCAGGGTGGACCGGAGCTGGGAGCTGGAGCAGGGCCAGCCTTGGCTGCATGGACAGGCTGGAGGGGATGGAGCCCCTGGCACCCCCACCCTGGGTCATCCCGGCAAAGAGCCCTACCTAGCCCGGCAGCTCTTCCAGAGATGGTGCCAGGGAGCCAAGGTGGGGCGCGCGGCCCCCAATCTGTGCACAGGGCAGGGTGGGTGCAGCTGGGGCCAGGCTCTGCCTGCTCCCAGCCTGCGCTCCTCGCTCCTGCCTTTGACAATGGTGTGATGCCACGTGCATCCCCAGTGGGTGGGCTGGGCAGGAGGCACATGGCACCACATCGTGCCACTGTCAAAGGCAGGAACAGGCAGACCACAGACCACAGTTGCACCTGTCCTGCCCCGTGCACAGATCAGGGGCCCTGTGTCTCCCTTGGCTCCCCAGGGCCTCCTCTGCAGTGAGTGCTGCAAGACATCCCATTCTTGGAGGAGCTGCCAGGCTGTGCAGGGCTCATTGCATGGACAACGTGGGTAGGCATGGATGTGCTGGGGCTCCATCCCCTCAAGCCCAGCGGTGCAGCTGAGGCTGGCCCCCACTCCAGTCCCTGTGTGGTGCAGGGCCAGGGCCGGGGCCAGTGCAGGGCTGGGGGTGCGGCAGTTTTGTGGGGGCTGCCAGCACTGGGCAATGACCCCAGGTGTGGGGGAAAGGGCAGCCTCACAGGCACAGCTCTGCTCTGCTCCCTCCCGGTCCTAGCCCCACTCCCTCTCCCTCCCTTTACCTTTCCCCTGCAGACTTTCCTTTTTCTCCCTCTGCATGTGCATGCATGTGTGTGTCTGTGTGTTTGTGTCTGTGTTTGTGGCAGGAGGCAGAGTGTGTTTGTGTGTCAATGTGCAGAGTGAGTGAGTAGAGGGCACACCGTCTGCATGTATGCATGCATGTGTCTGCGTGTGTGCGTGCATGTGTCTGTGTTCATGCCAGGGAGAGTGTGTTTGTGTCTGTGTGTCCATGTGCAGAGAGTGAGTGAGTAGAGTGCCTGTGTGTTTGTGTCTGTGTTTGTGGCAGGAGGCAGAGTGTGTTTGTGTGTCAATGTGCAGAGTGAGTGAGTAGAGGGCACACCGTCTGCATGTATGCATGCATGTGTCTGCGTGTGTGCGTGCATGTGTCTGTGTTCATGCCAGGGAGAGTGTGTTTGTGTCTGTGTGTCCATGTGCAGAGAGTGAGTGAGTAGAGTGCGCACCCATCCATGTGTGTGCATGCATGTGTCTGTGTTCCTGGCAGGGAGAGTATGTTTGTGTGGCCATGTGCAGAGAGTGAGTGAGAGTAGTGTGCTCCCATCTGTGTGCACACCTGCATGTATGTGTATGTTTGGCCATAGTGGGATGCGGGGGCAGGGAGAAGAGGCAGCATGTGCACCCCTGTCCCCAGCCCGGCAGGGTCCCCACAGCCTCCCCCACCAGCACCAGGAGAGGAAGGGTCCCTGCCCCCTGCCCTGAGCCTGGCTCCCAGGGGGCAAGGGGGCCTCCAGTTATGTGTTTGCCCAGGGCCCCAGTGCACATTAATCCACCTCTGGGCACGGAGCTGGATGCAGAGCGGTGGGGGTGGAGGGGGTGAGTTGGCACGGGGTCAGACGCAGAGTAGATGACGGGGGGGTTGGCACAGGGCCAGACGCGGAGCGGCGGGGGTTGCAGTGGGTGCACGGGCCTGGATACAGAGTGGGAGGGGGCAGGTTGCACGCGGCCGAATGCGAAGCAGCAGCAGGACGGTGGATGGCAAAGGCGGCCACCACATGCAAGCTTTCCCCCACCCCCTTTTCCTGGGAGGCAGCAGTGGCACGGGGTGGTGGGCGCTCCCGTCCCAACCCCCCCCCCCCCCCCCACCACATTTTCACACGACCCCCAGTCATTCTTGATAGGCATTTGGCTAGTACTACATTAACACCTGTGAGGCTTGGGGTGTGCTGTAGGGAAGGATTGGAGCCTTTAAGGCTTTACATGCCCAGAAGGGCACGGTTACCCAGAAATGCCCAGTGAGGGGCATGGGATTAGAGAGGCCCAGGGCTGTGGGCAGCCTCCCTCTTATTACTAGTAATCCATCAAGGTGTAGCCGGCGAGAAGGGAAGGACCCTAGGGGCAGAGCGGAGCATGGTCATGGATCTACCAGGGAGTGTCGTGGCTACCCCTGGGATCCTGACATGCTTCAACTTAGACTCTAGTCATGTACTTCTTGGTGCAATGCTATATACTGCCTGGAAAAATGTGTAACACCATGCAAGTATCTGAAACTGTAGTTGGAGAAAATAGTGAGGAGGGGAGGAAGGCCCTCTCACCTCTTAGCCTAGTGGTTTGGACACTTGTCTGTGGAGTAGGAGACCCAGGTCCCTCAACCCTTTGGCTAGAGGGGGCTTGAACCTTCTTCTCCTCATGGGCCAGCAATGTCCCCTAACCACCAGACTGTGGTGAGCCAAGCCAGGGGGCTGAGAGCACCCTCTACTCCACCTGTGCTGGAAGGGAGGAGATGTTGGCATACGCGTCCACCCTTCTACAGATAAAGAGAGGTCTTCAAGGTTCAGAGCTTGCAGTCCTGGCAATGGAGGTTGAAGCAAGTTGGCCTGATGGTGACAGAGCTTCTGGGTTCTGTGAGCACAGCTGTCACTGAGAACCAGTGTGCCCTGGTCTCCATCCCTGACCAAAACCAGCAATGTCTTCTGAGGGGAGCCCTGCCATACTTTGAGGTTTTTGGAAGAACAGGGCGCTTTCATTCCCTGTAGAAATGAAAGCAATTTAAAGAGTATCCCATCATACCTTTGAATCATTCCCAGTATACTGCATTAACCACACTGCTTCCATTGACAGTGAGGAGCATTGTGTCACAACCCATGAAGCTGCTAAAGTTTTACTTGGAACCCCCCCCACCACCACACCCACACACATGGCTCAGACAGACCTGGCTGGACTCCTGTTGCTCAATTCGCAGGGATCTTGGGCATCCACAACTCCAGTTAAAGCCTGTGGGGCTGCAGTTGCCCTGCACCTATGAAAATCAGTCATCCATCCCAGGCTCTTGCAGGGCAGGCTGCAGGAGAACAGAGGACAGTGAGGGGGTAATATGTGAACAGCAGGGCCATAGAGATACTCGGTGCCTTCTGGAGTGCAGCCTGACTACCAGCTCCCTTGGTTCTCTCATTGCAGAGCACAAATCCAAGAAGGAATTGATATCTATTATGACATCGTCTTCTCAAGGCAGCTCCCAAGGGCACCGAGAGTTGGGAGTGCTTAGTGGGTCAGGAAGTCATCATACATAAACCAGAGCTCTGTGGCTTGGAGAAGGGCAAGCCTCTCTCATCACCCTCTGCAGAATCCAGCATCTCGCTTTGTGTGTGTGCGTCTGAGTGAGTGCATGTCTGTGCACAGTGTATGTAGGGGTGAATTGTGTGTGTCTGTGTGCTTGTGTGTTGAGCTTCTGCATTTATATTCACATTGTGTGTCTGTATAGGAGAGGGAGGTGCTAATACGTGTGTGTGTGTGTGTGTGTGTCTGGTATATGGATACTCTGGGTGCAGTGCATCTGGTATTTGTGCAAGTCTTTGTGAGTTCTGATGCATTTGTGTGTGTGACTCATATGTATATCTCTATGAACATGATGCATACCATCGCTAAGCATCATGCATCTGTGCCTAAAGAGTTTTCCTTTCCCCCCCAGCCCCTCAAAGTGTGATCACTATTTTGTGCAGAGCTGTGTACTTCCCCTTTCTTCCACATCTTCCAGCTCTTTAGCTTGTATTGTTTCCAGCAGAGACAACCCCTGATATTCTAACCTCCCAAGCATGGCACTCAGCCCCTCTGCTACTGCCTCTGCCTGGTTTTAGCACAAATCATGGACAGGAAAACAAAGTAGGTGAGGAGACAGGAAGTGGAAATATGGGAGGAAAGAGAAAAATCTCTGGGTCTAAGCTGAACTGTGGCTGCCTGAATGATCCAGTGACTTGTAGCACACCTCACAGGGAGACCACAATCGTGGTGAGTTACTCGCCATTCACAGCTGCCATGAATAGACAGATTGGTGGGTGATGGTCTGAGTGCAGGTATTTAAGAGGTACAACTATCTCAGGCTCTTTTGCTAACAGCTGCCTTCCACAGTGGCAGAGTGGGAGACGAAGGAAATGGCTGGATGTTACAGTGTGCGTGAACAGTACAAGCTGCTCTTTTTGGCACGATTCCTGATGCGCAGCCTCAGCCTCTGGATCTGGGAAGAGAAACCCAGCTCCAGAGCGGCAGCTGATGAAGGTGCCAGAGCCCAAGTCAGGGCTGAAGTGTCATCCAGTGGCAAAAACAGCAGCTGGGGACTTAGGACACTTGCACTGTGAATAAGCCACTTCCCCGTCTTCATGGTTTTGTTTCCCCTCTTTGTCTTATTGGTGGAAGAACTATGTCTGGAGCAGGTTTGCACAACCCTGAGCACAATGGAGCTCCCCATGGCACTCTGTGAAGGAAACAGAGTGTGCATGAGATCTAACCCAAGTGCTGCAAGTGAGCCCTCCTGTTGCTCTTGCACTGCCTTACCTTAGCTCAGCAGGTGACACAGCAGGTGTTGGAAGGCCTCCAGATGGCTGGTGCTTGCTCCACATGAAGCACCCTCATTGCCCCATTGTTCTTCCAAAGGCAGTGTCCTTCTCAGAGGCACATACTGGGCTGACCACCCAACAGCAGGCCTGGGACTTTGTAGAGGTTACTAGGTCCTCCGCTTCCTGGAGCAAAGGAAGTACCATGGGCTCAAAGCCACTGCCTGTGTTGGGAACAGTATCACAGTGAAGCAAAGTGACCTGACCAAGGTCATGCAGCAGATCCATCAGAAAAGTCAGAAACAGGGCTCCAACTCTTGGGTCTCAAGCCCAAAAAACCACATGCCTTCACTAAATTTTTGTTTGGGGAATTCTGGGCTTCTGGCACTAAAGGGTTAAAGCCATTTCATTGCTTACCTACCTGCCAATTAGCATACTCCATCACAGTAGAAAGCCTGGCTGTGCAAGGGACAGGGCAGCTGTGTGATGCTGCAGTAGCCTACAGTTACCTGTGTGAACACTCATGGGTTTTCACTGTCTCTCTGCAGACCCACCTCTCGTGAACCTGTCAGTAGAGCCCCAGCCCGTCCTGGAGGACAACACGGTGAAGTTTCACTGCTCTGCAAAGGCCAACCCTGCAGTAACCCAGTACAGGTAAGACTGCCTCGGTTGTCTACTGTTTTTTGTGGGCAACAATTCCTCCTCCTGGAGTGCTGCTTCTCTTTGAACAGGTCCCTGGCTGGCTACAGACCAGCACTAGCTCTAGAGACAGGCTCTGGTCTCCCCTCCCAGCTGTGATGAGCCCTATCTGGGATGGCCAGGCAAAACTCTAGCTGGAGCTACCACCATCGTCTACTGAAATGCACCAGACCTTCTTCTCAACACGGGCTCCCCCTCCTGGCAGAACTGAACTGCCCAGCGATGGGCCAGCACTGTTTGACGCTCCAGCAGCAATCCCTTGCGTCTCTGATGTTGTATGCTAATAGGCTTCGATTGTCTCTGCATCGGGCCGTCTGGTGCATTTTGTTGCATACAACATCTCCTCGGTCAGAGATTCGCTGGCACTTTCAAGAGGATTAGAGCCCTGGCACTGAGCTAGCGGAACCATCTGTTTGGGGATGCAACTAGCAAAACATAGGCACCGAATGAATGCTCTATTATGGGGAAGTTTGGTTTATTATATTTTTTTGCATAATCTTTTACATTTTGAAAGATACAACTTCATTAGCATCTCTGTGTGTCTCCTAACGATCATGCGCCTGGCACCCGCCTTTCAGCCTGCTTAATCGGATCAGCGCAGAGCAAACCTCAGGCACTCAGCAGAGACTCCAGATCAGGAGAAGGCCGTATGGCCTGGAGCATGGATTTTTAAGGCTTGAGTTCAGGGTAGATGTCAGGGGATCCTCACTGCAGCATTGCCCTAAATTGGGGAGGAAGATCTTGGCTTGATCATCAGGCTACACAAAGGAAGGTTGTAGGTGGTAGGCCACAATACACAAAAGGTTGTATAGATCATAAACTATGTGTAAGTGTTGGCAGTGTGGGGAGGGGCACAACTTCATGCTACCACCACCACTTGCATAGATGCCAGGTTCTGGCTCCAGCCAGGTTGCAGCCCTATGCCCTGCTGTCACTGCAGAAATCTGCCCTGTGCCCCTCCAATGGTGCAGAAATCGGGGGGGGCACATGCCCCTTGTGGCCTCCCCCTGCCCCATGCATTGCCTGTGGTGTAGAGGTCAGAGGTGAAAAAAGACTGAGAACACCTGGATTCTGGTCTTAAATTTGAAATTGGCCTTGGGCAAGTCAGTTAATCTGACTGTTTGTCAGTTTTTCCACCTGTGCAATAAAGATCCTCCCCTCCTCCCAAATGATCTATATTGGGTAGTTAATTAATGCTTGTAAAATCCAGGGTCATATGGTCCAAGTGTGAGTGAGAGGTGTCTTTTGCCCCAGGATCTAAACATTTGCTTTTAAACCTGCCCCTCCAAGAATTCAAACCCTTATAATTCTGTATGTGAAATTGGTATGCAGAGTCTGCCTGAGTCTGCAAGCAGCCTGAAACAATAGAGCTGAAAAAGGGATAAACAGGCTCATTTACCCACAGGTGGTGGGGATGCTGAATCCTACTGGTGCTGGATCCTAAATGTCAAAGGAGGTGAGAGGTATTATCTGGAGCAGTGTTGGGGGTGTCAGCAGGCTCAGAGTTCTTACCCAGCTCTTCTGGGTTATTTCATCTCAAGTCTGTTTGTCCCCTATCTACACTTCAGCCTCCCCAAATAATTTTTTCTTCCTCCGCCTATGCCCCCAGGCCTCCACCGGGGTGCATGCAGCAGCGGGACCCCACCCCATGCACCTGGACGAGCCACCTGGACTCCAACCCTTCCCCGTCCTGGCCCAGCCAGGGTGCCATTCACCCCTGCCCCACTCCCTCCCTCACTGTGGGGTCCTCGATCTGCCCCATCCCCCAGACTGACCTGCTGGGCGGGCAGGGCGGGGGGGTGGGGCATGGTAGATCCTGGGTTACCCCTTACTTCAAAAAGTGATCTTCACCTGAAGAAGGTTGGAGACTACTGCTCTATATCAATTGGAAGGACATGAGAACAAATTCAAGAGTTCTGGCTCAAACAAACACCACTAGCATCAAAGTCATATTTATACAGCACCAGCTCTGTTGGACACAACATGTCATACGGATGCCTGACAACCAGCTCCCAAAACAGGTCCTGTGCTCCCAACTCACCAATGATCACTGCTCTAGAGGTGGGCAAAAGAAGAGGTTCAAGGACACCTTGAAGGCCAATCTGAAGAAATGTGATATTAACATCACATCCACACCAGAAGACAGGCAGGTTATCCAGGCTGACCTGGACAGGCTCAGCAAGTGGGCGGACGAGAATCTGATGGTGTTCAACGCCGATAAATGCAAGGTTCTCCACCTTGGG
>NW_005841989.1:2106099-2109864 GCF_000455745.1 Alligator sinensis
AGCACCCCAAGGGATGACGACTAGGTCGAATGGTCATAAACTACTACAAGACCGTTTCACGCTGGACATAAGGAAGAATTTCTTTACTGTCCGAGCCCCCAAGGTCTGGAACAGCCTGCCACCGGAGGTGGTTCAAGCACCTACATTGAACACCTTCAAGAGCAAACTGGATGCTTATGTTGCTGGGATCCTATGACCCCAGCTGACTTCCTGCCCTTTGGGCTGGGGGCTGGACTTGATGATCTTCCAAGGTCCCTTCCAGCCCTAATGTCTATGAAATCTGTGAAATTTGGGAGACTCAAGCTCTGAATTGTCCCCAGTGGTGCTGTGAAGTTCTACCAGGCATTGACTATTTTGAGCAAACTCAGCTCACTATGGAGGCAAATAGGCAAGAGAGACATCCTTACTCCTGGAACTACATGCCATGTCTGCAGTCGAACGTGCAGATCTCAAATTGGCCTCTTCAGTCATCTCTGGACTCCCAATGACTCCCCTGTCTAATGGAGGACTCGTCCTCATATTGAGGGACTGCAACAACATGCAGAGAATCCATCACATCCTGAATACGCTGGATCAGGACTTAGGTAGTATAGTCAATATAGTGTGCAAAGCTGATCAGTAAAACCCACAGCCATAGGTCTGACATGATCAGTGTTGCTCTTTGTGACTAAGGACACAGCAACACCCACAGGAAGAGTAGCCACTGGGCAGAGAGCTCCCCTCAGGTGTTACCTCCCTTGTAACATCCACCCATAAGCCAGCATGAGAAAGGGGAGAAAGGACTGGATAGCCTCTGAGCAGTATCCTGCCACTATGCTCAGGGATGCTGGGACAACACTATCTCTGACAGATGGTGCTCTCCACTCCTACAGCAGGGACTGTGACTGGGTAGACAAGTGTGATGAAAATGAAACACAGATTCAAGTGGAATCCGATTATACATGCTTTGAACTGTTTCCTCGGCTCTGATTCACATGGCTTATCCTGAATGCAAAGCTATTGTATGCACCCCACCTATCCTGCAGTCCTGGCAGATCCAGCATAGCCGTGGAAAATAGCAAAGAAGAGAAGCTGGTACATCTCTGTTCTAACCTATGATCCCCTAATTGTCCCGAGAGGAAGGTTCTTAGAAACAGCACACTGCAACATCAGGTTTAGCAACAAGCATTTCCCACATGGTCAAGCAACTATCCTACTATCTTCTCCTTCTGATATCCTAGAAAAACAGGACTGAGGGCTGGCACAGGCCTGCTGAGTCCTTGAGTCTAGTTGTCTGCTATCGCAGGCGCTCCATCATCTAATTCTGTTCAGAAACCATCAAGCTCTGCCTTTAACCCATTCAGATTGTTTGTCCTACTGCTTCTGGTTGTGATGGACAAAAACCTCCTGGTTCCAGCCAGTCTTTATTTACCTGCCAGCCCCTGCCCAATTTCAGGCTCTTCCCCTCCTTTTCCACGGACCACACAGCTTCTCACTGCCCTACCTCCAACTACCAGCATTTCCTTCCAGAAAGTGTCTGTATGGCTGAGCTGTACTAATCAGCCCCTTCCATGCTTCTTGGCTGGGAGACAGAGCATCAGAGACAATCACTGGCTCTGTCTGTCTGTCCAGCAGCCTCAGTGGAGAAACCCATTTTTAGTCACCACCCCTGAGGCCTCTTGTCTATCCCAGCTATTCCTAACATTTGCTAAAAGGAGGGCATCCTTTCCTTCTTTCCCTGCTAGATCAGCATAGTCCTGAAAGCAAGAGCTCCAAACTCAGGCTTTCCCCTTCTCCCTCCCTCCAGGGATAGTGTTGCTGGATAGGCCCAGTTGCCTGCTCCCCCATGTCTCACGGGGATATCTCGTGTCCAGTTGGTTCAGGCTGGCATGAAGATGAAGCCTGTGGCCACTTATCTAACATTAGCTGAATGGCTTCCCTCTGCCTGCTGCCCGAGCTGAGGCATTTGCAGCATGATGCTCCCTTGGGGAAAAATTGGAGCTGGCTGTAGCTTTCCCTCTGCATCGTGGTGTTTGCCATGCAGCGCCACCTCTCCAGAGAGCGCCTGTATTTGTGTCAAGGCCCAAGCTCTTAATTTGAGCTTATTCAAGCGCATCCGAGCATTCGCTTCAAAGGTTGGGGCTTGTTAGAAACCGCAGCCGCATGCTGCCCCATTTACATCTCGCTGTTGTAGCTGCAGAGAGCAGCAAAGGAAGCTCTCAAGCCCTCAGACTTGCTACAGCCTCAGTGCCAAGCACATCGTGAATCCTATCCTGGAAGGTGGTGACCTCTTCCCAGACTCGCCTGCACACGCACACAAACACACAGCGTAGTCGTGACCCCGTGTGCTGCAGCAGCTCACACCCACCGAGTAAGCCTAGCACTTATTATTCCTTCCATTCCCTCTGATTGCCACCCCGGCTGTTGTTCAGCGCGGCAGCCTGCAAACGCCAGTTGATCTATGGAGTCTGAGAGACCCCCAGCATGGCTCCACCGACTTCAATAGAGCTCTGGCAAATTCCACCAGTTGAAGATCTCGCCCTTATTGTATTAAGTCCAGAGGAACTCATAGGATGTGAATGTAATGTTAAGCCCAGCTCACAATGTCTCCCTGCTGTAGCCCTCATCTGTCTGTCCAACACTGTATGCTATCCATCTATCTGCTTTCTACCACTCAAGTAACTGGGCCCATTTCCCCACCTGATATTGTGTTAAGGCTAAGCAACAGCATACAGGGATCTCTTATATGATTTATCTACAAAGTGCCATATGCTTCATGCCTGTGGAATATCAATAATGAGCTGGTATTGTTGTAGCACAGAGCAGTGTGTGAATGAGAATGGGAGGGTGATGGGGCAGGTAGAGCTATTCCCTGTGTTAGCGCCGGGTCTTTGACGAATGCTCCACTACAGGCAGAGGTGAGCTCCTAGCAGGAGTCAGTGCTTTTTCAGGGTGCCTAGCTGCTGATGGCACTGGGGTAGAAGGTGGGTCTGAGGGCATCGGCAGTGCTAGTCATGCTGGCTTGATTTCTTTTAGCAGACAGAGAGGTAGTTAGCCATGGTAGTCTGAAGTTAGGCAGCTAGCAGGGTAGATTTGCCCCTTTATAGACTAACTATATCAGATAGATATAGCATGTCCTTTCACAGCATCTGATAAAGTGAGCTTGATCTCTTGGAAGCTTATAGTTTACAAGCCCTGTCATACTTTGGGGCAGAGAGTTCATCACACATCCCTGCAAACACATTCCCTTCATCAGTTTTGAATGTGTTGCTTTTGTGCACCGGATGAGGGGTGAGCACTGGAAATAGCCCTTTTCTTGGAGCTGAGCCCTCTGCATACACTTAGTCATGGTCCTACCACAGCACACTGAAGCCTCCACTGAGGTGAGGTCAACTATTCAGATCCACAATGAAACAGTCCTTGTCCCACAAAGCCTCCAGTCCAAACAAAAATGAGGGAACAGAAAAGGATGTAATAAGAGAGGCAGGAATAGACCCCACAACTCCTACCCCACGGACCATGACACTCCGGTAGTCTCAGCCCTAATGCATTCCAGAGGGACCAAGAGCTCTCCTATTCACGGCTGTAAGCAGCTGTTCAGTGTGCTGGACTTGATGTTCTGTACACACACACACACGCACGCGCGCACGCATTTCTGTTTTTACAACAAAAACAGTTAATAATAACAGAGCAGACACCTCTGGGGACAGGTTACCATGACCTACCTCCTGTTAGGCTTTTACAGCTTAATTAGTACAATCGAGTGCACTGGTAGCAGCTATTCCC
>NW_005841989.1:2109895-2172882 GCF_000455745.1 Alligator sinensis
ACAGCTATCAATGCAGTAAAGCAATAATTGCATTCCTACTTACACAGAAGAGTTATTAATTTAAGAAGTCAATTAATGTCAAAGATACAAATCGCTGAGTTTCCATATTTATGATTTAAAAAAAAAAAAAGCCAGCAAAGAGGCACATGAAGAGCCGGGTAAAGTAGCTGGGTGAACTTTCCCAGCAAGTATCACCCCAGCATTGATTCATTCACACACTCCAAAGGGAAGCAGCTCCTCTGGCCTGAGTAATGAGGTGTTAGCCACAGTCTGACAAAACTCCTGTATTAAGCTGCTTTTCTTGCCTCAGCTTAAATAACGTTATGTGACCTTTGTATCTCCCACTCCCCCAGTAACTGTGCAGGGCTAGATCTTATTTACTACTGAGACATGTTAGAGCAGCCTCAAGGCTGCTCTAATTTGTACTGTATAATAGTGGTCCCATCTCTGAGTATCACCCAACCGAGGGAAGCTCAGCCTGCCCTCTTTCCTCCCACCATGCCCCATGCGCCGACAGCAGGGAGGCCTGTGGCATAGCATCCTATGAACTTATCTACATTGTGGCAGTGGCAGGTCCTGGCGAGGATAGGGCCAAGCACACCCCACCCACCTATATCTTCAAGCATACTCCAAACATGAAATGCATCAGTTTGGCCTCAGTCTCTGAGTCTTCTGAGAGCATCCACTAAGGACAAACTCGGTGTTGGCACTGGTGTACACGGGGGCTCAGAGCATGCAGGTTGGGGGAGGCTAATGCCAGGGCCCACCATCTCCATGGAAGAGATAAGCCCTCTGCCACCTGAGGTTCCCCTACCCTGAAAGGGCTTCCTCAAGTGCTGAGGTTTTAGGATAACTGGGCCACTAACAACACAAAGGTGCAGCCCTGTAGTCTTCATTTGCCCTGTTGTGTGGAAATACCACAGGGGTTCATTGTCCCCTAATTCATGCCTGCCTCCTTGCTGTAGTACTGGCTCTTTTTTCCCCAGCTCATCTCCCTTTTCTTCCCTTCTCTGCCCTCTCAAGGCTATTCCTCCTTTCATGCTTCCTGGTTGTCTGTCCTCAGTTCCATAAAGTTCTCTCCTTGCTTTCACAGCATTTTATAAGAACATAAGAAATGCCATACTAGGTCAGACCAATAGTCCATCTAGCCCAATATTCTGTGCCTGACAGTGGCAGAAATGGATGCTATAGGGGGAAAGCATTGAACCAGATATTTCTATTAGATATCCCTATTTTATGATATATTGAGTGATGAACTTCATATAAAAAATAATTGCACATTTTTATGACTTAGATTTTTCTTGTAAAAAATATGGGTTTTTTTAAAAGCTTAAAAAATGCAGGTTCTTTGGGGTTTTTTAATTTCTTAAGTTCTATTAACATATTACCATCATGCAACACTTTTTCCTGAACACCAGAACAAGCTAAAGGGATTTTTACAGTTCCCTTTCATAGAATAGCTTTGATTACGTCTGTTTGGTTTTATGTTAAAGGATCACAACCCAAAGCATGTGACAAATGGTGGGCCACTAAAATGCAGCCATCTCTGTTGGGGAACACAGCAGCTCCCAGACAAAAGCCAGCAATTTAAGATAGCAAGTGAAGAAGAACAGTAGATCCCCTTGAAACTACAATGGCAAGTAGGCAGGCAGGATGTAACTTCCCCAGCTGGTATACTGTCGGGACCTAGGGGTTAATGGTGTTTGAGTTCCTTGGTGACTGTTAGCAGCCAGGACCTTGTCTTATCCAAGCAGTGACTGACAAGATTTTCCAAAGCTATCTGACTCAAATTGGATGCCCAAAATTACTAGTGACTGGACAATCCCAACACCACTGCAGGCCCCAAGCCCCAAGGCCACCTCCACTGGTCTTGGCTCAGATTCCTGGCTGGGGGTGAAAACGTCCCTTTGTACAGTTCTAGACATCATTTGAGGACATTGAAAAAGGAGTATCCCATGACCGTCAGCACAACACAGGGTAAAGGATGTGGTGGTTCTCTAGGGCTCTCAATAAGAAGAGCGCGAGAGAGTGACATTTTCTTATAAAAATCAACAGATTTTATCTGAGCGGTCCATGCTTTTGGAGCTTTAAGCCTGGAAGACACTCACAGACCAGGCTTCTGAGCCTCATCTCTGCCCTAGGAAGGAAACCATATTGAGGAATGGAACATACATAAACCCACAGGATGCAGACATGGGTCTCAGAGGCATCAGAAAGCAGATGAATATGCAATCAGGTCTTGGTCTAAGTCCTGGCATCCCTAGGGTCATGCATCTCGTGCAACTCAATCTCTCCAGAGATGAGCCTCTGGTTGTAAAGGAAGATTTCAGTTAGGAGATCTTATGAGATCTGAGACTAGAGAGAATGAGGACTGTCAACTTGCAAGGAAATAAATATATAAATGAAACCAGGATCAGAAGGAAAAGAGATGTCTTTTGGTTGTTTTTTTTCCCTAGGCGACTGAGCTGCTCTGATTTATTTTATGTGGTTTCTCTCACTCTCCGATAGAAATATCAGGTCTTGGTCTTCCGCCGACATTTATTTTTAATACCTCCCTATGTGTTTGTCAGTAAACAATTCTGAGTACAGAGGAAATGGCTAAACAATATAAATCCCCTTTTCTGGGCATGCATCCACTGCCAGGAAGAGCCAGTACAATCTGTCACCTCTCTTCGCGCTACACCACTGCTTTGCAAAACTGGTGCCTGTATTCTCCAGGCATAACAGCAGAGGCCATGAGGTTGGCAAAGTGCATTTGTTCACGAGAGCATACGGGGTGCCTCCATGTGCATAAATCTTGCTTGTGCACCACGCAGATGTCCCCACTGGCAGCCTCAGTGTGTATATTTGTGCCCCTAGACACATACCTGCTTGTGCATACCTATACTAGGTGCATCGTATGTAAAGCAAACTCATCACCCACAACCCTACTACAAAGGAAATAACTCAAATCTAAGTGAAGTTACTCCTTGAAAACTATGTAGTAACGTTAGCAGAGTCAGGAGTCAAAACACAGGGTCCCCACCTTTCCAGGGCATTGACATTGACATTGAACTACACTCCATCCCACTGGCTCTCCTCCTTCTGGTTCTACATATCTTTGTCTCTTGTCTACCTAGTAGGCAGATTCAAAAGGAGGGTTGGAGAGAGCTATAGGCAATGCCTGGCCCTTCGCTGAGTGATTAGAGCATTCTGGTGAGATATAAGAGGTGCAGGCTCAAACCCTAGCCACTAAAGTAGAAAGGCTTTTCTCCTCCAATTTTGTATCGGGCAAGTATGTGCATGGGTGATCCTGTTTCACCACAGGGAAAATAAAAGCTGCCTAAGTGCCACTTAGGCATGTAAAGGTGAAGTAGGATCCAGCATTTGGTGATCAAGTCACTGTTCAGCCCCTGCATGGAGTGGCCAACAAAGGGAACACTCAAAGCCTCCCATCAGAGTCTTAAACTGCCGACCCCAGGACTAGCCCTAACCCTATCCGACAGTCCTAACCTGCTCAGAAGGATATTCCAACATTTCATTGCTCTAATAACCAGAAACCTTCTCCTGACATCTCCTTTAAAATTATTCATGAGCAGTTTATACATACTTGATCTAATACCAGTATTATCCCTTTGCCTAAATAGCTTTTCTCCCTTCCTTGTATTTACCCAGAATGTATTTTTAAAGGGTAAACACATCCCCCCTCAAGCTTGCTAGGCTAAACAAGCCAAGCTTGTGATATTTGTTCTTGGACCCTCTGTCTAGTTGGGAGAGCTGTTGGACAAACTTCCAGCTACAAAGTGCCTGTCTTCAGGTCTTGGAGAGAAACAGATACAGGCTAAACCAAAGAACAGAAGAAACAATGGCTTATGTTTAATGTGTAAATGAAAACAGTCACTTAAAGCAAGGCTGTCCAACTTCTGAGTGGCCAGGGGCCACACATCCCTTGGGCCATGCTCTGCATTGTGCGCCCACACTCTCACAGAATACAAGCCTGGCTGTGCCACACAGAGAGCATGGATTGCTCTCAGTGCCCCCACCAAGGGGTCCCTTAACCCTGCAGGCTACACCGCCCTGCCCTGTCTGCCCTGCCATGTCCTCAAGAGGCAGAGGCAGGAAGCCAAAGCTGGAGGAAGGATGCAAGCCCAGAGGCAACAGCATCAGGAGAGCAATGAGAGGAGTCACATGGTGTCTGGATGGGGAGCCTGTGGTGGGCCAGTAGGGGGAGCTCCTGCATTGAGCCTCCCACCTCACTACGCCCGTCCACCTTCCGGACTCCACGTGTCTCTCCAGGGGTGCCTAAGCCATGGCAGACCCCCTTTCGAGCCCCACCGCAGAGTCTGGGGGTAATGTGTGTTGCCACCACCCCGAGAAGGGACTGTCTGGGTCCTGTGTCCTTGGGGAAACACAGGCCTAATAGTCCTATGGGTACTCGACCCAATACAAGAACTTGGGGCACTTCCCCAAGTCGGGGGCCAAAAAAGATAGTCTCCCTTAGACCCAAGGGGCCTCCTGGGCATAGTTAAACCCGCCCCTCAATAAGTCTCCCACACTAGGTACAAAGGAGAACTTTACTGGTTACAGAGGGTAGGGTTAGAATAGGGTACAGGGTAGAGCAATATCAGAGAAATCCCATAGAGCAAACTCCTGTGGCTGGGGTAGCCTTTGATCTTGCATCTGAGTTACTGCAAGCTAGATATCTATTTGGATCTCAGCTTACTCACAAGTATCATCCAGAGGCAATTGGAGAATCCCTCTGGAGGCAGGCAGTTCCTTGATCATGAGTTTTGGGAGAAAGAGTAAGTTTCAGATGGTCCAGCTCTTCTTTGTTCCTAAGTATCCCTCATGGCTGCTGCCCCCTTACTCCTGGGCAGTCCTTAACTTATATAGCCCTTGTGACCTCATTTACCTGGTCCAATGGAGGCCAGCACTTGTTGACTGTGAGCCAACCAATTTAAAATACATCACTAGTTGCTGGGCAGACTCTAGCCCACCAGGAAGGAAGCCCCTCACCCAGGTATGTGATACTAGTCACGTAAGCAGAGAGAGCAGGTTTCCCCCCTCCCTCAGGAATGTATCCAGCGCAGGTTACCTAAAGAGATAGGGTAAGGATGTGTCTCCCTGCTGGGCCCATCCTTATCAAATTGTCACAGAGCAGAGACTTTGGGGAGAAATAAAGGTGGCTTTCTGCCACGGAGCCTAGGTGGTTAACCCGTCAGGGGCCACATGTGGCCCACAGGCCACCATTGGGATAGCCCTGACTTAAAGGCATGGAGGATGGCTGTGACATAGCACCAAAGAAAGATGATCAGAAGTAGCTTCAAAGCTGGGGGAATGCATGGCCACTCTCCATTCCTTTAAGTGACTGCTTTCTTTTACATGGAGCCAAGAAAAGGCAGTACATAGTTTCATAGTTTCATAGTTTCAGGGTCGGAAGGGACCAAATAGATCTTCTAGCCCGCCCCCCCGCCAGGGCGGGAGAACAACCCAAAAAAAAAAAAACAAAAAAAAAACACTCACCCTAAAAACAAAAACGGGACTCAAATGAGTCCAGCCAGGTAGGCATCCAGCCTCTTCTTAAAGATCCCCAGGGTAGGGGCCAGCACCACCTCCCTTGGAAGTTGGTTCCAGCTCCTAGCCGCCCTAACTGTGAAGTAGTTTTTTCGGATGTCCAATCCGTACCTCCTCTCCATCAACTTGTGCCCATTACTCCTTGTTATGCCAGCGGGGGCTAGGGGAAACAGCGTCTCCCCCAAACCCTTCTGGTTCCCCCTAGTGAGTTTATAGACGGTCACCAACACCCCACTCAGCAACCCTGAGTTCCATCCTAAGTCTTTTACACCCAGGGGGCAGAAATCTCCCCACTGCTGCTCTTTGTCTATTTTATCCCATGACTATTAAATACAAAGGGCAGTGGCTTGGCCTCAAAAGGAGCAGTGGAGCAGCATTTTGGCAGTGCCTATCCTGTAACACAGTGGTTAGACCTCCCTTCTGGTGCTTGGGAAGTCAGAGTTACAGGTTCACAGCCTCTCCGCATGAAGGGTGGCCTAGAGCTCAGGACTTGCAGTCCCTGGGTAGGTGCCAGAACCACTCAGTTCCTGATGCTAAAACATAAAGAGATCTCCTCCTTGTCCACACCTACTTTTTTTCTGGGACTAATTCTCAGCTATATGTATTCCTGAGCAATGTTCCCATATATGTAGCATCATACATCCTGGCCAGTACATGGTCCTACTGCACACAGGTGGCCAGGAAGATAGCTAGCAAACCATCATTTGATGCACAAAAAGAAACAGCATTTGTGCTAGAGCCCCCTATCCACTGGGAAGCACAGCCCTACAGCCCAGGTGGGATTAGAAGAGTGAGTGAGTAGAGCAGCACAGAAGAGTGAGATCTTTAGATCCTCCATTAGCAGTGGTCAGATCCATACTAAAGTAGGATGCGTGCAGTGAAGGTCAATACCCCTTTGTACTACATGCTATAATTTACTTAGTAAAAGGCACGCAGTCTCCCGAATAGCTTCTAGGTGAATGAGGCAGGATAGATAGGAAATGTGAAGTGTGCCACTCAAGGTCCTGCTGGGCGTGGGTGGCCAACCTAGAATTTGGACCTCCTTAATGCCAGGCTAATGCCTTCACAGCAGGACTGCCCACCCCCTGATGATACAACCCAAACACTAGAAGAGCTATCACTGGAAGTGCCCTCTGGCAAGGGATGAGGTATCCAAGCACAGTCTTGTTGTGCTGCATATGCTGGCTCTGTTCTGTGACCTACGCCCCTTTCTGCAGGGCTGTCAATCCATCCCCTTCCACTGCAGCTGACCTGGTGGTTTAAACTTTAAAGGGAAGCTAAATTTCACGGGTAGGATTGCTGGTCTCAGAACATGCCCCAGAGCCTGTCAAGGGCCAGGATTCCCCATAGCCAGCAGCCTCCCGAGCACGTCCTTTGCTTGTGTTCTCACAATGATGGAGAATCGCTGCATGAGCCCAGAAAGCGAGGCCAAATTAAACTAATCTGGACCTTTCAACCCCATTGGCTTGAGCAAAGCAAAAAGGACTGAGCATTTAATAGGTTCATGCATCTTCCCTGGCACCGTGTTGAAGGGACAAGGAGGGACTCCCTAGAAGGAGCCAGCTCTGACCTGCTGGCCTGCCACAGAGCACAGCCATTAAGACTTTATGGAAAGCCCAGCTTGGCTAACAGAGACAAATGCCCTCTGCAGAAAGGAAAGAGCTGGCCTGCAGGAAAGGTTTTGTATTCCTGGAGCTGGAGTGGAAAGAAAGCTCACACACTTCCCCCCCCAGCCCAGGAGCTTCCAAAGGAATGGACTCAAACAGGATCCAGCTGCCCTTACTTGAGGGTAGGTCCTGCAGCGTCGGTGAGGCCACTGCTTGTTGGTCCCAGTGGGAGTGGAAACAATCTGTGGGCTTCAGCCAGTATAAGCACGGAGTAGGCTTAAGGCCTTAGCAGACAATACTGTAACACTTGCAGAATCATCATTACACCAGTGAAAACAGTCCTGGACAGACAGTGCCAACCCTAGACAGAGGCAGTTTCACCCAATCCAATTATTGATAATTATAAAATAATTGATAATTGCCCTGAATGAACCCGGGTCAGCATTCTCCTGGCATAAGTTATACCGGTTTAGGTTTCATCTGCCCATGCCAATCCTGATATAGCTCTTTGCTTATGAGAAACAGGCTGAAACCTATCTTCCCCCCACCCCACTCTGTTGCTTTGTGGTAAGGTGCAGTAATACCGAGTCACAGGGCAGGGCTGGGGCCCAGGCAGAACCACGTTCCACTCCCTGCACGTCCCTGTGATGGGCACCAGTTCCATGGGCAGGGGCCGGCCGGTGCCCACAGAACCAGTGCCCACAGCAGGGAAGTGCAGGAAGTAGATTGCAGCTCTGCCCTGGGCCCTGTGCTTGTCACTGCCCAATGATCCCGGCCCTGGCCCCAGCCCCAGCCCCAGCCCCACCCATCCCGATCCCAGACACCACTTTCCACCCACCTGCAGCCCCATCCCATCGGCCTGGCCGAACACACCCTGTCCATAGGGGGTCTCAGGTCACTCTCCATGGAGACTCGGCATGCCCACCCACTCAGTTCAGCATCCCTGGTAGTGGGTGCAGTGTGGGTGGGCCAGGGTGGCTAGGCAGCAGGACTGGGTCTGGTGGGGGTAGCAGACACTGGCAGAAGCCACTGGAAACATGTGGGCAGAGTGACCCACTACTGCAGGAGCTGCTGGGAAGCCCAGTCTAGCTGCATCACTGCTGTGCTGCTGAGCCCCATGGACTACAGCTCCCAGCGTACCCGAGAGTTGCATGTGGGGATGGGGTGGGCTGTGCTCCACACCAGGTGGCACTTCCACACCAGGGGCACCAGAACCGCCCGCACGTGCCCTGACCTGGGCTGCCCCCTGCATCTGGACTGGGTGGCACTGAAGGTCCCACTGTGGGCCAGACTGAATCACTTGGTGGGCCAAATTTGGGCTGCAGGCCGTATTTTGACCACCCCTGCTGTAGAGACTCCTGCTTTGGCTGTGGACAAACCTGCTTGAACCCTGGTGTTAGCTCTCCTTGGACGGTTAGTTGTAGCTCTGCATGCTGCCTCCTTCAGAAAACTTGTGTTCTTGAGCTGAGGCCCTAATCCATCCTCACTGCAAGCATGATTCCTTCAGAGCTGTGGACAGGGAAGGTGATGGGAGCTGTAGGCGCTGGTTTGTAGCACTTCATTGTTATGCGTTACTTCTATTTGTGTGAGGAAGAGGGTCTCTAGTCGATTCCCAGGGGCCCACAAATATTAGCACACTTTCCAGCTTTCTCCTTTCATCCACGCCCCTCTGGCCCTCCAAATGGGCCTAACAATTGCCTTTTCTTCTGCTCCTGCACCAACTCAAAGTCATTCCCTTCTAGGCTGATGTGTGTGATGGTAAAACATCAGCAGAAAGCCATTTCAAAGGTAAGTGGCAAGTGATGAGCTGCTGTGCCCAGGACTGACTAGCAAGAAGCAGCAACATGGAGAGCTGATGGGAGACAGCTACTCCAAGGCCAGGCAGCGAGCATATGTGTCTGCAAATTGCATTAACCAATCATCCTCTAATAATGCACCTGCCACGTGCTCCAGTCTCAATGGACAGATCCAGGAAGGGAGGAGGGATTTGAAATTTAGCTCTCATCTGCTCCAAGCAAATAAAAGAAAGAGAGAAGAGAAAAGAGAGAGAGTAATTAGTTGCCATCATTGTTCCGCCACCTGTGATGGTGGGTAAAATTAATGGGAAACAACAGAAGTCAGAGCTACGTGAACTGCCTCACAACCAGGCCGCCTCTTTGCTCACTTCAGATCTCTCTATTTGCCAATCTTCTCCTGGCTTTTGATGTCTGTTGTGTGACTGTGGGGTGTTTTTAGCAGTTATTATTTATCACTCGCAGTAAGAAAAAGAATCTTTAAAGTGGCAGAATAAAATGGGAAGGTTTAATATTGCAAAAGGCAGAGTCCCTCAGCCTTATGGGTTGTTATGATGATGATTATTTCTGTGAAGGGATGGGGAGTTGGTACAGGCAGGGCGGTAATAAATATCTCATGCTCTCGCACTGATACAGTACTTCGCTTCCCCAAGGCTACCAAAGGCCTGTATGAATGACATTATCTTTCTCTGCAGTGGGAGGCAGCAGCACCGACTCACAGCTCCCATCAATTGCAGCTGGAGTCCTGGGTGCTCAGCACCTCTGAAAATAGGGTGAGAGAAATCAAAAACTCTGGGGATGGACAGAGAGCGAGCATAATGATGGGAAGAGAGACAGCAAGGGGATAGACAGAGTACAACCATAGCTCTCTCTTACCCCATCCGGCTATGGAGCTGGGTACAACAGCTGTCTAACACCAGGCAAAAGTGTAGAACTGGACTGTAAATGAAAAAGTTGATACTGCAGCAGGGATTTAGGCCCAGAGAATGAAATAACTAGACTGAGAAGAATTCAGAAGCTGTTTGTATAATGGCTAGAAAATTTCAGGACTTGAAAGATGGTCCCAACAATGGCTGGAGAATTCTCCCCCTTCATCCTGAAGTGGCCTGTCAAAGCACTGGTACATGATTGATTTGCAGGGCTGGATAGTTAGCAGCACCTAGATGGTTCCCAAGGGTCTCTTCCAGCCTGGCTTTGTTTGTTCAATCAAAACCCAACATGGCTGTGCCAGGTGTGCCCCCCACCCCACGGCTACCTGGGCACGGTGCATTCCTTAGGTTTGGCAATGAACTGCTACAATGTGCATCTCCACTGGACTCTTGTTGGAGTGAGGTCAAAGGGGCTCCAGCTCCTCAAACTATTGAAGCAATCAGTTTCTTTTTGCAGAGTCAGACTTTCCCTGAAGGGAAACCCCCCTGCAACATGCAAGTGCCACGCTGCCTCCATTAAGGGAAACACCCCTGCAACATGCAAGTGCCACGCTGCCTCTCTGGCAAGAAGGCCCAGCCTCATGTGACATCTCAGTGGATTCTACATGGCGCTGACCTGGATAATCAGTCCAAGCATCACAGGAGCCAGTCAAAGGCTCCTCACCCCATCAGTGAGGCCTTTACTGGGCTCTGTGTTTCATCACAAGCTGCCTTGCTGCATTGTATGTACACGATCCATTGCCTTTCCCAGCTGGAAGCAGGCGGGAGTGGGGCTCAGCTTGTTTGTTTGCTTAGGGGACTACAAAGGGCCTTCTTCCAAGACACCGTCTTAAAAACACTGTTTTATCTCTGAACCAACAGAATGGTTGGCTCATCAAATATTAATAAAAACTCAACCACTTCTTAAGAGGTTTTCTTTCAAGTCAGTGGGGCTTGAATGTGCCTCTAATATGAGACAGGATCCCTGCCTTCCTCCTATTCTAACCTGCTTAGGGGACAACAAAGAAACATTATTGGCAGCTGTTAACAAAGGAGTATCGGGGGAAAGCAGGTGTGGGGGGGTAGGGAGGGACCCATTTCCATCTTCTGTAGCATGTTCCCTTCTCTTTGCAATACACACTTCAAGGCTGCTGGGGCAGGGACAGGATGTCGTGGCCTAACCCCAAGGAGATATTTTGGATTAGCAGGCCTGGAGGCTAAAAGCAATGGTTCAGAACATGACAACTCTCAATCTTGAAGTAATCCATGCAGAACAGTACCCATCCACTAAGGCTGGCTGGAGGGGTGCCATTGAAAAACACCTGACAAATGCCACCAGACAGCAAAGTTTGGGGAAAGTGAGAAAAGGAGAGAATTGGGAAAAATGTGGTAGAATATGCATCTAAACCTTGGGACTGTAACCTCCTGTCTCCTTAACACTTTTTTGCAGTATTAATCTGTTCTGGTTGCTTAGTCCAGGTTGCAGCAGGCCATTTCTCTGTGCCTGAGTAGTGACGAGAGAACTGCCATATCGAAGGTAATGGTCCCAGTCCCAGCTCAAGCAATGAAGACATATATTCTTAGAACCACACGTCCCTTGTAGATGACCCAAACAGGCATCTTCCTGAACTGCTGTATGCCTTTGTTGTCAATGTGATGTCCCCTACGCTATTACTTTTTTTTTTTTTTAATTAAAACCTTGCTTGAATCTGAAACAACTTTTCTGACAAGACTCCCTTCAGTCCCCTCTGGGTTCAACAAGTTTCCTGACAAGACTCCCTTCAGTCCCCTCTGGGTTCTAATTGGACTTTAATGTGTGGTGCCTTCATTTCTGGGGGATATTCACTGTTGCTGAGCACCCAGTTTCTCAAATGAAGTCAGTGGCCACTATGGCAACTAATTTCCTTTGAAAATCAGGGTCTTTTACCCAAATTTTGAAAAAGGGACTTGTGATTTTGTATATCAGTTGTTAGGTGTCCATGCTGAGATGCCTTCCGCCTGATTTTCACGTGTGAAGCGTGTCCAGATATCCTGTTGATTCTAGGTAGAGGTGGGAGTGCTCAACTCCTCTGAAAAACAGGCCCAAGGTATGACAAGTTGTGCAATCCAAAATTAGAGAATAACTTTGTGTTTGTTTTCTTACTGTAGGTTTGCTTATGGGCTATGCTTGCTGCTTTGTTATCATCATTCAGAGCCACTGAACATTTATTGCAGGACCATACCTACAGACTAAGTTGTGAGCGTTTTGGCTGGCAGCTTTGGTGGAAACCCAATACAATATATGTCATGGGGGCGGGGGAGATAATTGTAAAAATAGAAGTAAAAATAGAGGTCAGTAGAGTTTTGATGTGATTTCCCCGTTTTGTACCATATAAAATGTGTTTGTAATGCAGGATTTTGTTTCCACATTGTTTCCACCTCCTGTTTTTCCAACCCCAGAGGAAATTTTCACTTATATGCCAAAGTTTTGCCCTTTTTATTTTTGTCTGAATCCTTTTGCATAGTTTTCTTTGGAACCTCACAGGAAGAATTATTAACAACACACTTCAGGTTGTCTCAGAGAGGTCAAGCTCTCAGAAACCGGGTGCCCCTTGTCACACTGGCAGCATCATGGCACTGACTTGGAAATTCACTCAGACTCTTGAACCAGCTCCCTCCTGGCCTGGCATCATTCCCTCCACATAGCACTGGTGAAAGACCACGGGAAAACAGCCAGTAAATAAGAACCTGTGTGCTGCTGAGTGAGACTGGGCTGAGGAAAAGCAATGTCAGATCCTTGTCAAGAGGGAATCGGTAGTGAATCATGGTGGAAGTGAACAAAAATCCTGCTTGTGGCCAGTGTAAATCAACATAGCTCCATTGACTTCAATGCCAATTACTGCCAGCTGGGGATTGGACTTGCTAGACTGATCGATAGATAAAAGTGCATCTGTAGCATCAATCATGGGTTCAATAAGTGTAACAAAAAGTTGGAAAAAGTCAACTGAAAAAACTGCCCCAATCAAACATCCCCAAGGCCTGGATAAAGAGATGAGCCATGCACCCTCCTTCAGAAAGCATGGATTTCTTGTTATTACCAATCTCCTAACAGAGTGGTGTCTCCTAACGTGAAGGTCAGTGAGCTCTTCTGGGATGCTCTTATAAATCATTGAGAGCCTGGAAAATATCCTCTGGTATTGTCATTCCCATCTTTCTCACATTTGCTTCTTAGTGGCCAGGCCCTTAAGGTCTCGCCCGTGTGATGAGTCCCATTGATTTCAAGGGTCCCACTGGTTCCCAGAATGGCTGCAGGACTAATCCAAACTGCAATGCCTGATATAGGGCACAGCTGGTCATTCCCCACAGTGCCATATCCTGCCTGGTGTTTGGTGCTCTCAGTCCTTAGACAGACACAGACTTTGTCCTAGCATCAGTTTGCCGTTCCTTTCTTTCCAAAGCTCACTTTAGTTCCAGTCCTGAACTCTCTTTGTATCTGATCCAAGCCTCGTTAGAGTCAATGGAAGGGATCCTAGGATGAAACTGCGGTCCTCATTGAGGTCTATGGCAAAATTCCCACCGCTTCAGTGGGACAGGGATCTCCTCTCCATTGTTTCCAAGGAGTTCTCAATCAAGCTCTTCATGCCATCAATCCACCTACTTTGACTTGATGTTAAAAAGAAATGGAACGCTCTCCCAGACACTAAACACATTTCATCTTCAGCCGTATAACTGCTGGGAATAAATTCACAGATCCATAGATTTTTAAGGCTAGAGGGGACCCTTATATCATCTATAGATGATGAATAGAATCAATATGATGTATTCCAATGACACTTTCTGATGGATGAGCATCAAATGGTCCATTCAGTGGGCACTCCCAGCATTGCCTGCAGCCAAACCACTACAGACAAACGGAATTAGGCAGTATTTGCTATGATGCCCCCCTGATTCAGCTGCTAAAGGAACAGGACGCAATTTAATGTCGGTTTTTAAGGCTGAGATTTTGGTGTTCAGAACCATTAGGCAGCATCCCTGCCTGAATGATTTGTGCTTATATGCTTTTTTTCCAAGACACACACAAAATTAAAACAAACATTTCTCAGAGTAGCACGTTCCCTAGAGCTGCTGATAGCTGGGACCAATTCTTAATTGGCACTTTTTTTTTTTTGTCTCTCCAGCAGTCTGTGCCAATTAAAAGGGATCTGCTATATTAGGCTTTTTTTAAATAACAATCACATCTGTATTAATATTTAAAAGGGACTGTCACAGGTTTGAAATGTGCAGAAAAGCAGAGGGAGACAAGAAACAGGAGAGGTGCAAACTGCACTCACGCTCACACACGCCCATTTGTCTCAGTAGCGTGTAAACTTCAAAGGTGGTTGTATCCATTTAACTGCTGACTCTTTAGAGCATGTAGCCAAGATGCAAACTCCCAACTTGAGACTTTAAAATGTAGTCATCAGCACAGCTGGCTCTATGGATCAGGGCACCCACGTGGATCACAAAGGGAAAGTACCCAAACGGAGCCACCTGGAAAGGCAAGGGAGCTGGCACCTGGCACAGCAGATCCAGCCCCCAGGATGCCAATGGGAAGCTGCTACTTCCCACCTGTGTCACATCCTGGTGTGAAGGTGGACCTGGATTTGGGCACCATGCTTTTAGAGACATGGTGTCAGATTCTTCCCTTGCTGACACCATTTTTCCAGTCTGGCCACACAGATAGATTTGCTGGGGTTACTTCTGATTTCCACCAGGGGAAGAGGACTTAGAATTGGATTAGCTTGGGGTGGGCTTGGGTTGCATTTTTTATTTGTGTGTTTTTGTGAAATGAAAAGACAAAGACAGAAATCTGAGCACAGAGAGCGCCACCAAGAAACATGGAGGGGGAGAGAAATCAAAACTGAGATACAGGGTCTCCTGAGGATCTGGAAGCCAAAGGGAGATGAATTCCAGGAGCTGACCAGACCTGGGTCATGGATAATTGCATTTCAACCCCTGCATCCTTGACAAGCATCTCAACTCCTGCATCAGGGAGGGTAATGGGGAGGATTTGTGACTGGGTCGCCTAGTAGCACAGGCACTACATCATAACAAAATGGGAAGGCACAATGCAACCAAGCTGGGCAGTAACTCAAAATACAACTTGCCAACCTCACCTTCATCTTTCAGACCCTACCACCCATAAGAGGGGGTGGGGGGAGGAGGCACAGGTACCAGAGATACCTAAAGCCACACAGGATAGGTGCCTCAGCCTAGCTGGTTAGGGAGACCCAGGAAACCCTCAGTGTCTGCTGCAGATGAGAAATCTACTGTGGGGCTCTGGGCATTGCTTGGTGAACCTGAGGAAAGCTAGTTGGGGTTGATTGTCATGTGCAGCCTCCTCCCAGCACTCTGATGGCTTTCAGTCACTGGAAAGTCAAAGCAGGAATTAAGGATGCCAGTGTAAATGAGAATCTATCCCGCTCTATCTAGAGGGGAGGTGTAAGGAGAGAAAAGGGGCTCTGAGACATTGCAGAGCCAGCAATGTCTGCCCCTTTTACAGAAGTTCTGTAGCTGGGCTTTGGGTGGGGGCAGAAATGCCACTGTCTGGCATTGGTTTCTGCCTTCCTGAGTGATGAATAGGTGTAAGTGGCCATGGAGAAGGGACTGGTGCCAGCTGAAGAGCAGCACAATTGGCACCCCAGTATTATTGCCCGAGGCACGTGGCTTAGCATCATCTATTAGGTTTTCATGGAGGAGCCCGTGGCAGAAGCTCAAGTTCTGCCCAGCAGTTACTGGTAGTTGGTTGTGTCATATTCATACCATCTTGGTGTGACTAACCGTAGCACTTGGGACCAGATCCTGGTCTGAATTCTGCCCACCACTTTCAGGTTTACACCAGCGTACCAGTGCTCAGGCTGTGGCCCTTGTGCTCTTTATTTTCAATCGCTTCCCCAGTGCGTACAGAATGGTGTCATCACACCTGGTTTTGCCTCTAAAGGTTGAATTTGCCTTATGTACAGTATCTGCAGCATCCACAGTGCCAGGATGCTGCGATGCCATATGCTATCCCTCCTCTGCATGGCTGTGCTGCCTATTCCACTGTATCGCTGGCCAGCCATAAAGAGTGAAAGTAGCAGAGAAAGAGCCCTCAGGCCTTTCATGGAAGCAACAGAATAAATCTAATTTGTTGACATAGGCAAATGCAGATAAAACTAAAACTGGAGTTAAAATAAATGCAAACCACACTGAGGTCTCAAGTTATCGGCGCGGTAACATTTCCGTGACTATCTCGCACTTTCCCTGCCTGTTTTTGTCTTTGTAGCTTTCCCAGACAACTGGACCTTTGCTCTGAAGTGAAAATGAAAGCCAGGGAAATAAAAAAATAGCTGGAAATGAATTCTTCAGATCTTCTTCACAATGCATCGGCCCCATCTGCCAGTTCCTTCTGACAGGGAGTTGAGCGTGGGTGGGTGGCAGAAGTGAGGCTAAGGCAAGTTTTACAAAAAGAGGAGTGAGTTTCTCCACCACTGGGAAATGAGGCTGGGCTGCTGGAGGCACTCTGCCGGTGCGCACGGCTTCAGGTGCCTCTGGGGAAAAGTGGGATGGAGAGCAGCAGCCCCCAGCAGTCAGAGATTTGTCTTCATTTTACTTGGTGTGTCAGGGTAATGGGAACAAGCATGCAGGAGATGCTCAGATGCAGGTCAAGCTAATTAGGAGGTAGGGCAAGGCAGAGAGGTCAGGGGAGGAAACCGCTCTATTCTTGTGAATGTCTTCTCCTGCAAAAAAAACATATTAATGGTACAAAATCAAACTCCTGGCAGGGTAGGAGTAAAATATCTGTTTGTCTGGCAGAGGCTTTCCCACTGATGGGAAACACCAAAGCACGATGTTGGATGGAGAGGCCCAGAGACTGTCTGGGCAGTATCCTGCTTCCCTGACGTGCTCAATAGGCAGCCTTCCAGCGGTGCAAGTGGCATTTCTAGCATTTACACAGCGTTTGCGATGATGTTACTCCGCCCGTCAGGCGCACGAGATGCATGGTGTAAAATACCTGTGAGGTGCTGGTTGTGGTAGCAGATAACAGCAGTTAAAACTCCATTTCCTTTCCATCCCCACTTCTCCTGCACTGTCTACAGTGAATGACCAGGGCTTCTCACCCATACTTGTTGAACCTACACCCTCAGGCCTCTTGTCTCGTCCTAAAGGACCTGTCCCATCTAAGGCAGGAGTGATGAGCTCATGGCTAGAACCACTATTGGAGAAGTCTCTGTTAGGTGCTGTGCAGGAGGTCAGACTGCATGAACTCCAGGTTGCCTCTGGGTTGTCTGCTGAAAGTCACCTCCAGCTCCTCTCATGCCTTCTTACTAGAACCTGAGCAGAGAGCCTGCCTCAGAACAGGGCTGATTCCCTGTGTATGCATTAAATTCTTGTCCCCCTCGCTTAATAAGCTAGTTGCCCTAGCTGGGACGCTTGCATTCCCAAGCTATGGAGAGGGCTTGTAGCTTTGTGCAAATCTAAAAGCTCTCCTGCCTATCCCACCATGAGCTACAACACCTGTCCCAGCTGGAACCTGGGCAGCCATGGCTCAGTCACTTGACTGCCTCCAGGCCCTCAGGAAGAGTGTCCTAGCACCTGAACTTTGCTCTGGCCTTGAGGTTGCTCATGCATGCTTCTCTCTTGTGCCTATCCTGATTGCTGCTTCCTAGTCCCCTGGATTTTGGCTCTTGCCTCCTGGTCTCTAGTTGCAGCCTGATGACCTTGCATGGTCTTCTGGCTTCCAGCCTGTGCCTGAGAGCCTGGCGTTAGACATTAGACTCCTAAACTTGCCCTGGTATATTGGATCTGCCTCTTACCCCTAGACTTAGTAGGTGCATCCAGATGTGCAGGCATGTGCAGTTTGTGGCATCATAAACTTCTTTGTGATGCCACAAACCACATGTGTTGCATGTTAAACTGTGTGCAGCACTGCTAATTTGCAGCATGGGAGCCAAAAAAAAAACCCGGAAAAAAATCAGCACAAAGCATGTGAAAATAACGTGTGCCAGGACAAATGGGGAAACAGGGAAGCAGGCTGCCCAGGGCTGCCTGCTCCCCCATATCTGTGCACTGCGAAGTCCCCACACTGAGGCACTGTGCCTCATGACTGCCCTGGGCTGGCTCTTCCCTGTCTCCATGTGGGGTGGGGGGCACAGTGTGCCTCAGCTCAGGGACTCCCCCATCTCTATGTGCCTCAGCATGGGCCCTGGGCTACCTGTTCCCCCATCTCCACATGTCACTCCCCAGCTGGCCATAGGGTGCCTCCGTGCAAGGGCTGCCTGCCCACTATCCCCAGCTATCTCCTCCGTACCCCCTGCAGCATGTGGAGCCTGGCTGGGAGCCAGAAGGAGCTGGGCACGGCTGTTAACAAAGGGCACATGCAGAGGCATGTGCTGTGGTACAAAGTAGTGGCACAGATTTGTGCCGCTGCAAGCGCACACCCCAGCTCATCCAGATCAGCCATCGTGTCCAACTGTTGACCTCCCATTCACGACCTCTGCCTGACTCCAGATCACCCATGGAAGCCCCAGCTGTAGCCACTCAACCGAGCAACCCCGGTTTTCCCTGTCACTTGGGCTGTTGAGGACTGATCTGCAGACCATGCCACATTTTTACAGCTGAGCGTGTGGCACGCCAGAGCATTTGCAGAGCACTTGTTTTGCCTTTCATTGGACTACTGAAATCAGCGGTGGATGCTTCTTGGGCAAAGGTCAGAGGGATTGAACAGGATTAAAATGGAAAACTGACCTTTTCTAGCAGGAGAAACAGTGACATTGAGAAACAATATCCAGTTTCATTTGCTTGTGATAAAAGGAGGAGCAAGAAAGAATCAGCCAAAAACTCCACTTGCTGCATAGCAGCTGCTCCTATTAGCTCATAACGGTGCTTGAATGCGTCTGATGCTTGGGTGAGTATATTGTAAAGCCAGGGCCTTTTCAGGAAGGAATCCACAAGATCAGGCTAAGTGGGCTTTGGCTTATTAGTCCAAAAGACAAATTCACTGACAACAGGTACAGAATTTGGCCCTGGCCTTGTATAGCTTCAGACCAGGAGTAGTTCTGCTGGCAGCAGTGGAACTGCATTGATATGCAGTTCGCATGCAATACAAATCAGGCTCCCCTGTGATTTTGAGCAGTTGATGGCACATCTAGGTGGACTCCTAATATATGGCTCCCACCGGAAATACCAAATCTCATATCTCGAATTTTACCAAATACCATATTTATAAGTGGGCTGGAATCAGGGGCCTCAGAAGACTTCCACTCATCTTTCTGAGATAAATGATTCGGTCCTAGCTTCCAGGCTTTCCCAGCACTTAAGTGAACCCAACTTCCAAACATCTTTGGTTCCTATTTTTCCATGCTTTGTACTGCTATCAAAAAGATGGGTGTTAATGATGGATACTGAACAGCAACGTCTACCATTCCTTTTAAGCTTTCTTAAAAATAAGAGAGATCTGAGTAAATATGACACAGGCAATTTGTCTTTTAAAAAAGGAAAACTTTTTTTTTTTAAGGAAGCAGCCATTTTTTTTGAGTCAATAGGCCCTTCAATGGTATCTTCTTTAAGCTGAGGACAAATCTCTCAGTTAGGACAGTCCTCAGCTTCCCTGCATGGAGGGCCGAAGGGAAGACTTCTTGACCAGTCTTTCTTGTTTTCCTTTCTGCGTAAGAGAAAGTGGGAGATGCAAAGACCTAATTTGGCAGTCTTTAATCTAACTTATTCCAAACCACGCTTGCCACTTCCTTCATGTGCTCCCGAAGGATGATGGCCTGATTTCACAGAAGGAAAAGCCTTAAGCAAATCTTGTCACACAAGAAAATTGATTTTTCAAAACTGACTTTTACAAGATTACTGCTTTTTCCTCCACATCTTTCTTCTATATCGTTCCCTTACAGTCTCACGAGGCAGTTTCAGATCTAAAGAAATTAGAGATACTGTGTCTAAGTTGAAAATGAAAAAAAACACACCCCATTCAATCCCTCCACTCCCTTCACCGTCCTCTGCTTGGCACTGCCCTGTACATTTGTATTGTGAAGTATCAAGAACAAATCCTGTTATCTCCTGCTGAAACACATATGCCCAATGCCCACTTGGGACTCTGGCAGGAAGTGATTGCAGAATTCTATAGAAACAGCCCGAGTCCCAGGGTCCAAATCCTAGTGATGTCATTAGCAGGAGCAGCGTGGTCCAGTGGTGAAGACCCATAAGACATGGGTCCTGTTCTTGGCTTGTCTGTCAAACAAGGAATTGCTCTGGACAAGTCCCTTCTCTTTTCACCATTTCTTTTTTCTCTACATTCCTGTTCTCTGTCTCTTACGGTTTATATATACAGGCCTAACCCAATGGCTGGTGTCTCCAAGCATTACATCAAGATGATAATGATGGTGAAAATGATGGTAATAATAATAATACCTTTTAAAATAAGGTCATGACTATCTGTGCCAACAGAATAAAAGTATGTTCCCCAGAAGGGGATGGTAAAGACAATCCTACCCTGACTGCATGCCCTGGGTATATAGTGCTGGGTGAGACAAGCCCACATGCGAATAGGTGCAGCTCCAATAGAGTTATGTCAGTCAGTGAGAGGCAGTGGTCAGCAGGGCAAAAAACACACTGGCATGCGTCAACCAACACATCTCATGTAAAACTAAGGATGTGATACTCTTTATTTCGCACTGGTGAGACCGCAGCTGGAGTGCTGCGTCCAGTTCTGGGTGCTGCACTTCAACAAGGACGTGGAAAAACTTGAGGGGGTCCAAAAAAGAGCCACCCATATGATCAGGGACTTGCAAGACAAACCATACAAGGGACCTGGGCCTCTTTAGCCTAAAGAGAAGGTTAAGAGGGGACTTGATAGCAGCTTACCGCTATATCAGAGGAGCTCGGTGAACAACTGTTCACCAGGGCACCCCTGGGTAAGACCAGGACCAATGGATACAAACTCCTGGAAGGTCACTTCAGGCTTAATACCAGGAAAACCTTCAGTCAGGGTGTCCAGACTGTGGAATAAACTCCCTTCAGTGGTGGTGCAGTCACCTACTCTGGAGGTTTTCAAGAGGAGACTGGACAGTCACCTTGCTGGAGTCACCTAACTCCAGTTGTCTTTCTGCCCAGAGCTGGGGGGCTGGACCCGATGATATGCAAGGTCCTTTCCAGCCCCTAAATCTATGAATCTATGTGCAACACATTGACAAATTTGCCTCTTACTCAGGATAAACAATGATTAGTCCCGTTAAACTCAATGGAGTTACTCCTATGAATAAGTGCGGCATAAGTAAGAGTTACAGAATGAGGTCAAAGATTATTTGCCTTAGGATCTTTCTCCGGTACCTGTAAAAGTTCACAATGGGGGATGATGCCATGACATTTAGGATGAGATGTCCAACCATTGCACAACCTCTGTCTCTTCCCCCCCTCCCCCAACACACACACTCACACGCGCGCGCACACACACACACACACAATGTCCCAGCATCACTAGGCTGCTGTGCAGGGTTATCATACAGCTTCCAAAAGGTGTCCAGGAGTCACACTCATAGTTTGTGAGACAAAATGTATGAACCCCTATATTAAAACCAAGATTACATTTCAGTTAGCAAGATAGGTGACAAACTCATGGAGGTGTCACCTGGTTGGCCCTCGGGCACTACTGGCATTATGGCTACTTGCCTATTGCCCTATGCCAAATCACTTCTATTGCATTTCCACTGTACAACACAGGTGTAGTTACTGCCTTGGTATCAGACTTGGCAGAGGTAGCAGAGTCCTGGGTCAGAGAGGAGATTCCAGTACAGGGAAAAAATGGTGGCAGGTAGGCAGGGGAAAGAGGAAAAGAGTCAAACTAGGGACTTCACAATTGCTATTGATTTTATACAGTCATGGCCAGTCATATAAAACCCTAAAAAAACTTGAATTCTCTCTCACTGCATTTTGCTTGCTCTTTCTATGAGGTTTCCTCCTCGTTCTCAATTCTGAGACAACTCAGTGTGTTTTGTAAAAGAAAAGATTGAACAAGGTTGTATTCAGACAGCTTCATATATACTAAGCTTTTTTGTTTCTGTGGTATAAATAATTAATCCCCTCACAGCTGCTGAGTTGAAATTAGACTTCAGTTTGGGATGGCTCCAAATCACGGTATGTTTTACAATGGGGGTGCAGAATGGGGGATGGAGAAAGGAGGAGGAGATGGAAGATGATGGGGATCAGAGCAGCAGAGTTTTTCACCATTGAGCTGTCTCCAACACACTAGCAGTCACAAGGTATCAAAATCCTGCCTGCTCCAAAATGGAGCAGGAACAGATGCATGCTGTTTTAGGAGACGCACCTGGCTACGGTGTCTCTCTGATGAGCTTTACTTCTTGGTTCCCTGTGAGAGTGTGTACATGAGCTGCTACAGCTATAGTGACGTAGCATTGGCAGGCACGAACCGTGACGCCACCGGTAGTGCACAGTAGCTCATTGCTACTTCACAGTAGGGTCAGAAACAACCCATGCAGCGCCAGGACTGCGCAGTACCAGCGGTTACTGCACAGTCACTAAATGACTGAGCAGTAACAACTGCGCAGTCGGGCACTCTTGTAGATGCGCCCGCGATGTTGTTGCGTCTAGGCTTCCATCGTTTCAAGACTAAGTTTGAATGAAAGAAAACATTTGTTGCCATCTATTCCTTTTTGTTTCCATCTATTTCTTTTCTCAGCACAAGTATTTCTGGGCCACTGTCTCTGTTGATGTAAATCGGTGGAGCCTTGTTGACTGCTGGCAGAGAATTTGACCCTTCCCTTCATATAAGGTTCTGTATAACCATTCTACAGACAAACCCATTGAAATGTTCATGATGCAACATAAGCTAATAAAATTCCTACAATATTTTGGACTATTTTGAAGCATCATGGAACAGCAGTGAGTGAACAATCTCACCGATACCGAGATAAACCTGGAGTAACTCCATTAGCTTCCGCTCACCCAGTTGCTAAGTGAAGCACACAAGCATCACTAACGTCCTGTGAGTGTGACTGTTGTTAGAGGCAGATGAGAGGGCTCAGCTTGCCATATGCATGCTGTTGACTTGTGGATCTAGCTCTCTGCTTGGGCAAATATCACACTGCCCTGCTCTAACTGGCTAGTCTGCTTGGGTCAGTCTCGTAACACTTTGTAAATAATGAATCCCATAAAAAAGCAAAAGAAAAAGGCTTACACAGCAGATGGACCTTCTGCTTGCAAACAGAGAGAATTTCTCTGCAGCAGTCAGGTTCTGAAATGGGTCAGCGAGCTGGTAGTTTCCACTCAAGATGCTGGTGACCAAAAAAGCAGACTATACCAGGCAATATTCTCAGCTGATGTAAAGTGGAATGGCTTTGCTACATCAGTTTACACCAAATGATGCTCTGGCCCTGCTGTGCAGATCCTGAAATTCTGTGGGCTGGATTCTTACCTTATAGCAGGAGGTCTTCAGGTCCTAAGATCCTCTCTCAGCTTTCACTCTGTTGGTTGTACTCCAGCAAATATCTATCAAAGACAGTGACAAGCATAAAGACAAAATAATTCAAAATGTCAGATTTGCATTATTGAGTCATAGGGGTGGGGACCTCTTATTTGCTTTTAAGCACCAGGCAGGTCAACAGGAAAAAGAAATAATAGTCCAAGAAAAGAAAAGTATTAATCTGTCCAAGGTCTGATTATGTTATCCAAATGTTTCATTTGCCCCCAGTAAGGATCCAGGCTCATCTAAGAAGCAGCAACTCTAATTGGGTCCAAATTGATCACAGAGATCCATGTCTGAATGTAAGCTTTTCCTATGCTTGTTGATAACAGAAGCACTACAGAGGCAGAGCTCTCCATCCTTGGATGGGAGGAATTTGCAGCAGTCAACAGCATTTCAGGTTTGCTCTGTAAGACTCAGCCTGTTTTGTGGAAAAGGCCCCAAATGCAAGATCTCATAGCAAACAGCAGTCTCCTAGAAGAGGTGCTTGTTTGGGACTTCAGTGATAAAGTGAAAAATAATAGCACTAGTGACTCTACAAGAAAGCTTGGTGACAGATTCAGAGATCTAGGACCTGAGGAGACGGCCATAAAAGTGACAAGTGGGAGAGAAAAGGGAAAGCATGAGATCAGCAGACTCAGGACACTAGATTTCAAAAAGACAGATTTCATCTGACTGAAGGAGTTAATAGGCATGGTGTCATGGGAGGATAGACTGAAGGATAAAAGTGCCCAGGAGGGCTGGGAGCTTCCAAAGGGCACGGTATTAGAAGCCTGACAAGAAACTTTCCTGACACAATAGAAGCACAAGAAGAATGGCAAGAGACCAATGTAGCTACACAAGGAGCTTTTAAATAGCCTCAAATGCAAAAAGAAAGCATACAGGCAATGGAAGAATGGGCAAGTCACCAAGGATGCATACCAGGAAATAGCAAGAGCCTGCAGTAACAAAATCAGGAAGGCAAAGATAAAGAATAAGCTGCACTTGGCAAAGGAGGTTCAAGACAACCAGAAGAGGGTCTATAAGTATGCTGGCCAGAAAAGAAGGACTGAGGGAGCTGTGGGTCCTCTGTTAACAAGCTGGGGGAATTCCTAACCAAAGATGGAAAGAAGGTGGAGTTACTCAACAGCTCCTTTGCTTTAGTCTTCACAAAAAAAATCAAGCTACAGCCAGATACCTAATAGAGATTACTTGGATAAGGAAGGGTGCAAGCTGAGGGATGAGATAACAAAAGAGACAATCCGAGCTTCTGTTGAGCCTGAATGAATGCAAGTCAGCAGGGCCAGATAAGCTTCAGCCCAGATTTAAGATCCCTAAACAATGATCTTCATGAAGTCATGGGAGACGGGGCAGGTACCAGATGATTAGAAAAGTAACAGCGTAGTATCCCTCTTTAAAAAAGGCAAAACTGGGGAACTATGGACAGGTTTGTCTCGCCTGAATACCTGGGAAATTGTTGCAGCATATCATTATGAAGGCTATTTGCAAGTATCTGGAGGAGGAAAAGCTGGTCGCAAGCAACCAGCATGGATTCACTAGATACAAACCCTGCCAAACAAACCTGACCTCCTTTGACAAAGTAACTACTTTGGGTAGATGAAGTGAATGCTGTGGATACAGTGAATCTAGACTTCAGCAAGGATTTTGTCAAAGTCTCTCACAACCTTCTCATCAACAAACTGCAGAAACGTAGGCTAAATAAAACTACTACAAGGTGGATAGATAACTGGCTCAGTGGCCACAAGCAAAAGGTAATGATTAACAGGTCCATGTCAGAATGGCAGATTTTGAGAGGATTCCCACAGGGGTCTGTCCTGGGTCTGGTGCTGTTCAACGTGTTTATTAACAATTTGGATGCTGGCATAGAAAGCTGCTTGAGCAAAGTTGCAGGTGACACAAAACTGGGAAGGATTGCAAACATGGTGGAGGATGTGAGTGCAGTTCAGAAGGAATTTGACAGTTTGGAAAGTGAGATTAGAGCTAACAGGATGAAGTTCAATGTGGACATATGCAATCTGGTGCACCTTGGGAGGAATATTCAAAAACACATAAAATGGGGGACCCGTGGCTGGATGGCAGCTCCACGGAAAAGGACTTGGTATTCTTGGTAGATGATAGACTCAATATGAGTCTACAGTGTGACGCAGCTGTGCTAAAGGTGAACGTGGTTTTGGGATGCATCAATAGAAGCATTAGGTACAAGACACAGGAGATGATTGTGTTCCACTATCGGTATTTCCTGTGCTTTTGGGCTTTGCTGGTTGCCCCTGCCTCCTCCCTCCTCCCCCACTTTTCTGCTACATGTATCAAGGTGTTTTTAAACCTCTGTCAGCAGCATTGGGTGTTGCCTACAGCCACAGCTGGGGACTTTGACTGGGCTGTGCCAATGCTCTGCTAGGACTAAAGCTGGAGGTACTTGGCTGGAGGATCTTGCCCCTCCACTCAGGGTCAGACCAATCCCCATATTTGGGATCAGGAAGGATTTTTATCCCACAGTCAGATCGGTACAATCTGTGGGATTTTTTGTCTCCCTCTCTAGCAGGGATCTCTTGGACATATATTGACAACAGTACATAGAAGCAGGACATGGGTTGTCGTGGCTCCCCTGCTTTCCCTGTGGCAGGTCAGGGTGTTAGAGCTGTGTTGTGTCAGGGCTGATGGTAGTCTTCTGTAGAGTTTAGATTATGGCTTGTATGGGATGGGTTGGATAGGGATGATCCTGCCTCAGGCAGGGCATTGGACTAGATGACCTTTGGAGGTCCCTTCCAGACCTGCTTGTCTGACTCTGTGATATGTATTTGGAGGAGCCAGTGGTGGTGAGGGGGGTCTTCAGGCAAAAACATTATCAAAACTTTCTCATCTCTACCATAAGGAACACTTAGAAGGAGCAACCTTCGAAGTGGCTCCAGCAGGGCAGACCAAGGCTCAGCCGTCACTCTTGAAAACCAAGCCCTGGGACAGGATGGGGCTCAAGTGGGCTGGTGAACAGTGACATTACTGCCAGCCCCTTCCCAGGGTTGCTGCAACTGCATCTTGCCTGGAGCAATAACTGACAGAAAGCAGTTACCACATGATGGCTGCTGGGTGGCCTGTGAAATCAGATGGGTGATCCCAGACCAGCACCTACTGTAAGAGGGTCCTCATCATTTAAAATCCACCACACAAGGGGCTCTAATGAGTCCCTTGGGAGCAGTTCCAGTAGAGAAGCCAACGTATGAATGAGCTGTGGGTACTGAGCTCCTCACGCCATAGAGGGAATCCCAACCAAGTTAGGGCTGCTGGAGACTTGGTCAGTGGGGGCTAATGCTTTATGCTCCACCCCATGAGCATTTCCAGATGGAGGTTAACAGGGTTCTATAGACATTTAAGCAAGTCCTTTTAAATTGCATCCACTGAACATCGTAGGATGGTTCAACACCTCTATACAACTATGTCCACAATTTTCAAAACTAGTAGGCTAACATTAGGCTCTAAAACCTGTTTTAGGGCAGGTTTCTTAAGGGTGGAATTCTGTTTCCCCTTTGGCACCTGCATGACCATTTTGTAGTTATGTATTTGGCCATTTTTGACCCTCAATACCAGCTACATATGTGAATATCTGAGCATAAGGCCTAGATAAAGGGGAACAATCCTCCCATATTTTGGCATCAGAAACTGAGTGGTCGTGGTGCTCACCAAGGAAGTGGGAGAGCAATGTTTGAAGTGCTCTCTTGCCCCAAGAGAGTCTGAACCTGCATCTCTGACTTCCCAGTAAGGTGCTTTGACACTCAGGCCACAGGTTAGGCACTATCCCTCTAGGGCTACTTTTAAGGCTGAGCCACTGCCTCTTGTATTTTAACAGTCATTGGATAAAATGGACAGAAAGCAGTGCAATAGGGAAGTTTGTGCCCGTTGAAGCCAGAGACTGCTCACTTCTAAACCAGCAGTAGCAGACATCTCACTGAGCCACACAACCTCTAGCTTGGTGTTTCAACCCTGGTGTCACATATCACTAGCTTTTGGTTACCTAGGGAGGCATCTTCAAAAGGAATGCTAGAAAAGCCATTGGGTAATGCCTGATGTGATGTGATGGTGTGGCAGGGCACTGTGTGTCCTGCCACTTCAAGGGTCTGGAGCTGGCAGCCACCAGATGCCTGATGAGGGCAGCCATTTTGAGTCAGGGGCTGTCTATATAAACAGGGCAGTTTGGCTGCTGGAGGCCAGACAACAACATTGCCTGGCTGGAGGGCTGCAGAGCTACATCTGGAGGTAAGGGAGGCTCCTGGTCCTGGTCCTGGTCCTGGTCCTGGTCCTGGTCCTGGTCCTGGTCCTGGTCCTGGTCCTGGTCCTGGTCCTGGTCCTGGTCCTGGTCCTGGTCCTGGTCCTGGTCCTGGTCCTGGTCCTGGTCCTGGTCCTGGTCCTGGTCCTGGTCCTGGTCCTGGTCCTGGTCCTGGTCCTGGTCCTGGTCCTGGTCCTGGTCCTGGTCCTGGTCCTGGTCCTGGTCCTGGTCCTGGTCCTGGTCCTGGTCCTGGTCCTGGTCCTGGTCCTGGTCCTGGTCCTGGTCCTGGTCCTGGTCCTGGTCCTGGTCCTGGTCCTGGTCCTGGTCCTGGTCCTGGTCCTGGTCCTGGTCCTGGTCCTGGTCCTGGTCCTGGTCCTGGTCCTGGTCCTGGTCCTGGTCCTGGTCCTGGTCCTGGTCCTGGTCCTGGTCCTGGTCCTGGTCCTGGTCCTGGTCCTGGTCCTGGTCCTGGTCCTGGTCCTGGTCCTGGTCCTGGTCCTGGTCCTGGTCCTGGTCCTGGTCCTGGTCCTGGTCCTGGTCCTGGTCCTGGTCCTGGTCCTGGTCCTGGTCCTGGTCCTGGTCCTGGTCCTGGTCCTGGTCCTGGTCCTGGTCCTGGTCCTGGTCCTGGTCCTGGTCCTGGTCCTGGTCCTGGTCCTGGTCCTGGTCCTGGTCCTGGTCCTGGTCCTGGTCCTGGTCCTGGTCCTGGTCCTGGTCCTGGTAATCAACATCAAGGCATGGTGGGCGAGAAGGCGGGTGGTTGGCCCAAGAACAGGTGGGTGTGCCACGGAGATCGGCCCAAGTAGGCCCCCTGTTACAGATAGATAGAGCGCTGTGCTAGGAAATTGGAGAGGTACAGGTTCAACTCCCCTTTCATTGATGGAGACCAAGAACTAGCGTCTTCATGCGTGAAAGCTCCAGCCGCTCGGCTATTACAACTAAAGCATGGGAGCAGCACTCGTCTTCATCTAACGTGATGGCTCGTCATGGGGTTCTGCCCAGCTATGTTTTTGAGACTTAGGCCCCCAAAATGGGAACACATACATAGCTACTAGGGCTGTACGAGGCTTCAGATCTGGAGAAGCTTCCGACGCTTGGGGGTCCGAAGCAGCACGTCTGGGTCGAAGCGCTGCCTCGTTCGGCTTCCCAAAGCATTTCGGAGCCACCTCGGAGATCCAGCCATAGGGTATCATGGGGAAACAATAAAATATCTATAGTTTTGTTGTTTTCTATTCGATTTGGATGAAATCTTCAGGGGTGGTAGACTCTGCAGAGAGGATGAAATCTGCCAAGTTTCAAGAAGATCAGTTTAGGGGTTTTTGGACAACTGTACCCTAAATTCTTGAAAGCAAAACTCCTGTCACGTCTACGTGTTACAACACAAGGAGGTCAAAACTGCAGGGCTGGTAGCTCTTGCTGAGTCCACAAAGCCTGCCAAGTTTCAAGAAGATCGGTGCAGGGGTTTGGGGGGGAACTGCCCCTCAAGCTGCAGACAAGCAGAACTTGTGCCCTGGGTGCTGTGGGACTGACTGTGTCTGTCTTGGGGCGGGGAGGGGAGGGCAGACGCTGCTGCAGGCCTGGCTGCTGAGTTGCTGTGTTCCCAGTTACCAACCAATCATGATTGACTCCGGAACCAGCTCAATACACAGGACCTGGCTACTACATAATGACTTAACCAGCATCAATTAGCACCTACAAAACCAGGCTAACGAGAGGAAAGACTCAATACAATCAACTGCCCCAGGACAGACACAGTCTTGCCACCAGTTTTGTCTGTCAGCAGCCAGGGGTGCAGGGCCCCAGAGCCGCCCTGCACCGATCTCCTCCACAGCTGGCAGGCATCACAGCAGGGGCCACCATCCCTGCAGCTGTCACCCCGCTGCGCCTTCACACACACACACACACTGTCACCAGTGGCACCAGTTTTGCTTGTCCCCAGCTTCAGGGGCAGTTCCCCCCAAACCCCTGCACCGGTCTCCTTGAAACTTAGCAGGCTTTGTGGTCTCAGTAAGAGCTACCAGCCCTGCAGTTTTGACCCCCCTGTGTTGTAACACACAGCCGTGACATGAGTTTGGCTCTCAAGAATTTTGGGTACAGTTTCCCCCCCCCCCAAAACCCCTGCACTGATCTTCTTGAAACTTGGCAGGTGTCATGCCCTCAGCAGAGGCTACCATCCCTGCAAGTTTCATCCAAATCAGACAAAAAACAACACGCTTATAAATATTTTATTGCTCCTATGGCTGGATCTCCAAGACAGCTCCGACGCTTTGGCCGGATCAAGCAGAAACCTGGTCCGGAGCTCCAGATCGGATCGTGGCCATCCGAAGCAGCCGGATCCGAAGCCGGATTGGATTGCTGCTGACTGGCACAGGCCTAATAGCTACATACCTACTTGACCAGCACATAGTCTGCAATGTATGCCCAGTCTATGTGCATATGCTTGTGCATCCATCCTGCAGGGGAATAGAATTGAAATCTGCCTCTAAGTGGTAAAACAGCCACTTAAGTAGCTAGCAAACTGCCATACAGAAGCACAAAGGGAAATAGAAATCTGGTCCAAGGGCCTTCCTGATTTTTCATTGACTTCAGTACCAGCTGAAGAATGCTCAGCAAATCTAAAATCAGTTACTTACTTAAGGGCTTAATTAAGAATGTAGGAGCCTAACATTATGCAATAAATCTGTAGGTGGTGGTCTAGCCCTTCTAGTTAACCTGTTACATTCTGGCATAAGCCTATGAGAGTGTTTTAATGTGAATAACAAAGATTTATTAGGGAGAAAGAAGCTTTGACTGAAGATGAAAGTTATGCCTGCAAGAAGAGAAGATAACCAAACTAAATATCAAAAAAGGGAATTAAGGGTTATCAGTAGCAATTGAAAATTTCTTTAGAATTTTTCAGTGAAAACTGGCTTCTGTGGTGACAAAATTTCTCTCTTTTGTTGCTTGAATTTTTTCCATGAGTGTTAGGGCAGCTACTGTATGAAAATAAATTCTAACGCCAGCCCAGGAGTTGCCAAATCTCCAAATTGCCACCAGGTTTACTGAAAGGATGCCATCTTGGATTATTATAAATCTCTTCTCTTGGCATCAGCTGAAAGAAGATTCCCAAATAACTAGTATTGCCCCATAATACCATGGGGCAGCTGACTTTATAACACAGTTACATATGTTGATATTCCTAATGTGTGCAACTGGATCTAGGCACGATTTAGCTCTGAATAATTACCGATCTGGAAGGACTTGACTAATGTCCTGCCAAGGGAGAAGCTGGGTCTCATCCGAAATGAGGATGAGCCAATGTCCAGGCAAATATGACAAAAGCCAAAAAGGTGGCTCAGGGGACCCAGGCATAGTGTGGACAACAGCCAGTTTTGTAGCTATTTAGTCAAAGCCGGTACTGAGGGAGACTCTGTTTGTTTTCCCCCAGACAGGAACTACAGCACTAAGGAGAACCACAGGGTCTGCCTAAGCCAGGCAGCAGCAATGATAAAATAAAATAAAATAAAATAAAGTAACCTTGGTGTTCTTTATTCTTGAGACTATTTTTTTAAAGGTCAGTTTCTAAGAAGCCCATGCAGGGTTAGCAAATTATGAATAGGTCCTTTAATAAAAAAAAAGATAAATCCATTGTTAGAGATTGTTGGAGAGTCTAGTCAGTCACTCACTAAATTGCTTCTGACCGGAGCTCATCCCTCTGATACCTTGTCATGATCTGCTTGTCATTGTAACAGACTGTTGGTATAAGGAGCTTGCAGCACCCTTCATAAGACTATATTTGTGTCCTGCTGATATAAAGTGTGACACCCCCCCCCCCACCCAAGTCCCTTTCAGCCCCCACCGGGGACCCTACAGCACAGAGTTGCAAAGTCACTCTTCTTCAAAACCCTCCCCAGCCAAAGGAGCTATCTGCAACTAGAAGGCCTCAGATGCAAGGGTGTGCAGTTGCCATGCCAAAAATAGGGTTGGTGAGGGGCAATTTGTCATAGGTGGTGTAGGGGGGGTTGGGGCCAGCACCTGTGCTGGCCCCGGCAGCCTTACCTGGGGTCTTGGGGCAGCAGCAGTGGTCATCTGGCTGCTTGGAGCCTAGCCAGGAGCCAGAGCATGCCAGACTCCACTGCTGGCGGCACACACTGCTGCTGTGTGCACCACCCTGCTTTTTTTAGCAGCAGTTTTTTTTGGCACTGGGATCTCCTGGTGTCGTAAAAATCCACCATACTGCAAATTAGTTGCACAGTAAATGGGTTTGAAGTACTACAAATGGGTTTGAGGTGCCGCAAACCATACGTGTGCGCTCATTGGGATGTGCTCAGAGAGGGCAAGCAGCCAAATCAGTGGCAGAAGAGTGCTAAGCAGCTGTGACTCTTTACCAGCTTAATAGGTTCCCTGCCAGCAGCAGGTTTCCCAAGAATTGGTCCAGCAGTTCTGCTCTCCTACCTTTGGCACTGGACAGTATTAGATAATTCAAAGGGAGACAGAACTTCTCCCCTCCCCCAAGCATGTGACTGTCCATGCATCCCTGCCTATGGGAGAGGGGAATGATTCATTCCTGACCCCCAGGGCCATCAGTTTCTACTCTGAAGCATGAGGTGTGGCATGCATAGAAATGCAGCTTTTAACTAAACCTAGGCCTTGGCTCTCTGACCCCTCACTGAAATGGATTCCACAGGCTGACAAAGCGTCATCTTCTCAAATAACTGGCCTTTCAACAAATCCCAGAGGGGGTGCAGGAGGGACGAGAGCCCAGATAATCTCATGGAAGGTCAGAAACATGGAAGAACTGTATTACAAGATGAATACAAGGAGATCTGGCATCTGCTGGGAGGAGCAGTCAGCCAAATCTAACCGTTCACGTAGGTTCGTAACCTGCATGCAGGACCTTCACCTAACACAGGAGGGATATGGTCCCACTAGGGGGAATGCCTTACTGGATTTGGTGTTGGCTACGGGGGATGACCTGGTAGGGGAGCTGCAGATGTGGTCACCTTGAGGACAGTGACCACCAAATAAACAAGTTCACCATATGGCAGAGGGTGGGTAAGATAACTAGTAGGGTGGAAGTGCTTGACTTTAGGAAGGCTAACATCAGTGTGCTTAGGAGTCTAGTTAATGATGCACTGCAGGATAGGAGTATTGGTGAGATGGGAATCCAGGCAGGGTGGTCGTTCCTAAAGGAAGTGATTCTTCGGGCGCAAAGGGAGACGATCCCAGTGTGAGGGAAAGGGGCCAAAAAACTTCCTTGGGTAAACAGAGAAATCCAGGGGAGCCTAAGGGCAAAAAAGGAGGCATATCGGTGGTGGAAGCAGGGGGAAGCTACCAAGGAGGAGTATACCTACTTGGCACACACTTGCAAGGAGGCAGTAGAAAGGCCAAAGCATCTCCAGAGCTGAGGCTGGCAACACAAATTAAAGACAACAAAAAGGTTTTTTTTAGGTATGTGGGGAGTAAAAGGAAGTCACAGGGCAGCATAGGACCCCTACTGAACAAAAAGGAGCAATTAGTGACGGGCAGGGGGGACAAGGCTGAGCTCTTCAATGAGTTTTTTGCCTCAGTGTTCCTGAACAGGGCTCAAGATAGGTCTCCTAATGGGTTCTTAGACGGGCATCAGAGGGACACCAGCCCACCAACTGTCAGTGCTGACTTGGTGCAGAGTCACTTGGATGGACTGGACGTGTTCAAACCAGCAGGTCTGGATGAGCTGCACCCAAGAGTACTGAAGGAATTGGCTGGTGTCATAGCAGAACCACTGGCACGGCTGTTTGAGCACTCATGGCACTTGGGTCAGGTCCCAGAGGACTGGAAAAGGGCCAATGTGGTCTCTATTTTCAAGAAGGGGAGGAAGGAGGATCCGAGGGATTACAGACCAGTCAGGCTCACTTCCATCCTTGAAAAAGTCTTTGAAAAGATTATTAAGGATCATATTTGTGGGAGTCCAGCAGGAAAAATAATGCAGCAGGGAAACCAGCATGGATTTGTAGCAAATAGATCATGCCTGAATAATCTGGTTTCATTTTATGACCAAGTCACAAAACACTTAGATGCAGGAGTAGAGGTGGATTTTGTTTTCCTGCATTTTAGGAAGGCCTTCAATACAGTATTTCATCCCATTCTCATAAATAAATTAAGAGGCTGTGACTTAGATGTTTATACAGTCCAGTGGGTGGCAAATTGGCTTGGGGTCGCACCCAGAGAGTGGTAGTAGATGGATCAGTATTGACCTGGAAGGATGTGGGTAGTGGAGTCAGTCCTTGGACCTGTACTCTTCAATGACTTCATCAGTGACTTGGATGTGGGTGTGAAGCGTACTCTGTCCAAGCTTGCGGACGATATTAAATTGTGGGGTGAAGCGCACACTCCGGAGGGTAGGGAATGATTGCAGGCAGACCTGGACAGGTTGGAAAAGTGGGCAGAACACCATAGGATGCAGTTCTAGAAGGACAAGTGCAGAGTGCTGCATTTGGGGTATAAAAATATCCAGCACACCTACTGGCTGGGAAGTGACCCTCTCAGCAGCACAGAAGTGGAAAGGGATCTCGGAGTCATAGTGGTCTCCAAGATGAACGTGAGTCATCAGTGTGACGAAATCATCAGCAAAGCTAACCGCACTTTATCATGCATCAGCAGTACATGACAAATAGATCCAAGGAGGTGATACTTCCCCTCTATGCGGCATTGGTCAGGCCACAGCTGGAGTACTGGTGCCCAGTTTTGGGCACTGTACTTTAAGAAGGATGTGGATAGCCTTGAGAGGGTCCAGAGGAGAGCCACTCATATGGTTAAGGGTTTACAGGCCAAGCCCTATGCGGAGAGACTAAGGGACCTGGATCTCTTCAGCCTCCGCAAGAGAAGGCTGAGAGGTGATCTTGTGGCCAGCTACAAATTAATTAGGGGGGCGCAGCAAGGGATCGGAGATGCTCTGTTCACCAGGGCGCCTCTTGCGGTAACAAGAAACAATGATCACAAACTGACAGAGAGTAGATTTAGGCTAGATATCAGGAAAAACTTCTTTACGGTGAGGGTGGCCAAAATTTGGAATGGGCTTCCAAGGTGCTTTCCCCTACCTCGGGGGTGTTTAAGAGAAGGCTGGACAGGCATCTGGCTGGCCAACCCTAACATCTATGAATCTACTAGAGGCGTGTGAAGTGAGGACCTGCATGGAAAAGGTAGATTGAGGGCCTCCAGTCCCCCTGTTTCATTAGGAGGAATGGGATGCCCACTGGAACTGGAGGCAGTATATTCCAAACTGATAATAGGGAATATTTGTTGTCATGCCACACTGTAAATCCATGGCACACGCTGTCCCCAAAACACTACTGATCTTAGCAGGATGTATGAAACAATTGGGCATCCAGAGTTGTTACAGCAAGGGTGAAAAACACTCAAAGGGATCAGAAGGGATAAAAACCTTCCTGCTTCAAGACACAGCCAGCCTCTCGCTAACTGGCCAGAAAGATTATCCCCAGGGCAAATTATCCCATAGCTGCTGCTGCTACAGGGCACTGTCCGATACAGTGTACTGGACACCACTGTGTGATCCATTTGGATGATTCCCGTGCTCCTAGAAATGGAGAAGCTGAAGAGGAAAGCAGAGGCCAGCTGTGCCCTCAGAAGGACCATGAAAGCAAGCACCCTTTTGGGTTGTCTTCCCCACAGTAGTTTTGAACTCAATTCTCCCCCCAGAGGAGATCACTTAGCTATGCACTGAGCACAAGAATAAACACGTTAGCAGAATTAGTGGGTTTACATGCCAGTCACAATAAATCCACCTAAATAAATTCAGTTAAGGAGGGGCTGGGAGGAAACTTACTTTGGAATAATCCTGTTAAATGATTTGAGAAAACATGAATCGTGATAAAATTGGATTACCCAATATGTTTAAGAAAAATAAATAAATAAACCTATTACATCAGCCTGTTGTATGGCAGAGAAAGTCAATGCAATGGAGACAGGAAGGAAGAAATCCCTCTCATGGCTGCTTCTTAGGGATGGGATGGGAGGAGACCTGCAACATGTTAATTCATCAGTAAAACTCAGCTGCCGAGAAGGACAATGGTCTGAAAATGAGGCAGGACTGGACGGCATCCCATCTATGTGGCAATAAACCTCACACTTTGGGCCTGCTGTCAGAGACCAATGTGTCAAGCTGCCTTATTGAAGGGCCATAAGATAGGGAACCTGCAATTATTGCTCACAGCTCTGCAGCCTGCACCTGTCCTTCAGAAATCATTCATCAGCTCTTCCCACCCCCCTGGGAGCAGCCTGTGGTGAGATCAATTAGATAAATGTTAGTATCTGCTTTCTTTAGCTCCTGTTTCTGGCCTGAAGTCACACATCCAGCTTTCTTAACATACCAGCAAAGACTAGAAATTCACTTTGGGGGACAAAGTGAAAACCAAAGTGCTTGTGTGATCCACTGACTCCAGAGGCTAAAGCTTTAAGAAAAACACGAATTACTGCAGGAGGCAACAACACTATGATAGAAGAGAAAAAAACCTATTTCCTCAGTATGTGGGAAGAGCAGTACCAAAGGGAGGGGTAGCAGGAGCTATACTATACAGCACTCTTAGGCTGTGTGCTAGGTATGATGCGTGAGATTCCTATCAAAGGCCTGTGTGGTATTTAAACCCTAGTTTGAGGGGTTAAATGGGCCATAAGTAGTGCACAGACCTGGTACATTACATATCTCCTATAAAGAGGTGATGTTGGGGGGGGGAATATTAAACAGTAAAATGAAAAGACTTTCAGATCCGAGGCTTTTGCATTTTTGTTTGATCTCAAAAAGCAAAACACAGCTTGTGAAGTGGTGTGAGTTTCTCCTTCAGAAAAAAAAAAATACTCCGCTCCCATATCAGGCCTTTCATCAGGTCTTAGCTGACTTTATGGAGGAAGCCAGCATCATTTTCCCCTTTTACAGGAAGGAAACCAGAGCATGGGTGGGTGACTTGCCCACAGTCACTCATGAGGCCAGTGGCAGAGCCAAGAACAGAAGTTCCAGCCCAGTGCTGTGTCCCACAGGCCAGAGCAACTCCCTAACACAGCCTTTCTGTGTTAGATGTGATCTGTATTTAAGCACAAACTTGCACTATTTGAGCAAAAGATCAAAATCCTTTGCAATTAAATTGTGCTATTTCTCCCAATTTACAGCTTAAGTAAACTCTCTGAAAAGAGGGATGACTTCCTGAGGGACACATGCTTTTGCAGCAGAAAGAGGCATCCCAGGAGATTTCACACCTACATGCAGGTTTCTTATTTCAATTTTGCATCCAATGCTTCAGATTCCCTGCTGTGCTGAGCATCTGCCCGGCACAGCAAAGACAAGAGGCTGTCAGAGAATTGGTTACAGCTGCCTGATTTTTCTGGGCGGATTTGTACCATGCTAATCCCCATCATAGGTTAGAACATCCTGCAGGCTGCTGTGACCTACATCAATTGACTACTCTCCTTCAGGGACTCTACACAGCTGTGCATATTGCCCACTCCTCACCCCCTACCCTGAGAGAGTAGAGAGATGCCTCAAGGGCTACCTGGCCCAACTCTGCACCAGCTGATAGCTCCCATCTGCCAGGGGCACTCCTAGCTACGCAATCCCGCTGCTTGCCAGTTCCTTTGTGCCATTCAGAATATGCACATGTGCCAGAGCACAACTAAGAACCTAGTTCCCGCTTCCTCTTCAGTTCTTGGCTTAATCAGGCCCAGGATGTTCCTGTGGGCTCTTAAATAGCTTTGGTTGCAGAGCAGGCTGCATTTAACAGCGAGGCAAGTGATTTTTGTGGGACATGAGGGGTTCCAGAGTATGATTCATGAACCATAGGTTACATCTGTGGCCTTGATAGATGGTCCATGAATCATACTCCCCCGCTCACTCCTATTACAAGTTTGATTATAAGGCTGCATGGTGTCTGTGAGAAATTTGGAGGGTTGACAGAGGTCTGTTGGCCCAAAATGTCTGGGAGCCACTGAAGTATGTAATGGGTTGCAAAGCACTTGGGAAGACAGATGTTGTGGAAACGTAAACTATTGGCCATATCATATCTTTGGACTTTAAAAAAGCCTTTGACCTGGTGTGCCATGTTGTCCTTGTGGAAAAATTGGGCAACTGCAGCCTCGACTACACTACAGTCTGATGGCTGGGGAACTGGCTCCAAGGTTGGACCTAGAGAGTGGTAGTTGATGGGACCGAATCGACATGGCACTTGGTGACTAGTGATGTCTCCCAAGGCTCCGTTCTTGGACCTGTGCTCTTAAATGTCTTTATGAATGATCTGGACTCTGGTGTCAAAAGCGGACTGGCTAAGTTCGCTGAAGACACCAAACTTTGAGAAGCGTGTCCACGCTTGAGGATAAGCTGGTGATCCAGGCCGACCTCGATAGGCTTGCAAGGTGGGCGGATGAAAACCTGATGGCATTCAATATGGAGAAGTGCAAGGTGCTCCACCTCACAGGGTAGGGAGGAGCCCTACTTCACACTTATAGGCTCGGCAATGCTACACTCACTAGCACTATGACCGAAAGAGACTTGGAGGCCATGATTGAGCACAAGATGAACATGAGCCACCAATGCGATACCACAGCTGGCAAAGTGAATAAAACTCTGGCTTGCATCTACCGATGCATCTCAAGCAAGACCCAGGATGTCATCCTCCTGCTGTACTTGGCATTGGTGAGGCCACAGCTGGAGTACTGCATCCAATTCTGGGTTCCACAGTTCAGAAAGGATGTGAAGAAGCTTGAGAGGGTGCAGAAGAGAGCCACATGCATGATCAGTGGGCAGGAGAACTGGCCTTATGAGGACAGGCTGAGAGGCATGGGACTCTTCAGCCTGGAAAAGCACAGGCTCAGGGGTGACTTGGTGGCAGCCTATAAGTGCATAAGGGGTGTGCATCAGGATCTGGGGGAACACCTGTTCACCAGAGCACCCCAGGGGATGACAAGGTCCAGCAGTTACAAACTCCTGCAAGACCATTTTAGGCTGGACATAAGGAAAAACTTCTTTACTGTCCGAGCCCCCAAGGCCTGGAATAGACTCCTCCCAGAGGTGGTGCAGACACCTACTCTGGGCACTTTTAAGAAACATTTGGATGCTTATCTTGCTGGGATCCTTTGACCCTAGCTGACTTCCTGCCCTTTGGGTAGGGGGCTGGACCCGATGATCTTATGAGGTCCCTTCCAACCCTAATGTCTATGAAATCAATGAACTTTACTAGTGGAAACCTAAGCAGGGCACTTTTATGTGATGGCTGAGCAGAGGGCTTGTGAATGCCATTGGCACCTAGATGTTGGACTTAGGTACCTAAGTCTCCCATGTAAATCAGTTCCTAGGAGTCTGGTCCAGTATAACCTCTGTAAGGACTCAGGACTTCTCCTGTTATTTTTAGATGTACATTGCCCTCTGTGCGGTGCATGTTTATCAATGCAGGCCATAGTCAACTACTGGGGGAGTGTTCATGCACAAACACATACACATGCAGCATGGGCCAAATTCTCTATTTCTGTTCCAGGCATTCAGATGTTGCAAAGATGCCGATATGTTCCCACCTAGCCCTTTGAAAACTCCCCTGACCTAGTGTTGTGCTTAGTTGATGTAATGCAATGGGACCAGTAGAACTAGTTCCTGGACCAACTACTAGTAGCTGGTTACTACGCTGTGTCCTTCCCCACCCATCTTGAAGGTGGAACACAACTCACTTCTGCTCCACCCATTCTCAAATGGTAAAAGTCCTTTGGGGACTAGTGTCAGCAGACATAAAGAGGATCCTAAAGAGCTCTAAGATATAGGAACGTAAGACTGGAGAATAGGTTTAGGTTGGAGATCAGAAGGCAATATTTTACAGTTAGGGTGGCCAAAATCTGGAACCAACTTCCCAGGGAAGTGATCCTTGCCCCTACCTTGGGCACATTCAAGAGGAGGTTGGACGATCACCTGTCTGGGGTCTTGTGAACCCAGCATTCATTCCTGCCTGTGGCAGGGGGTCAGGCTGATCTGTTCAGGTCCCTCCTGACCCTAGCTACTATGAAACTATAAGACTGGAAGGGACCTCCAGTCCCCCTGTGATTGCAGGTATCCATGTAATAAACACTTGTACAAAAGAATCCTCAAAACATCCAGTCTGGTCCCTCCCACGTGTCCTGGCCACGTGGTTCCCACTAGCAAACAAAAGCCCTACAGTGGGCCATAGGAGGAGAGTGGGGCAGGCGTGCCCTGGTCTGTTGTGTAAATTATGCTCAGATGATCCTAAAACATGGATTGTTGCTTATGCTACTGAAGGAGGCAATCCCCACCTTCTCCAACATTGCTTTCCAGTCTGACCTAGTGAAAATTATGCTGGAGGAGTTTCAGAGACAGGGGACCAATTCTTCCACTGAGCCCTTATGCTGAGCAGATTAAGGTCCAAGCATCATGACAGTGAGGAAGAGGATCAGACCCCACTCAGTTAATTATTTTGCCCCTTTAAGATTCTGCAGCCTGATGAGCAATCAAAGGCATGTGAGACCTCCTGGATTCACAGAAGGAGGAATTATCATGCTTAGATTACATGGGAAATCAAGACGGAGGTCTCTTCTGCATAGCAAGGAGTTATTATCATCAGAACCTGAGTGTGTTTAAAAACAATCAAGCATTGGAGGTGGTTGACATCTCACATTGGGGCCAATCAAACCCCCAACATGTCCATGATAATAGCCTGACATCCTGAACTCTTGAAATTCTGGAAAGCCTACAATTTCTTCTTTGTATTTGCTTGTTTTCATGGAAGGGAACTTGGAAAGAAAAAGACTGACAGAGTGGGCTAAAGCCTGGGCAAGGCAAACTTCTTCACAATCAGTTCCACCAGTGCAACTCTGTCATGAGACATAGCACCTCTGTTTTTCTCTGACAGCCCCCCTCAGCCTTGACATGAAACATTGAGCTTTTGTGCGAGCCCTGGGGATTTCATGGAATACCTGCTGTCATCACACAAGGACACAGGAGTTAACTATAAAAGTCTGTGGATGAAGGCAGTGCTCCAGGGCTGCTCAGCAGGACAAGAAGCTATAGACTGTAGCTAGGAACATGCCTTCTGTGGTATTTGATGTCCATCAGCCACAATGGAGGACACCAAAGCAACCATTTTTGAGGCAAAGCTCTCAAAATGGTTCACTAACAGACTGAGCCTGTTTCGCCCCCTTATGCCATGGGAATAGACCCAACAGAGCTGTATTTTACAGTTCTAAAAGAAACAAAGTCCCACTAGTTTGTAACTCAATGAAGCCTAGCAAGGTCAATGCTAACCCCATGGCTGGGGTCTACACTGAGGTGAAAGCTCCCAGGCCTTGTCTCCACTACGGACTTGCAATGATGACCAAAGCATAAATATAGCTTTTTGGGCAGTGTGTGTGTGGCCTCTCTATCACCATCCCCATTTTATAGATGGGGAAATGGAAAGCTGAGGTGAGCCTAAACTCAGATGTTTGGATTTGTATATAATCCAAATCTTGACTTTTCAAGGACACTTAGCCTTAGACCCCACCTCTAACAGATATACTTGAAGTTACAGTCAGGTTCTACGCACAAAATCTTCCAGTCATGCCAAGTATATAGTGTCTTTTAGGCAGAACAGCAGGAGATCCCCAAATCCCTGCTCACTGACAACCATACACAAACCACTTTCCCTGGAGGGGCTAGCTGAAAGCACTGGCCTGCTGTTTCAGGCAGGTCTCTTGGGGAGGAGTTGTTTTCCTGAACCATTCAACCAGGCTACAGAATTCAGGCTCCAGCCACTGACACTAATAATCCAATTACTTTAGAACTTGGCCTGTGAAGTTCTAAGCAACAGAAAATGAGCACAATAAATTCCCATTGCTGCAGCTAACAAGCAAGATAGCATTTCACTAGCAAAGCTGTGAAATAAGAAGAGTTCTGTTTGCCTTGCTCCTCAGTTACCTGCTTCTTAATTAAAACTCAGAAATGTCTCTGAAGCCCTTTATCAAAGGTACTAATTGCTAATCAGGCCTGGGATGCAGCTGGCTTCACAACCCTGGAAAAAGGCAGGAGACCAACACTTGACCTGCAAAGTCCTGAGAGATTCCCTGCTCCAGATCAGTGTATGAAGGGAGTCTGCTGGGAACCGGTGGCCTGAATCTGAGAGTTGCTGAGCACCCACCGGTCTCCCCAGAGTCGGCAGAAGCTGTAGTTGCTCAGTGCCTCTGCAAAATCAGGCCACAGGCCTTTGTGGCAGAGGAAAAGTTTTTGTTAAGAGGCATTTCCAGCTCCCCTTTTTCCCAAGAGAAGAAAGCGAGTCAAGTCCTTGCTTAAATGAGACTTGCCTATGTGATTCCTGGGGCTCTGAATGCACCAGCCAGGTAAGTGGTAGGAAGCCTCAGGCCTTTTGTATGCTCATGTTTGTTAGAGATTCATCTGAGCCTGTAGCCTGCACCTCCATCTAACACCAGAATTTTTCCCAGAAGTCTTGCATGTCTAGCCCTAATCCTAACGAAGACGAGCAGATCTTGGTGAATGCTCTGCAAGGATGTGATGGGGAGCTTTCCAGTCATGCTAGGCTGGCTGTGGGTCATTAATAGCTTCTTGATTACTTAGATGTTCCCTAATTGACACTGCATGTTTGATGTCTAGAGGAAACTCAGACTGGTATGTGAGAAGTAATAGCCAGGAGAGCAGGAAAGTACCAGAGGCCCCTGGCAGAACCCAGCCTTGCCAACTACTGTGTCCTTGCCTTTGGTGCGAGCTGCTTCCAGGCTGCATGAGGCCACAAACCGCTGCCTCCTTCAGCTCTTGACAATTTGCCATGCTGCCTTATTTTGCCTACGGCCCTCTTGTATACAAAGAGAAGCTCAGATCTCCTGCATGGAAGCAATGGGACAGGGGGCCTTTCAGGAGCTCCTGTGGTGTCTCTCCCATCCTCAGATTATACAGGAAGGGCAGGAGTTCCAGATAAGGGTCTTTGGGTAAATCCAATATCTTTTATAAGACCAAGTCAAATAGGCTTTGCAGGGGCACTCAGCACTGAGCTAACTGCTTCCACTGAGGTCAGTGCAAGTTTTAGCATTAACTTCAGCAGCTGGCTTTACTAGCTGAGCAATTCTGAACTCCTTTCCCAGGCTGCGGGCTGCAAGAATAAAAGCCATTGCCTTCTTTTAGACTCTGGGAAGTGGCTGTGCAGACCTATAGAAGGTAGAGGGTAGGCAGATGCAGTATTCCTGTTGCTGTTCTGATCCTGTATGTAGAATCGAGCTCTGATATCGCCCATCAAGCCTCCCTCCCTCTCATTCTTCCCAGCTCTCCAACACCCTCATGCCCAGAGCCAGCAAATTGGCAGGTTGCAATGTAAGGGCCTTGTTCAGGGCCTTGCCCTCCTGGACTTGATTAAAGCTCTGATGATGCAATCTAGAAGGCCCAGGCATGTAATTTAGATGGCAGGGAGATTACTTATCGCCTGTGCCAGCTGATAAATGAGCCCGGCCACATCAGCACTGTGGGAACAAGGCTGACATGCAGCTAGGGAATAGCAGAGGACTCTACTAAGGACCACATGTCTTCATTAGGAAGGAGGCAGGCAGGTGAAGTGGAATAACACAATATATCACCATTATGGAAATTTACTCTTAACAAAGAAATAATTTGTGTAATACATCATGCTGGGTGCAGACAGGGGGAAGTGTGACACAGCTTGGCCCAGGATGCTTAGTCGATCATCTCTTGGTAGAATGTCACGCACTGAAGGCACCTGGGCAAGAACACACCCAACTACCATAGCTGGTTTTAGCAAGACGGCACGCAAGCAGCCTCTTCTGTGCTGCTCAGCTGGAGCTGTGTGCATGAGGCTGAGATTCCAGGAGCCGCCATAGTGAGAGGGAAGAAGAGAAAGGAAAGAGGCACAAGGCAAATGAGTGGAGAAGGAAGGGATTGACAGGAGAAGAATGGCTTTACTGGGTTCAGTTCAAACTCCACTGGACAGCCTCTTTGCACAGTCCAGAGGAGTGCGTGAAAGCTAACATGAGCTCAGTGACTATTCAGTAGCAGGGCAGCCCCATCCTCTGCAGAGCCTGTTGTTGGTCCAGGGCTGGCCCCTACTCTTTGCCAGTGACATTTCCTTCTGCAAGGGAAGCAGCCCTACAGACAGGAGAGCACTATCCCGCACCACTGTCCTGCTGATGCTCCGGCTGCCTTGAGCTTTGTGTGGTCACTTGCCCATGTACAGACTGAAGGGGATAAGCCCATGGACCAAGTAAATAATACACTTCCCTGTCATAGCACTTGGCACTGGCTTTGACCTGGAGTAGAACAGCTTAGAGATACCTGGAGCCTTTCTAATGAAACTGGTGTACATGGATGCTCTGTGTAGATGTTAAATGGTCCTTAGCACAACTTACGAGAACTGGGGTTTATCCTGTACTCTTGTCCATTGTGCGGGGTGATATGCTTCTTGGCTGCTGCCCTCTACTCCAGAAATGGCTACACTGTAAAGGCTTTTGGATCTTAGGGATAAAAGACAGATCCATTATTCTATTATTCTTGTTTTTTGGAAGGACCTTGTCCTAGAAATGATTTTCCAGCTAATTCAGTGCAGAATTCCCAGGAACTGAGCTCCTTGCAACATACTCAATATTAAATGTCTCGCCCCCAAGGGCTCAAGACAAGCCTCTTGAAAATTATGTGTTCTGTCCCTCTTCAGTGCCTAGTCTACAGAGGTAACGGTCTACTGCTGCTACTTGCTATTAGAGTTGTTCCATCAGCTCCAGTGTCAGTAGTCTTGAGTTCAAGCCCTGCTATGGCTCATAGTGATTCCACTTTAAACCAAAAGCAACAGGTGCTAGATTTGGGGAGGAGGGGATGTTGGCTTAAACAAATTTCTTGAACTGTGCAGTTTTTTAGGCCTCTGCAAACTATTCTTCCCATAGAGGTGCAAATTACATGGTACCCAGTCTGAATTCCTCCTACAAAAATTAGTCTACCATGTAAATTATAGTCTAGATGTTTCAGCCTTGATGCATACCATAGGACTGTAGAAAAGTAGGGCTGGAAGGAACCTCAGGAAGTCATCTAATCCATTCCCCTGTGCAGGATGCCATCATCCCTCTCTAAACCTTCCTAGACAAGTATCCATCCAGCCTATTCCAAACAAAGCTGCAGGAACAACCCTCTTACACAACTATGGTGCACAATGCCCAACAGTATCAAGAACACCCTTACTTAGCACAGGTGAAGCAGGAGGACAGTGCCTTGCTAGTGCAAGGACAGGAACTAGCTGGTTAAAATATCCTTGAGAGATCCAAGGAAGAGGACCATGATACCTGCTACAGAGGAAGGCAAAACCACCACAGTCCATGTCAAACTGACCACGAGGTAAAATTCATTACTGCTCCCAAATGTGGCAACTGGTCAGACCCTGAATGGAGGAGCAAGTCCTGCTGGCCAGGAATTGCGAAGTTTACATGCCAGAAGGAGCATTGGCAAACCCCAGTTGACTAGCACCCAAGGCTTCTGAGGCAGGTGACCAGTTGTAAAGTGAGTGTATTATGTCTCCTTCTAGTTGCTAGTCTACATAGTCATGTGTTACTGGGGCTGTATGGCATACTTCAAGGGCAGGGGCTTGCTGCTGAATGGCTTCTGGTAGGAATTGTTACACTTCGAACTCTCATCTCCACTTACAAAGGGAAGGGACTACCACATTATAACAACACTAATTGAAGGTACTGCTGGCAATAAAACAAAAAATCCATTCTCCAAGCAATTTGTTGCAATTAATAGCCATTCTCAGGAACAACATGCTAATTAATTTGTTTCCTGAGTCATGCATCTTTTTAAGGTATTTGTGGGTGTTCTCTGCTCTTTTATTAAGCAATTAAAATGCATCCAGGAAAATATTTATCCATTTTAAGTTGTTCTTAGTAAACACAATTTGTATAGCAAGCAACCACTTTATTTTGCATCATTAATTAAAAATTACAACGTACTCTACTTAACTGGAATGTGCTTAAACTGAATGGCCATTCTGTTGAGACATCTCAATATAAGGACAATGGTAACAATGGCAGCTGCTTCCTTAAGGAAGTATTAAACAAAAGTTCTGCCTAACAAAACACATTTAGCCATCCCAGTGCCAAGGGGTTAAGTGATGGTCGACCAGGCATTGCAAAAGTTTGAAATTCTGAGCTCCAAAGTCTTTATGAGGAAGTTGCTACCTAGACTTTAGGTATAGTATAAGAAATACAAAGTTGTTACATAAGTGGCATATAGTAGCAGTTGTGTGATAATCTCCTTTAAAAACCCCAGAAGTAGCAAAGATGAAATATAGCAAGGGTCATTTTTGCTAAGAGCAGTATTTGTCCAGCAGTGGTCTCCTCTACCGGTGTCCTTCTCATTCAGCTGTTGATACTTCTCGTGGTTCATGATGCGAGTTCTCCCCCTGTCGCACAGCAGCTGCCCATTGCTCATCATAACTCCCCTGCTCTTGCAGGTGCTAGTTCATGTCAATACTAGGCAAGGAAGTGGAGAAAGAGGAGGAGGGTAAGAGCACACCAAATAGTGTTGGGTTGAAGGCCACCAAGGAGTCGGGGTTTGTGGTGAGAAGCAGGTATGCAATTCAAAAGCTAGGAGGTCTGAAAATGTATAGCACCTCACACACATTAATCAGTCAAACTGTAAAACAGGGAAGTTATCTCCTTATTTTATGGCAGGTAAACTGAGACAGGGAGAGTCAGTGAACTGTCCTAGCCCAAGCTTCATTGCCCTCTTTATGGGGGTGAATCAAGGGCAGAACTGGGGGTAGAGGCAGAATCCTAGTGCCCAGTCCCCAGCTATAATCCTTATCCTTGGGATCACCTAATCAGGATCATACATTCTCCATGACTGTCCTGGATTAGCAGATTATGCTGAACCAAGGGCCTGATTCACAAGTCCTGGAAGTCAATGGGATCTTTCCTATTAGCTTCTGTGAGCTTGGGCCCAGGTCCTAGGTACCTGTGTTCGTTATTCGCTTGAGTGAGTCCAAACCACACTTTATTTCTTGGTTGCAGAAATTCTTCACTGAATGGTTTTTGTCTGCTCTAATCAGCATTAAACTGTAAAAGTAACAGTTTGCACCTGAAAATGGAGATACTGAGTACTAAAGTGACTTTAGATACTTCTTCAACAATTTGATCCAATCAGAGAGACAGCCTGGACTATTTTTGCATGCATCTGTGGTTGGGTATTGATGGTTGCAAACTGGAATCAATATAATTGATGCAATTGCCAGGCAGGAGTTGATGGAGTGCGTGCCTCTAGAAGGAGCAGTTACAAAACAGGACCAGTTAGAATTCATTTTCTTTAGGGATCACTGGCTGGAGGTGAGGGGGGAGCTGGAGCTGGACTTGGAGGGAAGGTGAGCTCTGGTGCCACGGTTTGGAAACAGGAAACAGACATTGTCAGTGAAGTGCCCTTGGCAAAAAAAACAACCCCCCGACCCCCGTAGATTTTAAGTAATATAGGCAACCATCAGTCCTCTGGATCATGGTGTACACGTAAGAGGTCTAGTCAGTCAGATGCCTAATTTGTGGCTGAGAAGTCCAACTTGAGAGCAGCACAGCTCTTTACAAGTTTCATATGCAAGTTTCAGATGTCTGGGTTGGAGTCCAAGTTTGCAGCATGCTGCTTTCTTGTTTCTCACTTTCCTCCCAACCTCTGGATCAAAGCCATTTCATGTTGACCTGTACCAGATGTTTCCTCCAGACTGGATGGGATTCTTTCACTCTTCCCAGCTTTTTATGTTGGTGTTGAATGATTTCATATAATTTTTGTACACACCATGGGTACCACCATAGAGCTGTCTCAAATCACACTGTACAAAATATGCTTGGGGATACAGTGTCCTCCCATTCTCCTGATATGGCCAATCCATCACAACCATCTCTTAACAGTGGTTTCTAAGGGTGTCAGTACCTCTGTGTTTGGTATTGACAGCATACAAGTCTCATAGATTTGCATCTTCACTTTAGCTGATAGTTGCTGTTATTCCATGCAAGTTTCTATAACAGCCCAAAGTTCTTAGCTGCTTTTCCGATTGTGTTTGTCAGTTCAGCCTGAAGATCAAGATTCCTGCTCATTGTAGAACCCAAGTAGCAAAAACTGTCACCAGTGCCAAGAGATTTATCCTCCAGAGTTGTCAGGTATCGGTTATTCCACCTTTTGGTACATGATCACAGTCTTGAGACTAACTGCCATCCAGAAGCTCTTGCATGACTCTGAAAAACTACCCAAGAGATTTTGCAGGGAAGATTCACTGTGAGCAATCAAGGTCACATCATCCACAAACAGAAAATCTCTTAGAACCAGTTCTCTCACCTTGGTTTTCACTCTAAACCTTGCAGTGTTGAACAAGCCTCCATCTAGTCTGGTTCAATGATAAATGCCATCATTGCTGCTCTTGAATGCATGAAGAATGAGGAATGAAAAGTAGATATTAAAAAGCATGGGGACTAAACCACACCCCTGTTTTACCCAGTTGTTGGTGTCAAAGATGTTTGATTCTTTGTTTTCATACATACAGTTGCCTTCATACCTTGATATAATGAGTGAATGATGTTCTGCAGTTCAGGGGACAACCCAGTTTCTTCAGAACAGTAAAAAGGCCCTGTCTGTAAAGGCTATATATGGTGGTATTCATTTTGCTCTACACTTCTCTTGCAGTTGCTTGACCAAAACTATCATATCAATGATGGAGCATCCTAAGCAAAAACTGCATTAACTTTCAGGATAGGTTCTTTCACCTAGAGATTGCAACCTAGGGAGCATGATACGAGTGATAATTTTTCCAATTATGTTCAACAGGGAGATACTGCTATAATTGTCACAGTTGTTTCTTTCCCCTTGGTTTTTGTATAAGTGTAGAAACTAAGCATCTTTGAAGTCTTGTGGTACCGCTTCCTCTTTCCGACAGAGTGGTATAAACTTCATGAAACTTTTGAAGCAATTTGTTGTTGGCACATTTGTAGATTTCATCGGGCAAACAGTTGTTGCTGGATGCCTTGGTCCTAGGAATTGATTTAATAGCTTTCTCCAAGTCTCCTAATGTAGGCTTATGGTTCAAATCCATCATAACTTCAAACTGTTCATAACTTCCTTTGAGCTCTTCATGTTTGATGTCAGACTCATTGGAGTATAAAAGTCCATAGTGTTCAGTCCGATGCTCAAGTTGTTTTTGTTCATCAGTAATTACATTTCTATTTAAGTCTTTCAGTAGAGCTATTTCTTCTTACCTGGACCAATTGCTTATTTGATGCCTCCATACATTCTATGGTTATCACCTGTGTCAGCTGCTTTCTAAATATCATCACAGACTTTTAGTCAAAAATCTTGGACACATCTCTTTGTCTCCTTTTGCATTTCTCTCTGAGCCTTTCTCAGATTTTCCTTACGTTATGGTGTTGAGAGATTTTTTTTTTGGGTAGTGCTGTCATTTTGTTCTCAGCCAGTTGGTAGAAGGGTTTCAGAGTGCTCTTTAAAACTCTGCATTTTTCTTGCGTTTTTTGCTGTTACAGCAGCATTGTACATGTTAGTTTTTAACCTTTCCCAAGTCTCAGTGGCTGAGTTGTTAGGTAAACTTGCTTTCACAACTTCTTCACTGAAGAGTCTGCATTTTTCTATGTATTTAGTTACACTGATGTCTTTCTGAGGATAACTGCTAGTTTTGTTACAGTGGATCCTTTTGACGTTGATTCTGACTTTGCAGTAGACTAAGGTACGGTCAGTTTTAGAGTCAGCACTTTGATAAGATGTCATAAACAGGCTTTCTTTCAGGTGATTATACTTGGTCAGTACTAGATATAATTGGTGCCAGTGTCCTTACCTTAGATGTTTCCACAATGTCTTTCTTGTAATTTTTCCCAGTAAAGTAGGTGTCGGTAACAGATTTTGATTTGCTTAAAATTCTACCACTTGCTTGCCATTTTCTTTCATATTGCCAGTTCTGTGTTTGCCCAGAATACCAGGCCAGTCTTTAAAACTACATCCAACTCTTGCATTGAAGTTGCCAAGTATTATAATGGTCTCATTTCTGTGAGTTTTCTCAACCTCTTTTTCAAGTTGTTGGTAGAAAATGTTCTTGTCTTCATCATTAGCTTGAAGGCTAGCTGCATAGACACTGAACAATGTGATGAAGCCATTCTGTGTAGACACTGTGAGCATCTTCAGTTGAATAGATACAGCAAGGGGGCTTTCACAGAAAGACCGTAATCTGTTTCTAATAGCAAAACTTACTGCCTGCTCTCTCTTTTCTCCTGTTGGCTTCCCATGGCAGAATATGGTGTAATCATTCCCTTGGATAGAATCTGTATCAGAGAGCTGAGTCTCTGATAATGCAGCAATGTCAATTCTGTGCCTAACCAAGTTAGAATTTAGTAGTGCCATTTTTCGTAAATCAGTGTCTGAATTGAGCCGAGGGGTCAGAGTCCTAATGTTCCATTATGCGAGTCATTTTTTTATTTTGGCCAGTATAGATTACACCAAGACCTTCAGCACATACACCTGAACAAGAGTACAGAGAAGCGGAGGCTGCCCTAGACCTCCACCAGAGGTCTAGGGCAGAGTCCAGATGTGCAGAGTCCAGATGTTCAGTGCCTCAGTTGTTATAGCCTCTGCCAGAGAGCAACAGATTAAAGCTGTTGCTGACAGCCTAATGCAGGGGTGGGAAAAATACAGCCTGCAAGATAGATCTGGCCTGCCAAGGGATTTTGTCCAGACTGTGGCAGGTCCCTCACCCCTACTTGGCCCAGGTGCAAGAGGCAGTACAGGCCATGGCACGTGCAGCCAGTCCTGCTTCCCCTGGGTGCACAGCAGAGCTGGGGCAGTACAGTGGCCAGACTCTGCTTCCTGGCAGCCCCAGTGGCAGCATCTGCTTCTGGCTGCCACTGCCAGTCTCCACCACCATCACTAGAAATGGCCCTGGTGCCCAGGCACCCCAGCCCATCTGCCTTGCACCCATTACTGGGGGTGTCTCATGAAGTGGGCAGGTCTGGGAGTCACATGGGCAGGGCGCATGGCCGGGTGGATGAGATGGGGTCACAGGCAGGAGGAAAGCAGCATCTGGGAGTGGGATGGCCAGCCGTGGCCAGGATCATAAGCTGGGGTCATGGAGCAGTGCAAATGCTGGGCTGGGGTCCAGGCCCAGGACAGAGCTGCGATCTGCTACCTGCAGGTCCCTGCAATGGGTGCCGGTTCCATGAGCATGAATGTGCAAGGAAAGGATTACAGATTTGCCATGCGCCATGGTCCCATGCTGTCACTGCCTGGTGATCCCAATCCCCAGGCCCAGCTGCCCGTTCTGCTCCTAGATGCCGCTCCCCCCACACCCTCACAGCCCTATCCCATCTGCCTGGCCACACGCCCTGCCTGTGCAAGTCCCAACCGGCCTCCATAGAGACCCCAGGATCGCTAAACGGTGATAGTGCAGGGCCAGAGCCATGATCCATTCCCTGTCCACACGTCCCTGCCTGCAGAACCAACACTCATCACAGAGGTATGTGAGGAGCAGATTTTGGCTTTGCCCTTGGCCCTGCACTGTCACTGCCCCACAATCCCTGTGCTCACCCACCTGGCCCATTCCTAGATGCCACTTTCCCCCCCCACCCCCGCAGCCCCATCCCATCTGCCCTGCTGAGCACAGGAACCACTTCAGGAGTTTTAGTGAGCTGTTACAGGCCAGGTCTGCAGCCCTGCCACATCAGGTCAGCACCCGCCTCCCCCACCTCCCTGCAACAGCTCACAAAAACTCCCAAAGTGATCCTCCAGCCAAAATAATTGCCCACCCCTGATGTAACACCTCATCAAGGGTGCATTTCTGTTCAGGTGTTGTCCTGTAGCCTTTTTCCAACCAAGGAATCGAGTTCAGGATCCTGAGAAAAGGAAGAAAGGAGAGCAGCAGAGTATGGACCCTGGATTTCAGAAAAGCAGCCTTTGACACTGTCAGGGAACTGATGGGCAGGATCCCCTGGGTAACCAGTCTGAGGGGGAAAGGAGTCCAGGAGAGCTGGTTGTATTTTAAAGTAATTTTACTGAGGGCGCAGGAACAAAAGATCCCAATGTGCAGGAAGACTAGCAAATATGGCAGGCAACTTGCTTGACTTAGCAGAGAACTCTTCAGTGAGCTTAAACACAAAAAGGAAGCTTACAAGAAGTGGAAGATTGAACAGATGACTAGGTAGGAGTATAAGAATATTACTCCGGCATGCGGGGATGAAGTCAGGAAGGCCAAAGCGCAATTGGAGTTGCAGCTAGCAAGGGACATGAAGGGTAACAAGAAGGGTTTCTACAAGTATGTCAGTACACGCTGCCCAAAACTGGAGCCTGACCAGCACTGCTGGCCAGACTCCCAGCTGCAGGAGCACTGTGGCTGCAGCCCCCTGGGGCCCCCAGGACCCCAGGTAAGGCTGCTGGGGCCAGCACAGTTGCTGGCCCCAGCTTTGCCTACCCCACGTGGGGTAACCTGCCATGCACTGGAGCGTACATGGCAAAGGCCTTCCCTGTGGACAAGTAGCAATGGCACAAGATGTGCTGCTGCTACTTGTCCCCATGAACAGGAATGTGTGTTTCCCAGGGACATGGCCTGAGGAAGGATTTTATACCAGCCTCTCACTACCTGAAGGGTGATACCAAAGAAGATGGGCTAGACTTGTTCTCAGCGGTAGCAGGTGACAGCAATGGTTTCAAGTTGCAGCAAGGGAAGTTTAGGTTGGATAGTAGGAAAAACTCTTTCACTAGGAAGGTGGTGAAGCACTGAATGAGTTACCCAGAGAGGTGGTGGAAACTCCATCCTTGGCAGTTTTTAAGGCCCAGCCTGACCAAGCCCTGGCTGGAATGATCTAGTTGGGGATGGTCCTACTTCGAGCAGGGAGTCAGACTAAATGACGTCCTGAGATCCCTTCCAACCCTAATTTTCTATGAGTCTATGAATACCCACAAGATAATGAGGGCTAGGGTTTTGACACTCTAAATTCGCCTTGCTCTGGAGGTTGCAGTGTTGTGGTATTTAATAGGAGCTACCCCACCACAAGTAGCCCTATAACATTGCCACGAAGCTCTCCAGTCAGATGCAGTTTACGGTTATACCCAGGACCATGTTTTAAGTAAAGCCAGAGTTTTAAAGTGTTTGGTTTCAAGTAATCTGTGAATGCTGGGTGCAGGCAGAAGTGCAGCTCCCCGCCACAACTCAACACTTTGCAGGAAGCATTCTGAGTTGCAGCGATCCCTTGGAACAACCAGTTTCCTCCAGCGATGAGTGACCCCTCCTTTCTCCCAGCCTGTCCCTGTTTCAGAATGGGAGCAGGGAAAAGGGTGCAGAGGGAGCTCATTGTAGGGGTTGCCCAGCTGGCACTGGAGGGTGGGGTGGGTGAATTCAAGCTCCCCCACCTCAGGGAAGCTCCAATACAAGTTTCTCTCGCTTTATGCTGTACATGCGTTCCTGGAAAACAGTGCATAACTTGAATTCACATAAAGGGAACACACTTTACAATGTAACGAATAGGGATACGTTTCAAGACCTCGACTGTACTGACCCCCAGAGCCATTTCTACCACTTTTACAAGACAATTTTGGTATTCACCAACAGCAGACAGTACACACAAGAACAGGCGGTATCATAATGGGGATGGCAACTATACAAACACGTGTCACAGACAACGAGCAAGGAGCACAGATCCAAGCAGGAGACTATAATTTGATGCATGTCACTCCCACAATGCACTGCACAAAGCAGCTGGCTGTAGGTTTCCACCACGACGATCGTATAAGAGTGAATTTACCTCACATACAATGAATTTTTGGTATAAAAAGGATCATCACATAAGAGCGAATTCGCACAAAGCGGGGGAAACCTGTACAGCCCCCCCACCCTCCAGTGGAGGATGAACAACCCCCAGACCAAGCTCCCTCCTCTCCCTTTCCCCCCTCCCATTCTGAAAACAGCTCGAGCCTGGCAGGCAGTGCAGACAGAAGTTACAGAAGATGCTCTATTTTGAGACGTCTTCATCTGACCCCTCATGCAATGTTTTTCAGGTTTTCACCCAATTGGCCATTTTTTAAGCTGTCTGCGGCCATGCGCTTGTGTTTGATCATGGCTATAAAACTGCTTTCTGTGGCCAGATTGGGTGAAATTTGTCACTTCTGTCTGCACCCATAGAGATGACTCAGAGGCTTATTGTTTAAATCAGGAGGAAAGGGAATGACTTAGGTAAACTGCACATACATAAAACGAAGCTTCAGAAAAAAATGGGAGCTACATCAGTGAAAATTCACCATATACCAGGAATTAAAAATGCTTTGTAATATCCTTGCTAGATAACTACATATGAAAAATGTGCGCATTTTGATCCCATTTGCAAAGTTGTTTATGCCTTTTTCTCATTCACTGATTGTGGACATTCAGGTGGATTTTTGCTCTCACCAGTATCTGAGGAGCGGCTGCCATACAAACAAGGTATTCAGTGCAAAAACAAGACAGTTTTTCATTTACTATTAGTTTAGTTTTCTGTTTTGAAAAGTTTCATTCATCCAGTTAGGCATCAGAGACAACATCATGTTACTCAGGGGGCTTATGGCATGTTCTGAATACAATCATTAGTCAATCAAGTGAATAGTTTGGCTGCCATTTGTTCACTGAAGTTGTCTATTGGAGGATTGCACACTTTTATTACAGACAGGAGAATGGATTTGTTGGTTATAGCTCAGCCCACTCTGAGATAGATATAGTGCTATCCTAGAGATGCTGCTCTACATAACTGTGCTCTATTGGACATGTAATGTTCTTAATGCTGTTGAGCCACCACAGTTGTTCATTGGCTCCAAGAGAAGCAGCTGAGTGGCTGGCTCTGTAAAGCCCCCAGGCTTTTCAGTAGTACCTACTCTACTCTTGTCTGATTTGGTCAGAAGTGTATTAAAACCATTTCCATTGTGCCTTTCCCTTCCCCCTGACTTTCAGAAATGCTCCAAAAACAAGCTCATTGCTTTGGGTTTTGCTGAAGTTTAATTTTTCCCCCATATGTCACAAATACAGACAAAAAGCTACACATTTTCCTGGACAGAGAAGATGCTCCTTTCTACTTCAAGGATATGCCCCCTCTTTCATTCCTTACAGTAATGTTTCTTTAACTTTTTCTAACAAACCTGGTCTGGCAGCCACTGAAGGCAACAGGAGTTGGCTCGGGACAGTAGTGAGCTCACATCCACATTCATTTGCTGAGGTCAATGAGAGGTCTCGGCCTAAAGTTTTCTATTGACCCCTAAACAACAGAAACTCAATAACAGAGAAGACAAAAAGAAACTACTGCTGAAAAACCACTTTGTCCCCTCCCCATCTTCATCCTTATCTCTTCCTCACCTGCCGTCTGATACCACAGTCTTGCTATTTCTGAGCCTGTTCAAGACCATACTCTGCCCTGTCTTGTGCCCTCTGAACTCCATTTGCATTATTGGATATCATGGGAATGTAAATTGGAGTAGAATTAGATTTTAGACTGCTGGGTCTGCCTCCTGGTATGCTTGTAATGCTAATGCTCCTTGGTTTACATTTATCTCAATTTTACTTTTAATGCGAATCCAGGTATTTGCTTGAAGAAAACAAATGCATCTGAGGATCATGGAAGTAGGTATATGCTCAGGAGGCTGGTGTATGAAGTGTTTTCTGAGGCAAGGCAATGCTTTTTCTTAGCCGTGACATCAGCAATGCAAATAGTTGAAACACATTAATTATCTGGCTCTGAGAACCTCCAATTCCTGTGCCTCTCCATGCCCTTTTCCTATCCTAGCAGATAGGAAATTTCCTATTTCCTATCTGCCATGTCTGCAAGGAGATGCTGTGGCTTCATGGTGAATTTGGGCTTCATGCTTTTTCCCATGCTCCTCCAGATTGTGATGTAACCCTCTGGTCAGTGTGTGTAAAGCATCTCTCCATTCCCCTGCTCCACACCTCAACCACAGCATACTGCTTTCAGTTTCCAAATCCTGCACTGAGCCCTTCAGTTCGAAGAGCAGTGTAATGGGGTCTCACTCAAATTTTATTATGCCTGGGCAGCCTTGCCCTACAGGATACAGCTTCAATAATAAACAAAAAATACAATCAACAAAGGGTTAACTTAGTGACCGTCCTTTCTCAGACCTGGAGAGAGGAGCCCAGCAGCTCAGTGCTGCCTTCTTTGCACCACCCACCCTCCTCCCTCTCTCCTCACAGCTCCCCTTCCTGGGAGCTTTTAACATCCTCTGGGCCAGGCACTGATTGCTGCCAGCTGGTCCCTGCTGAGCAAGCAGGCTGTCATTTTTAACAGCCTGCAGCTACGCTCTCGCCCCGAGCCTTGCACCCAGTTACAAGCAGCAAGTCTTGCATGTTGTCTTTGGGGACTGCATGAAGGTCCTCAGGGATTAAACCAAGATCAGTTTCTTTGCAGCATCACCGCACCTCCTCTTCAGCTACCCTTAAGGACCCTTTAATGTTGATTAGTCATGTGCTCCAGGCCCCAACTCTGACAACAATCTTTCACTCCATACTGAAATCCTGGATCTTAAAACTGCCTGGCTTTCCACATCTGGCTCCCTCTTTGCTTGCTAGGATCCCCAGTATCATCCTACGGAGCTATGATATGCCCATGCCATGTTCTCTCAGCCACTCAGTCCAGCAGGCAGAGCTGCCAGGCACACTGACCACAGCTCTCAGATAAAAACAAGTGTCTCTCTAAAATCCATTATGCTGAATAATAGATGCAGCAATGAAAAATTTAAAGATCATTCGTAGACACAAATAGGTTCAGTCCAGACAGACTTAGGTCAGTTTAACCAGAGGTTTTCTGAAAGAATAGGGTCATGGTCTCTCAACAGCAGCTCATTAAGAAGAGATAGGATTGATAACTGGAAACTGTGGATGTTCTAGAAGCAGCTCCAGGCTCCTCTAGCCCCAAAGGTTTGCTAGCAATGCAATGCTGGATTGTGGAGGAGGATTAAAATGGTCTGGTTTGTTTGGGGTTTTTTAAAATCTGATTGTATTTATAGTTTATCCCAAAGGCGCCTAGAGCATGAGGTAGAGGCAATAATTCTGTCTGTCTGTCTACCTTTGTGCGACAAGTCCAAATAAATACGTTCGTTTTCTCTGATTCATCAACATTAAGGCCACGCTTTGCTCAGTGCTTTGCTTTGTCTTTGCTTTGTTAGAAAAGGTCATGTACAAGGTCTCTCTTTGCCAGGATGCTGATTCACATAAAGCTGGGGTCTCATTTCCCTCTGCCTGGCAATGACATAAGTCAAAATTGACTCAATTAACATCAGTAGATTTTCCCAGGTCTCAAACCAATATAACTGAGAGAAAAATTAGCCCAAGATGTGGGAGTATGTAGCTGAAAGCAAAAGGACACTGTTCCATTTGTTTTTGCATACTTCACCCCCTAAGTCTCCCTCCTGACTGAATGGGATGGCTGCCATTTTGTATCTATGCTGATGGGTTATGGACACTTTGCAGTTGCTTTTACTTCGCTTGTATTCTTCCTGGAGTATGAAATCAAAGTAAGCTAAACCAAGAAGTGCTAGAATGAGAATAGTCTTGGCTGGGATAATATCAGTGTAGCTCCATTGCAGTCAGTGGATCTGTGCCTGTCTACTCCCACTGAGAATCTGGCCCAAAGGGTTTTGCCCTCTGGATATAGATAAATGTAAAGAGGTTTGCAACAACTCAAAGATGATGCTGCATGGTGGTTTCTGGGGGGCGGCATGTTTGAAGTGTGATGCAGATAAGTATCCACATCACAGTATTGCTGTGACTTTCCCCTGCCTCAGAAGAGATGACAAGGAGAAAATGGGCTATGGTGACTTTGTTGGTCTGATCACTGGAGATCTCCTAGGCTACTCAGTGCTGAAGACAAGTTAGTCCATGAAGGATCAACATTTGGTGTATAAATTCACTCCAAATGGCCTACTCACAGAGTTGAGAAATACCCTCAGTAGAACAACTCCATAATGAATGTGAGCGTGCTCTCTGTGGTCTACCCAGGTCAGTGGATCATTCCTTGGGCTACATCAGCATGGTCCCAACACTCATTAAAGCCCTGAACCAGGCCTCTAAAAGCTGATGCTGAGAAGGACCTGTCCATGCTTCAACTGGATATTTTGACTTTTTTTCCCAATCATCTTTTTCCACTTTGCAATGAAATGCCATTAACATGAATGCAGCTCCCCCCCACTCCTCCAACCCCCTCAGGTTTGTCAACATTACATTTTCTAATGAAAAATGGGTTCTGGACAAGCTTTCCGAGCAGCTCTAGATAAAACAGTCAAGAAAGCAAAGGGTTCAGATGTTGAGTTTAGGCTGTAGTACCCTAGTGAGCCAGAGCATCCATCCTTTGTGATGTCCATGTCTTAAGTTACCTTGCCTTTAAATAGCAAGACAAAGAGCAGAAGCAGAACTGACTTGTTTAAAAAGCCAAACGGTCGGTGAACAGGTATCTCCCCAGATATTCTTATTTATTTACTGGGGGGGGGGGGGGGGGTTATATTTTATTTATTTCCTCACTGTTAGCTGGGAAGAGGTCAGTGAACTCACAAACATGCTTTTCTCTGGGGCCTGGCTCCTTATAAGAGGTTTCCTTAGAGATGGTTAATACTTAAAATGACCCGGCCAGTGTATTTTTCATATTTTTAGTCACCCCTTCCTCACTGTGGTTTTTAATAACCTCTTTGAAGTTTAGAAATAAAAATCGGTATCCTGGTTAGAATTTGTTTTCCTCCATCATGCATGCCAATTAAATTTGCAGAAGATGCTGAGCTGGGAGATGTCACATGCACCTGGGAGAACAGAGGAAATAAATATAGAGGGACTGAGAGGTTAGAAATATGGGCAGGAAAATAACAAAATGAGAAGCAACCTGATAGGAAAAAAACATTGCACATCTGGGGGAAGCTAGGCCAAGCAGAGATTTTCAATGAGAAGGAAATACTTGAAAAGCAGAGATGCCCACAGAGAGCTGGGGTAATAACAGACAGAAAATGAGATCTGAGTTTGCACTGGCATGTGGGAATTAAGAGGACAAGTTAATGTACGTTGGGACCACGTCCACTGAGAACCTTTATGTCATAGACTCTTCTGCCGGTGACACCGCTGGGATAACATCACTGCCTGTGGCCCGTGGTGCTTCACTATCAGGGAGATGTCTACTACTGGAGAGCTCAAGTTTGCAGTAGCCTAGGGGTAACAGTGACTGGGTAAATTGAGTGAGCTCCATGTTACCACAGAGTACACACTGGGTGCATCTACACATGACATTTACTGCACAGTTAGCTAATTAACTGACCAGTAAACATCTCAGCATTTACACGTGTGCCCCATTAGGGTGCACAAAACTAACAAACCCCATAGCTGGTACTTGTACATACAAAGTACTACCCAGCTGTGGAGGGTTTTTTCTGCACAACAGCACACATGTAGATGCTGACCTGGCTGGTTGGGGCACAAAGGTACTTCAGTGTAGGGGCCTTCTGCCAGCTAGCCCCATGCTGAAGCACCCTTGTGCCAGCCAGCCCCTCCACAGCACATTGAGACAGGTCGGAGCAACCCTGGGCTGGCAAGATGAGCCCCCAGCCCCCTGTCAGCTGGGGCTGCTGTGACCCAGCTCAGTGTGTTCTGGTCTGTGTAAATGGTGCACCCAGGAACTTCCCAGGAGCAATAAACTGCAGAGCAATAAGCAATAACTGCAGTGCACTAATGGCACATGTAGATGCAGCCATTGCCTCCTTTCCTTCACCGATTGTTAGAGGCTTCAAGGAGCACTGAGAATCCCACACACCATCTTCACAAACTCAGGCAAGCAGCCTTGTTATATGGCTTGGGCACAACTTCGACCCTTCACTCTGGATGCTTTCCAGCATCTGTGGTCACCTCTGTTCCATTCTGGCTGAGAACATGGATAGTTCTCCAAATTCATATCAACTTAACTGCTATAAAAATGATCTTTCAATGCACTTTCAGTGAAATGCTGCTGTCTCTGGGATGATACTGAGCACTGAATAAAGAGCAGCAGAAATGAGGAAGAGAGTCTTATAATACATTTTGTACCTAATAATAACAGCAGTTTGTTTTGGGGAAGAGTATTTTTAGGTTGATAATTTGAGGTAGAACTGAGCTAGGCCATCAGAGGCACAGCCCAAAGGCCAAATGCTGAGATCCTGAGACATAAAGACTATGAAGAATCTATTTCTATCACTAGAAGTAAGACTCTAGGCTGTGAAATGGTCCGAGACCCCTCTGTTGAGCTAACTCCCCCATGTTACATGAGCGAGAGTGTGCATTCGATCCCAGAGACGTCTACAGCAGAGCAGGAATTTACTACGAAAGAGAAGCCAGTGGAGAACTTCACCAGGATACTGAATGCCAGAACTCACAGCCCCATTTCATGATGTGGATAAAAGCCAAAATACACTAGTGCATGTGAGAGAGACTGTCTCTATCCCATAAAACCAAAGGCAAGGATTTCTTAGGGTGACTGGCTTCTTGTGATCAGCCCTACGGATAATGCCTTGCATTCAAAAGGTTGTCTAACTCTATCCCAACAACATAATATGCTGAATACCAGATATCACTGTAAGAAATCCTTGGCTCTCACATAATTTCTGGATCCTCAGGACTACAACATCACTCATATACTAACATAAAACCAGAGAAACCAAAGTTCCTATGAAGGGTCCAGCTGCAAGTGCTCCTGGAATATTCTTCAGTTTAAGAAGAATATAGAAAAACTAGCAACAAAAAATGACACAAGGATTCAAGGATAAGTTGTATGAGGAGTGACTCAGGGAAGTAAATGTATATAGTTAGAAAAGACCTTGGGCAACATGATCACAATCTAAAAATACCTTCAGGGAAACAATATAAACAAAAGAAAGGACTTGTCCACAATCTCAAAACATGGTTGGACAAGGGGTAATGACCTGAAGCCAAGGGAGGAAATAACGAGGCTGGCTAGATATTAGGAAGAGGTTCGTAACAGCAAAAGCAAGTGAGGTAGTGGGATAGACTCCCAAGGGAAGTGTCTGAGACATTACCATTGCAGAGATTCATGAGCAGGTTACAGAAGATACTGGCAGGACTCAAAGTGAGCAAGTCTTGCAAAAAGGAGGGAGTTGAGTTGGAGGGGTCAAGCAGCTTTTCTGAGCTAGGAAGGTAGATATAAGTTGGTGTTCATGGTGATAGACAAGTAAACAGATTAATGCTGTGTACAATGTAAAAACAAGAGAAAAAAGAATAAACCCCCCTAAAATTAGTCTCTCTGTCTCTCTTCTGCTCTGAACAATAACCTGGACAACAAAACTTGAGCAATGGGTGGAGGGGAAGAATTTGCAGATGAACTATCATCATCTCATGAGATGCATTCATACAAAGTAAAGAAAAATTAAAAGACAGGAGAAGGTAAACACACTTGAGGTCACAAAAAGGACCTTTGACCAAAACATGAACTCAACTCTAACATCATCTAGGTCACATGTTATTACTTCTTATTACAGATTGTGAATAAAAGGTTACAAGGTAATGAGTAGGTTTTGTAGTGCACGGGGGTAGGATATGGTAGAAAGGGTTGTAAGCACATCACCAGCAGGTGTTACAGATGGTTATGAGCCATGGTATGAGCAACCTGTTGAGCCTTACATCAAGCTATAGCAGCTGATTAACCATTTATTTTAAACACCTATTAGTAATGTGTGAAACCTCAATAAGCTCTTTATAAAAGGAATTGTAGTGGAGAATGTGACCTTAGTCACTTCAATAACTCAGAGCAAATACACTGACTCTCTTGTGTACCTCTGCTCTCAGCCAGTCTCGGTCTGCAACCATAAAACATTTTGAGCAAACATCTCAACATATCTCCTTATTGGAAGCAAACTTGCAGTCTGTGGTTTTTGTAGTTCATCTCTTACTCGTAACATGTTATTCAAGAACTGTATGTGGGAACATAGGAGTTCTAAAAACCTTCAAGAAGGATGAATCTGGACGGTGTACCCATGGACAATATTTTTGTACCAAGGAATCCATGAAACAAAGAATGAGATAGAGAAGAGAATTGTCAATCTTAACACAATTAAGTATGTTTCAATCCTTTCCCCAAATATACTGGCATACTGGGGATGATTTCTGTGCTTGTATTTCATAAAAATCACAAAAAATTGCCTTCTAATCTTTTTTATCAGAAAAAGACCCAGAGCGAACCCAGAGTCCACCAGAGTCGAATTGACTTCATGGGGCATTGCGTCAGTATTACTACTAGTTATTATGGTGCATAAGATGCCAATGTGCTGTGTGCTGATCCAACACAAAAGAAAAAGATGGTCATTGCTTCAGAGTCTATGCCTCATTTCTGTTCTTACTATTAAAAGCAACACCTTGCTTTTGCAAAATTGGAAGTTCTCATTAACTAAGTAAAACAGATATGAACCTGAGTGAAAACTTGACCTTCACCTCGATTGGAAATTCCCAGAGCACAAGGTCTGAAGGGTGAGACACGGAAATAGGATCCAGGAAAGCTGGGTTCCATACGGTGCTTAGTCATGGTCTTCCTGCCTCCATTTGGGCAAATCAGTTACTTTTACCTGTTGCCTCTGTTCTCCACGTTTGAAATGGGTAATCCATCATTACCTTGCTAGAGTGGTCTGGGGATAAAAATCTGCTCGCTGTTGTGAGACTGCATAGCGATGAGAGTCATAAAGGCACCTCAGAGAACAGGAAGACTTGAGGCAAAAGCACAGGTTGTTTCCATTTTCACAAAACTGTTTCTTTTTATGTCAGTTTTGTTGTATTGAGGTTTCACGTTTTTTGAACAGCAAGTTCAACAGGGGGGAATAGAGACATCTCTCACCCAAACATGAAAAACTGTGAAAAGCCTCTCTGGGAAATCAAAGAAGACATCACCAATAAATACCAGTCTCCCCTAGAACAGTCTCTAGAGGAAGAAAAGCCCCAAGAAAACAGCTGGTGTGGGATTGCCAACAGATGTTCTCCTATATGGACAATGATGAACCAGTAATAAAAAGAAGAGACAGGATCTAGCAGACAGCTGATGAGTTACACTGATAGCTCTGCAAGGGAAACTGCTAGGCACACACCAGAGTTAAAGGATAGGTTGGTTTGCATGACCTGCACATGAGGAACACAGAGGAAATCTGAGGGGAAAGATCAGTGATGGAAGGACCTCATGAGGTGTGGTGGCTTCTCTTTGTTCAAGCAAGCTTCTTTTATGGACCATGTTTATCCAAATTTGTCTGGGTCTCTTTGGCCTTGCAACCCTGAAAGAATCACTATGCCTCTAAGGCAGGGACGGGCAAAGTCCGGCTCGCAGGCCGGATCCAGTCGGCAGTGGATTCCATTTCTCCGCCGCCCATGCGCATGGCTGGGGCTGGTCTCCATGCAG
>NW_005841989.1:2172916-2196354 GCF_000455745.1 Alligator sinensis
CCGCCCGTGCGGGCAGGGCGCACACCAGAGCGGGGCGGGGGGCTGCTCGGGAGCCACTGGGATCTTGCAATGGGGGCAGTTTGCTCCAGAGCCAGAGCAGAGCTGTGATCTTTAGCCTGCACACTCCGGACAGGGGCACACAGGCAGAGGATGGCGGCTCTTCCCCAGCTACTTACAGCAGTAACAGCCTGGCCTGGAGCAGGGGCAGAGCTGCCATCCCTTGCTTGCGTGCCCCTGCCTGGAGTGTGCAGGCTATAGATTGTGGCTCTGTTGTGCCTCTGGAGCAAACTACCCTCATTGCAAGATCTCATTGACTCCAGAGCAGCCCCCTGCCCTACTCTGCTGCACACCCTGCAAGCGTGGCTGGGGCTGGTCTCCATGTCAACCCCCAGCCTTGACCCTTCACAGAGCAGCTGCAGCTGGGGTCTCCAAGGAGGGCAGGGGCTGCAGGGAAATGGAGTCCAGCTGCCAACCAGATCCGCCATTTTGCCCACCCTTGCTCTAAGGAGTCTATTTACCTCTGGTTCAGAAATGTTCCCAGAATAACCTCTTCTATGACTACAGGACAATACCAGGAAAGGTCATCAGCATGAAATTTATACATGGGTCTTTTATACCTAAGAATTTGGGAGGAAGGACTAAGATAAACCTGCTATCAAAGGCTAGCTTCAGAGGAGCTCAAGACCATTTAGGTTAAGGACAGGGGTGCTATAGACAACAGCCAGAGGTTTCCACATGTTTGGGTAGAAGGACGAGAATGTGAGTCAACCAGACTCACTTCAGGCCTGCAAGCTGAACCTGACAGACAGTCCACTAGGGACTTTCCTATTGATTTTACATGGGAGGTGCTCACAGTATGGCTTTGTGTTACAAGGCAGTGCCATGTAGCCACACCTGAGCTAGTTCTAAACAAGCTAGCTCAGGCACTGGAGGTACATTAGCACAGTGCTTTATCTGGGCAAATAAGCCTGGCTAAGATCTCTTCATGGCACTGCACTACTAGGCAAGCAGACAGATAGAAGACGGATGATTGCTTGTTTGACATTCCACCAGTCCCTGCAGTAATGCATGAATGCGACCATTAAAATTTCTTTTTGCGATACTTTATATGAAAACTCCTTGAACCTGCAAAACACTGTTAAACCCTTCATACTCAGAGAAAATCTTTCAGTGCACATTCCCTTGGTCATGATAAGTATGATGGCACATTAGAGTATAGTTATATGATACATTGTGGTTGCTGGCTATATTAAATGGGCTTGTCTACCTAGATTAGCAGAGGTGCCCTGTATATGGGACTCACCTTGGCTTCTCTGTTAAATGTTCTGGGCACAGGCTCTCTGTACATAAAACTTTCATGAACACGAGGCCTCACAGCCCAACTGCCTTAGATGCCCAGAACTGCACCCTGGCACTTTTATCATTCCCTCTCCTAGAACTCCAAGCAGGTGGGTGCTCTGATTTTACAATGTAATGCTTTAGCTACATGCATTAGGTATATGTAGCACACAGTGCACACAGATAAGCGTTGCAGTGGGTTTCTAAACATAGTTACTCTTTACTTACCAGCAGTGAAATTTCAGAAATCCAGAGCAAAATAATAACAGCTATTACCATTTTCTAATTTTCTTCTCCATTCTGAAACATTCTCTGGTTTTAAGTCAGGGTCCTCAAGTGGATCAAGGATCCATCTCCGGCAGCTCATAGTTTGACATACAAATCATAGAGGAGTGGCTAGCTGCATTAATCTTAAGTCAGGTAGAAGGTAGAGCAGAGTGGTACCTTGTAGACTAAAAGACTCTGAATCATAGGGCACATCCAGATGAGCACGTGGTCTGCGGCACTGCAGACCCATCTGCACCATCACAAACTGCATGTGCCACACATGCAGGCATTCACCACGCTGCTAATTTGCAGTGCAATGGGTTTTTTGACACCCAGAGGTCTCATTGTCAAAAAATCTGTGGCAAAACAAAGTGGGGTGGCATACATGGCAGCAGCGTGTGCTGCCAAAAGAAGAGCCTGGCTGGTCAGAGCCATGCTCCAGTTGCCAGCCAGGCTCTGTGTGCCCAGATTGCTGCTGATGGAGCCCCAGGAGACCCCCAGGACCCCAGGGAAGGCTGCTGGGGCCAGCCCAGGTATTGGCCCCAGCCTCCCCTAACCCACCCAGGGCAATTTTCCGTGTACCAGAGCACACATGGATGGGCATCCCCTGGGGATAAGTAGCAGCTGCACAACATTTGTCCCCAGGGAAATGCATGTGAGTGATCATCTGGATGTACCCATAGGTTCTGTCATTTCCCTCTCTCCCTCAGATCAGGTAAATCTGACCTTAGCTGGTCTCATAATGAAATAGAACCCCTCCATATTGTGCCTGTCGCTACCTCTGTGTTTCTGTTAGTCTCCCCTGACCAACCCAGCCTTTGTGGTTTTCAAAAGCCACCAGCCTCTTGGTGTTTTGATTCTGTTGCTGGAGATTTTCCATTCTAGACTTCATGCAGAGAAGCTGGAAAATTTTGCTGTTTCCAGTATCAGACACTCCATTGTGCTCGGTGCTTCCACTTGAACAGACAACTGTTCTTACTATATGACTGACTACTGCACCTGGTCTGACAGCCCTGAAAGCAAACAGCTGACTTCCCAACTGTGGTGGGCCAGCAGAGGGCACTCCTGCCCTAGGTCACCCGCCTCACTGCAACCAACCAAAAACCAATGCTTCAAGTGTCTCTCCTGGGGTGCCTGCATCTGGCCAACCCCCTTTCTGGAGCACACCCACAAGCCTGGGGTAACCGCTGCCACCACCCAGGCCTGGGTCATTGTTAGGGCTCTGTGTAGTAGGGGTGTGCAAAGCTGGCCCTATTCGATTCGCATTTGGATTTGGCCCAAATCAGGGACAGTGATTCGATTTGTTGATTCGGATCACCATCCCTGATTTAATTTGGATGCTTCTGAATCTGAAGATTCAATGCTGATTCGGAGAACAAGCGATTCGGTCATACACACAGCTTTAGAAGTTTTTCTACATACCTTGAGATGGCAGGTGCAGCGCGTGATCACTGCAATGCTGGGGCACATGGAGCATCCCACAGGAGTGTGAGGGGGCCCTCTATGTGCTTGGTGGCTGACCCGGAAGTGGACTGGAATTACTTCTGGTCCACTTCCGGGTCTGCCAGAGAGCATGCTAGGGGGCCCCCCCTGTGCCTCCCTGGCTCAGCGATCAGCCTTGGGGGGACTCTGGGTGCCCCCCCTCCCAGACCCAGGAGGCATCCCAGACCCTGTGCCCCGGCGGACCCAAAAGTGGACTGGATGTGCTTCTGGTCCACTTCCAGGCCTGCTGCCAAGTGCACTAGAGAGCCCCCCGTGCTTCTGTGGGATGGCTCCATGCACCCCAGCATCACAGTGATCATGAGCCCCTGCCACCTAGAGGTATGTAGAAAAAACATTTAAAGCTGTGTCAATGTCCAAATTGCCAAATCTTTCCAAATCAATGTGGAGGGTTCCGATTTGATTTGGAGAAATTAAAGGTCTTCTGATTCGATTCAGATTTGGAGATTCGGCTACCGAATCAGGCCAAATCTCGGCCAAATCAAATCAGGGACCAAAGCGTCACACAGCCCTACTGTGCAGTCCAGGGTACACAGACCGTGTAGACCTTGAGAGTGCTTACCTCTCCATGGTACTTCGGGATGCTTCCTTTTAGCCTGAAGCATTCACAAGTAGTCTCCTGTATGGGAGGAAAGTAAAAAGCCATTCCCATCTTAGCCCGAGCAAAAGGGAGCTAAAAAGGCTTGCCTTGCCCCTCTCAAGCACACACAGCTAGGTGTACTATACCAGATACCTTTATTGATCAGAGAGGGAGAGCATGAGGAAGGAATACAAAACAACAGACAATTGATAGAAAACCCACTTGAGCAAATCAGGATGGGCTTGTTGGCCCTTTTGATACGTGTCTAGTTCACTGAACCTTAAGTTACTGGCTAAATTTCAGGTAAATTACTAACATGTTCATCCAGAAACCAATAGAGCTCTGGGGCTGATTACTTGTTTCAGTGCTCCAACATTTCAACCCCTCCAAAATGGTGTTGACCCCCTTTTAAAGCTTTTGTGACCTCATCACTAAGTTCCAACCACAGACAGGGGCCACATGATGCAAGCACCACGCTTCCAAGGGAGGTGGTGCTCGCCCTATGCTTGGGGGTCTTCAAGAGGAGACTGGACAGGCACCTGGCTGGGATCACATGACCCCAGGTTTGGTGACCCTTTTCTTGCCTGCCAGGGGCAGGGGGTCGGACTAGATGGCCCACTGAGGTCCCTTCCAACCCTAGAATCTATGAATCTATGAATTTATGATGCAGATCAATCCTTGTAACAGTTGTCAGCCTCTTCAGGTGAGGGGCGTGAGGGTTATGCAGGCTGTTTGGTGGGAAACACAAGACAGAAGGGAGAGCAAGTTCCCCCCTCCCAGTGGAATCACATAGGTGACCAGGTGGATGCAGCAGGCAGAGTTCGGAGCAGAGAGGGCTGGACAGACTCAGAGCAGGGCAGCAGACGAAGAGGGTGATTCCTTCACACCAACCACCACAGCAATCCAGGTTATAACAAGTTCATAACAATGGCATCATGGCTTCACCCAGAATGTATAAGCTGTACTAAAACAGAGGGCTTAAGTGGTCACAGATGCACTTTGAAAAGTCACCACAAGCTTCATCTGCCCAAGTGTAACTGCTTGGATTCAATATCATGCTTCTCCTCTACCCATCCTCTCCAGCCTGTATTCCCTAACACACACCAAGACAAAAATATCCCGAGTCAGAGAAGAAAATGTAAAATCAGCTAGGAAGGACAACCACTGAAGAAGAGACTGTCCAGCATGGACCTGAAGATCTCAGGGAGCAGAGTGAGGAACCATGGAGTAGCTGATTGTGCGGAACTGGAAGATGAGGAAGGAATAAAGAACCTTGGAAAAGTCATCAGCCGTCTTGATGAGGGCAGAAGCTGTGGTTGCAGAGTATCCAGGAGAGAAAGGAGAGGGAGTCAAGATAACAAAACTGGATAGGACCCCTCAGGAGCTTCAGAACGAATGGGAAGGGAAGGTGTGCAACAGCTGGAGAGGCAGTATGAAGTGAGGTGAGTCACTGAGGCCTGAGCACTCTGAATCCCCATCAGGCATCCAGCAGCAATGCTACGTGTTGCTTAGAGCAGGGGCCTGGGAATCGGGGCTTGCGAGTTCCACTCTCAGCTCTTACTTCCTGCAAATCACATGACCACGTCTTCAATTTCCTCACCTGTGCAACAAGAAGACTAATATTGATCTGTACTAACTAATGATTGTCCAGCCCATGAGGTTCTCAGAGAGATGGGGTCATGTAGAAAGTCAAAGAGCTGTTTTTGTCCTCTGGTATCTACTGAAGAGCTGACCTTATTCTAAGGGTGTGACGGTCCTCCCTCTCTCCTTAACATACCAAACGCAGCACCAGAAAGAAAAGCGAAGTCACTTGATTAATTATTGAAGGAGTGGGAGAGGAGGAAAGCTGATTCAAAGCCCTAACCTATCAGAGCAGAGCGGTTGAAGTGGCCAGTCAGCATCTGTTAGAGGTGCAAAGATAAATGAGGTAAGAGAGCAGATAAATGCATAGGAATAGGCTCACATCTGTAGTGTTAATACATCTCTTTCAAAATGCTTGTGTCATCAGATGGTGTGTGAAATCTCACAGGTCATCTGTCCTGATTCAATTAGGTTCACTTAAATGTGCTCAGGGGGAAATTCTTACACTACCAGAGCACCTCGCATATCCAGCCAGTAAAAGCTCCTACTCAGCTTCAGGCCCCATGTGACATCCCTTCTCTGCTGCATGAAATTGCTGGAGTGATTCAAACCCCAACCCAAGGAGGCAGCCTGGGAACTTGTCTCGGTGAACTCAGGAATTCCACATTGGTTGTGGGACCTCACCACACACTTGTACCCTTATGGGGTAAAACCCTCCTACTTCCTGTAGGGCTTTGTCCTGGCAAAAGCATTGCTGGGTGCCAGGGGTGTGCAAAACGGGCCCTATTTGATTTAGATTCAACCCAAATCGGGGACAGTGATTTGATTCGTTGATTTCGATCACTGTCCCCGATTTGATTTGGCCGAATCCAAATCTGAAGATTCAATGCTGATTTGGAGAATCAGCGATTCAGGCATAAACACAGCTTTAAATGTTTTTTCTATATACCTCGAGATAGCAATGCAGCTCGTGATTGCTGCGATGCTGGGGCGCATGGAGCATCCCACAGGAGTGCGGGGGGGGGGAACCTGGAAGCAGACTGGAAGTACTTCCACTCCACTTTCAGGTCTGCCAGGGAGCACACCGCCCTGCACACCTCCCTGGCTAGGTGATCAGCCACAGGGGGACCCTGGGTGTCCCCCCCCAGACCCAGGAGTCACCAGTCACTGAGGTGGAGAGGCACGGGGGGGCCCCCTGCGCACTCCCCAGCAGACCCGGAAGCAGACAGGAACTGCTTCTGATCCACTTCTGGGTCTGATGCTGAGCACCCTGGGGACCACCCCTGTGCTCCCGTGGGACACTCCATGCACCCCAGCACCGCAGTGCTCATGAGCTGCCTACTACCTAGAGGCATGTAGAAAAAACATTTAAAGCTGTGTCTATGTCCGAATCGCCAAATTGTTCCGAATCTCTCTGAATCGATTTGGAGGGTGCCAATTCGATTCAGAGAGATTAAAGGGTCTCCTGATTCGTTTCAGTTTCGCAGATTCAGCCACTGAATCGGGTCGAATCCCCGCCAAATCGAATCAGGGGTAGCCCTACTGGGTGCTGCTGCCTTAGAGCTTCTTGCTTCATCCTAATTGTTCTTGCTCCTGTCTTGGACCCCCTGGCCCTGATTGACTGATTTGTTCTGACCATGGTCTTTTCCTGACCCTCAGCTTGATATTCTGGAACCTGGACCTGGCTTTGATCTTGGCTACTTGCACTGTGATAAACCCCTCATTGGTCCTGGTGTGAACCACTAGGCATGACTGCCTGTGCTTTGGTTAGGCATTACGCTTTCTCTACCTTGTTGTGGCAGTGCAGCCCTGGCCCCTTCCATGCCATACGCCTTGAGGCATGCATGCACCCACTTGCTTGCAGCCTCCCTACCACCTGCTGTGAGCAACCCAGGCTCCGTGGTGGGTGGCAGGGGCCTGCCCAGAGCCCAGGCCACCTGTGGCAGGCAGCCAGAAGGCTGCAAGAAGCTGCACTGGGGTCCACATAGCCCTGGCCCAGCTCACTGCTGGGAGTGGGTGCACGTGCGCCTCAGGGTGGATGGTGAGAAAGGGTCTGGAGCTGGGGCTGGGGCTGCGCTGCCACAACAAGGATTGGGCCCCTCATGGCTCCCTTGGCATCCATCCCTGGCACACCAACATCTTACAAGTCCAGGTTGTGGATGTTTTTGGCACTCTGCCCAAAAACATTGGTGAGGCCTGGGCAAAGGGATTTCCCCCTGTGTAGCAAAGGAGAGGCTTGCATTTGAATGGGTACTGTGCTGAGTTTTCATCCTGCGACGCACACACACACGCACACACGTGAGCAGGGGCAGTCAAAAAGTCCGAAGCAGATAAAACACATTCTTTGAATTTAAAGATAAAGCTCGTGGTTTGGGAGGTCTGGCTCAGGAGTTCTGAGCTCTTGAGGTTGGCAGCATTGCCTGACATGGGAGAGGGCTTGGGAGGGTAGACAAGCAGTTTGGAAGTTGTCAGGCTCTATTCCTTACCCCAAAACGATGGATGAGGAGCACTCGAACTCCTGCAGAATCCCTGCTCGCTGTGCTGCCTGCAGTTCTGTTTCTACCCAGAAGAGGACAGTGGCACACATCCTTTCCCAGTCCTCACAGGGCTATTTAATATTCTAGATTGATAAGTATTACTCATTATGAAAATTTGACTCTGCCTCCTTGCCCTGGGAATGCAGAAGCCTTTTCTTCCCTGGGGCTCCTGGACTGGTCAGAATATTGTCTGAATATTAAGCATCTTCCTTGCCCCAGCAGCTATATGTACCAAGATCTAGAAATCCTCACTCTGTTATTACTTCCTTGCTCCCAAACAAGGCCACAGTCAGCTTTCCAAGGCCAGGGGCTTTTCCCAAGCCCTTGGGGCATCTGTAAACAACCCTCTCTCACCTGAGTGCTGCAGACACAATCCAATGAGTTGCTCACATCCCCTGCAAATCATAAGCAGTGTGATTCATCAGAGAGGATTCTCATCTCCTTTGATTTCACAGGTCTTTTTTGCTGGTTGTTGTCTGTTACTTTTGGTTTCCACTGAAGAGCTGTTGGAATTTCACACACTCGGATAGCCTCTCTCCCTCCCCCCACCGCCTCATCGCTGTCTCCCATTCCACTTTTCCAACAGCCCCAGAGTGGCAGGTTGCCAGATGGTGCCCCATTAGGTCACATTTGCTCATTGTTTGGCAAACAGCAGCTTAATTCAAGTGCTGAGTTGACAGCTTGTCCTCAAAGACAGTTTGCAAGTTGCAGTGTTGCAAATGCCAGCTTTGCTTTTCAGTGTAATGTTATTTCAACTGCCTTAAAGGGATAAAGGTCCCTTTGATTAAAAAAGGGGGGAGGTGGGGAGGTTTTTAGATGTTTTTTGATATTGAAAGACTGATAGAATTGATTGGCAGGCGCTGTACACACAGATCAGTCAAAGCTCCTTGTTCCTATCTTGCAGTAACTCTTGCTGTTTTACTAGTCCAAGACCAGAGTCATCAGGCAGGGCTGATGATGACCCACCAGAGTCCTGGAGGGTCAAAGCTGGGTGGAGGTTTTCTGTCCACATGTTTTTATCAGCAAATGATTCATTGAAACCATCACTTTCCCTTGCAATGTCTGTGCCATTGTCCATCAGACCAGAATGTCTAGTCTGAACAAGGAGAGCACAGCCTCGTGCCCTCCAAAACAGCCAGTTGGCCAAGGGAGAGGGCTTTCTGCTAGGATGGAGGAAAGTGAGGTTCAAGTCCCTGTTTTTTTTTTATTTACACTAAGGATCTGAACCCTTGTCTCCTGCACCCCAGTTAGGTGCCTCAGGCAGAAGATGCCAGGTTAGTTTTATACCATGTCCCTCATTAGTTCCATGAAAAATGCTGGGGCTCATTCAAATCCTGAAGTTGAAACCTCCAACTTCTGCGGTACAGGGAAGCCATCTCCTGGACTGCCCTAATCCGAACCCGCATGCCAGCCTGTGTTGTTCCAGCCCTAGTACAAGCTTTGATCCTGACCTATAACATGGTAGTATATAATAGGCTACACAAGATGCTAACTGTGCCATCATTACTGCACAGTCATTTAGTGCTGGTATAAACAAGTACTAAATGACAGCACAGTAACCCAAGTTACTGTGCAGCAGCGCCGACAAATGGCTTTTTTGTGATGCTGACTATGCAGTGGCCCAAGACCACTGCACAGTAGCGTCACATCACGGTTTCTGCCACGTGATGCTACTGTGCAATCAGCATCTTGTGTAGACGCAGCTGTAGACTGACAACTCTGCATTGCTTCTGCAGCGTGAGCAAATATTTACTGGGGAGAGAAGGCTGAGACCTCCAAACTCAGTTCAGCTGGGGCCCTGATGGCTTTTGAATTATGAATTTTAGTAAATCCAAAGCTGTAAAGACACAAACAGATACATCCTCCTCCACCCAGAACCATTATATAACAAACCCAGTGGGTGCTTACATGCAACAGTGCTGGGAATATAAGGAAAACTTGGCTAGATTAAATTAGACAAGGAGGCAAAAAGATTCAGCTAACCTAAACTGGATTCTGTTATTGTGGGGCCAAATCTTACAGGATGGCTTTGCAGGAGCCAGCATTACAGATGGTCTCAACCTCAGGAGGTTGGTTAGCAGCTTCCTCCTCCACTGACACCTTCCGATTCTTCAGGGTTTGCAAGTTTGAGGCCATCTGCATCCAAGTGAAAGGCATTTCTCACTGCAGAACTTCCCCACAGGAGCTTGCCCTAGCAAAGAAGCACATAGATGTTTACTGGGATGTAGCACAAATCGCAGATGGTTTAAAAGAGTGTGTGTGGCAGGCAGGAAACTGTGGGTTGCATAGTTAAAAAGGGTCATTAATAATAATGATGACAATGATGATGAGTCCTGCTTAATAATAGTTAAAGGAATGGACTGGGAAGCATTCATTTTGGAAAGGATAAAGAATCAATGTGGTGCTGATGACAGGAGAGGCTGAGGCCTTCTGAGATTCAGGCAGGTCTTTAAACAAGTTTCCTACACTTGCCTATGCTTGCCAAGATGCCTCAGTCCTGACCTGCAATCCCCTTGCCATACCTTGTCCTACCCCCCTGGCCCAGCAGTGTCCTTCAGTCCTGACCTGCAGTTGAGTCAAAACAGCCAAAAGTGCTACTCATGCCTTCCAGCTGTGTTTGCTTGTGTCCATCCAGCTTCAATAGCCAATGGCACACCTGCGTGCAGCCATCACTGGCTTCCCAGCCAAACAACCCAGTGCCCAGTTACAGCAGGGGTGGTTACAAGTCCAGAAGAGGGGCTCAAACTCACATCTTTAGACATAACAAGTCAACTCTCTGCCCTGCAGTCCTTCAGAGCTGCAGCAAGGTGCAGGCAGCAAGCATGCTGTACCCAAGCTCCTCCTCTGACAGTACCCTCTAGACTTTCTTCCCAACCTATGAGGCTACTTCATTGCCCATGCATGGCTCCCTTATGTGCTGTTGCTCAGCAGTAATGTGAAACAACAGCTAATTGCAAGTTCTGCTTTCTACCAGTGCCATAGCATATTCATGCTAGGGTTGTAAGCATATTGATGCAGCTGCATGTGTGCAAGCACTTGGCTCCAAAGCTGAAAATGTAGAGGAGGTGGGAGCTAGATTTAGCTTTCTAGACCTGTTATCTAAAGGAGCAGGAAGTACAAAGCATGCATCTGGATCTCAGCTTCTCATGAGCTTGGAGGTTGGGACAGCCTGTGGCTGGCACCTACAGGAAGCACCAGTGCTGCATCAGGTATTAATTGCTTATCCTGGTTCAGTGCACTCAAATAACACATGCTGCAGAGCTTGCAGGGCCAGTTCATCTTCTGACTCCCTCCCCTCTGTAAGCCATAGATTTGGAAGCCTGTTTAATCATGACAAAAACATCTGGGCAAGCACTGTCCAGGTGATTGCTTCAGATAGGTCTGCAGTTGTTCCAGCTTGGCAGCTGTCAGCCCAACCTGCTGTGAAGCCCTTGAACCTGCCTTGCTCCTCAGCAGGTTGGCATTTCAGGCACTGTCTCCCTGCTGACTCCCTACCTGCAGCAGGCCTGGCCCAGCAGCTCCCTGCAGCTGGGGAAGAGAGCTGGGAAGGGATGGGCTGTCATGCTGCACTGTCACCAGGACCTGTGAACCAGAAAGACATTGACTTCCATAGTGGGGAGAATGCATTGAAGAACTATGCTGCCTGTTCAGAGGCTTATGCTGGGCCTGTCACCGCAAGGCTTAGTAATCAGAAAGGTCTCTTTGGCTAGGGGCAGACATTCAAAAAGCCTGCGCCTGAATTGATTTGTTCTTTGCAGGTTAGTCTAACCTAGCTAGGCTGAAGGAGTTTGTAACCACAATGCCATCCTTCTGGACTGAGGAAATTTAGGCACATGCCTGAAGTGGCTCAGGCTAGAAGCTGGGGGACACTAAAGCAGCCCTCCCTTCCCCTGCACAGAGCTGAGCTGAGGGGGTGTGGCCAGGTTCCAGCAGGATGCTGTGATTAGGGAGGGCTCCTCCCTCTCCTGAGCAGCTCAGCAGGAAACAGCCCAGTGGGGAATGTTTATCACCCTTAACTCAGTGTTTATCACCCCATTAAGAAAACAGAGGGACATTACCAACTATCTGTTGATTCTGCCTTTGTCCCATGTGCCACAGCTTGGAGGTAGCCAGCATGTGGTATGCTAGCTAATGCTGAGAGGAGTCTGTGAGGGATGGGGGAATGCCTGCTTATCAGAGAGTGGAGTGGGGGGAGCAGAAGCCAGGCAGACACCTGCAGAGACTGCCGAAGCTGCAGCCAGGGAGCAGAGGGGAGGAGCCAGCCCTGCTGTGGAGCAGAGAGCCCCAGCCATCCCAGAGAGCATGCCAGGATGCTGGGGGAGTCTGATTTAATTTAAACCATCAAGGGGTCTCAGACAGACATTGCATAAACTGGTTTGAGCCAAATCAGTTAAGTCTGATACTCCATTCAACCAGGTTTATCTCAAACCAGTTTCGGCCATTCTCAAACTGGTTTATGCACACTGAAAATCTGTTCTGTTACAGGTTAAAACCAGTTACTGATCACTTAAATTGGTTTATGTGTAATGTCTGTCTCTAGCCTTGAAGACTCATTCCTAGACACCTGGTTCTTGAGCAAGCTCAGCACTGCAGAGCTCTTGGCTCTCTCATTCTGTGAAGCCAGTTCAGACATCATGGAAAGGTCCAAAGTGCCCAGCCTGATGGCCAAAGTCCTGTATTTCCAGGACTGGCACAGCAGCAATTCAGGCCTGCCCAGTGTGTTGCCAATGCAGCAGAGCTTGTCCAATCCTACCACTGCCATTAGCCCCAGTTGAGATGGGATATGGGGATTTTTCATGGGGATCCAGTTTCTTCCTGGCATCCTGGGACTCACCCCAGGGTGGACTGTTCTCACAGCAGTAGAACATCCCAAAATTGCTTGTTTCCACGTAGGAAGTTTCCATCCCCTTGATTAGCTTCCCCCTGCACATGGCACCAGTGTCAAGAACCACACAGACAGGAGCTAGTACTCCTAAACACTACCTAACTCCAGAAAGTGGAAGAAGAGGCTGGTTGGGTTCTCCTGCCTGTGATAATTACTTTGAGGCCAGGGCTTAACCCAGGGGCAGGCAAAATAAGGCCTTTGTGCTGGACTCAGCCCACCAGGCCATTTCATCCGGCCTGTGGGGCCCCTAAAAAATTTAGAAAATGAATATTTATCTGCCCCTGGCTGCCTGTCAAAGAGGAGAGGAGCCAGGGGCAGTAAGACCCAGAGGGAGCTAGCAGCAGAACTAAACAACCACAGCAGCAAATCCAGCCTAGCCCAACCCCACTGCTGCCCGCCCCAAGCCCCAGCCAGAAGCCTCTGCCTAGAAAGGGCTTCTAGAGGCTTCTGGCCTGGGACTGTTACTGTGCCAAGGGAAATACAGATAAGAATAGGCGGGGGGGCAGGGCAGGGGATGACTCTGGGTGATCTTCCCAGTCCTCAGGGCTGACTGGGCCAGCTCATGCAGTCCCAGCACTGGAGCTAGAAACCATGGGGTGCCGGAGCATGACGGGCGGGGCGGGGAGCGGAGAAATGGTTGCATCAGGCAGGGGGAAGGGGCAGTGAGCGGGTGGCAGTGCAGGGTCCATGCCGGTGCCCCTGGGCCAGTGCTGGTGGGGCCCAGAGAGGGGTGGCAGGAGCATGGGGCCAGGCCGCCTCCTTCCTCTCCCTGCTTGAGCAGCACAGCCCAGCTCCATAGAGCCCCTGCCAGCCTGGCCCTGCACTCCTGCTGCCCCGCTCTGACCCCCACTGGTACTGGCCCCGGGGCATTGGCGGGAGCCCCGCACTCCCACCCATCTGTCACTGTGCTCTGCACACTCACTCACTGCCCCTTCCCACCTCCTGCCACAGCAATTTCCCTGCTCCCCCGCTGCCCACCGTGCTCCGGCATCACATGGTTCCCAGCTGCAACACCAGGACCACAGGAACAGCTAAGATGCAGTATGCAGTGGCTGAAGGTCGGGGGAGAGATGAGGAAGTGGCAGGAGAAGGGCAGGAGTGGCAGGTGGCAGGGCAAGTGGCAGTGAGCGGAAGCATGAGGCCCACGCCAGTTCCCTGGGGCCAGGAGTGGCAGAAGTGCAGAGCCCAGGCTTACATGAGCACTGGTGGGAGCTCTGCCTGCCGCGGGGGAGGCGGGGCAGCAGGTTGTGGGCAAACCCTCCCCCTCCATACAAGCCACAACCCTCCCCACACACACTCACAGCCCCCCCACAAAACCCATACCCACCCACACCACACCACACACACACACCTATCCACCCGCCCTCCCACAATTCCCACCCACACCCTCCCACAATATACAAGAGTAAGACTACATTTTAAGCTATAATACTATTACCTCTATACTACACAAACACATGTAAATCAGGACAAATTTTTTTTTTTTAATTAAATTAATGAATGTTGTAGTACATTTCATTTTTAGAATATAATTTGGTATTTTTCTGGTTCAGAGATGGCAAAACCCCTTGCTCAAAGGAGTAATTCTGCTGGGCAAGGGGAGGGACTTCTGCTGGCAAAAGTCAGGGGCTAGGGGGTGGGACTTCTGGCCCCAAGATGGCGACCAGGGGATGGGACACCTGTCAAGGTGCGGGACTATCCGTGCAGTCCTCAATGGCTTGCCAAAACTTGGTAAGCACCCCTCTGCCTGAAATAATTACCCACCCCTGGCTGAACCCCTGCCTTGACCCTGTAACAGAAGAGCCAGGACTCTGACCTGAATGTGCATTTCATTTTGAATAGGTTTGTGGAGGGTTGGAGGAGATCTTCATTAATCCTGCTTGTTGTTACTTGGTTTCAAACAAAATGTACTCAATAAACAGCTGTCACCTGTGCAGTGCCTACTGTGTCCTCTATTGTTCTTCATCTGGTATTCAGACCCAGCCTGGCTTTTGTCACCCAGCAGAGCTACACCAAGGCTTGATTTGGAGATTGATGAAGTCAATGGGAATCTTTCCACTGGCTTTAATTGGCTTTGGAGCAGTCCTTTAGGTTAGTCAGGTGCAAAGCGTGCTTCCATCTGTGCATAATATAGTGCCACTAGCTGTTGTTGTAGCAAACCCTGAAAGCCTGATAGACTGAGTCTAAGAGAATCCTTTGTATGGGAGGCCTCCAAGAAACACCTAGGAAAAAAGCTGGAGCATCTGCAGTGAGTGCAGGAGCTGGTGTCTCAGCAATCAGAACCTTGGTGTGGTGCTAGAGGGGGGGGGTTTCCTCTTCTGCTTTTGCAGGTTTCCTCTTCTAGGTACCTACAGCCCAGGTCCTGGGCACCTGAGTCCATTCAAGGTTCTTTGTCACTTTAAGGCAGGAGTTTTCAACCTTTTTTAAGAACTGTACCCCTTCTGGTGATGGCAGCCAGACACGGAGTGGAGGGGCAGGGAGGGTGGGGCTCACACGTGGTGGCATTGGATGGTGGGTTGCAGTGGCCATATGTGAGCTCTGCCTCCCTCGCGCCATGCCTGGCTGTCCAGGAGGCACCGCTGCCCTCACCCCGCTCCTGCCCTGGCCCTGCTCCTGGGAGGCAGCCGCGCAAGGTTGTGGGTGGCGGCACTTCATCCCCGCCTGCCCATGTGTACCCCCTAGGACCATTCCAAGTACCCCCAGGAGTACACGTACCCCCAGCTGACAACCCCTGCTTTAAGGCTTTTCAAACACTATCACTTGGGTCATTTGAATCCCAAATCCCTTGTGATCCCAAATCCCTTCAATATCTTCATCAACTACGTGGAAGATGGCATAGAGTGCACCCTCAGCAAGTTTGCAGATGATACCAGGCTGTGGAGAGTAGTAGATACACAAGAGGGTAGGGCTAGGATCAGAGAGACCTCAACAAATTGAAAGATTGGACCAAAAGAAATAAGGTGATATCCCTGCAGGAACTTACACCGTATACAGCTTAGCCCATTCTGTTTCCTGAAATCCTTCCTGCTATCTACTCAATATAGCATACTTCAGAACTTCTCTTCCTAACCTATTGCATTGTGGTGGTGTGGATCTGCTGCCTTCCAGCGGAGAGACTGCTACATTTTGGTGGCAAGATGCACAGTCTCAGTATGCAAAGCTTGCCCTGACTTTTTTTTAATGGAAAATGCGTTTTACATGGCAGCAGGAGATGCCACCAAGGAATTGGTTCTTCCTGTATGAAATCTGCCAGAATGATGCAGCCCTGCTATTTTTTATTCTGCAGGTGGGCAAAAAAAGGCCAAGTTATAAAGGAAGCATCAGGTGACTTCTATGAAACTGTTGTGGACCACACCTTTTTCTTCGAGCCTGTATCCTGTGAGGTGACCAATGCTTTGGGCAGTACTAACATCAGCAGGACTGTAGATGTCTACTGTAAGTAATCTCTTTGTCTTCACACCCTCTGGAACCTGACTGCCTTGGGTTGACTCCTGTCTGCCATGTCATTGGCTGATTTTAAGGGGCTGCACTTAGCAAAGCTGCATAAATAATAAGTGGAAACTGAGATCCCTTGGATGGCTCTGACAATCTCAGCTTGGAGTCAGAGGGAACAGGGCTTCCTGCATAATTTAGTTACTAAGGTTTATTTAACCCAAGGCATAATATTTGACAGTACAAATTCACTTCCTGGCATACCAGTTCCAAGCCAGTGTGATGGGATACATGGATCCAATGACTTGTTATACAGGGAACCAGGCACAGTCTGGGGTTGATAATCCATGTTTTTATCTTTGGCTGCCTTGGCTGAGGGGAGAGACATGCAGAATAATTATGTTTGTTGGTATAGCTTGTATAGTGAGAGACATGCCTAATAATTATGTTTGTTGGTATAGCTTGTATACTCATCACCAGGCATCTGCAGGTGACATCATCAGCTCTGTGCTACCTACTTCTGCACCTCATGGTATAAGGAGCTTAGTGGAGCTGAGAGGTGGCATGGCTGAAATACATTCTCCTTCTGCAATCCTACCTCAGCAGTGTGGTCTTTTGAGATTATGCCAAATGGTGCAAATTCCAGTGGCTGCTGTTTGCACCCAAGATCTGGGAGTTGCAAGGTGGTAGAAAGCTACTAGCAGTGTGCAAAGCAGGCCTTATTCAATTTGGACTTGGATTCAGCCTGAATCAGGGCAGTGACTTGATTCATCAATTCGGATCACTGTCCCTGATTTGATTCAGCCAATTCCAAATCTGAATGCTGATTCAGGGAATCACCGATTCAGACAGACACAGCTTTCAAAGTTTTTTCTACATACCTTGAAGTACCAGCATGGGTTGTGAATGTTGCAATGCTGGGGCGGATGGAGCATTCCACAGGAGTGCGGGAGGGGCCCCCACATGCCCTGCGGAGAACCCAGAAGTGGACCGAAAGTACTTCCAGTCCACTTCTGGGTCTGCCTGGGAGTGTGTGAGAGGGGCACCCCCGGGCTCCCCCCAGCTTGGCGATTGGCCGCAGGGGGACCCCGGGTGCCCTTCAGACCCAGAAGGCACCAGTCACTGAGCTGGGAGGGGCACAGGGAACCCCCCACGCGCTCCCCAGCATCCCCGGAAGTGGACCGGAAGTACTTCTGGTCCAATTCTGGGTCTGCTGCCAAGCACTCTGGGGAGCCCCCCACACTTCTGTGGGATACTCCATGTGCCCCAGCATCACAGCAATCACAAGCCGCCTGCTACCTACAGGCATGTAGCAAAAACATTTAAAGCGGTCTATTTCCAAATCTCCAAATTTTTCTGAATCTCTCCAAATTGATTTGGAGGGTTCCGATTCAATTCAGAGAGATTAAAGGGTCCTCTGATTCGATTCAGATTCAGAGATTTGGCCACCGAATCGAATCAGGGACCGAAGCTTCTCCAGCCCTAAAAGCTACCTGTGCTTGCCATCTGGTTAGGATGCATCAAGCAGAGCTCAGGCACATCTGTGTGTCTGGTCTGTATCTGGTCATATTGATGGGTGGATTAAAGTTAATTTTGATCTAAAGCAGAGCAAAATGTAGCTTGCTCTTAAGGAAAGGATGGGGGGAGATGGTGAAACTCGGCATGCTTGGCATTATGCTGACCTGTGAGAGTGTCTGCCTCTGCTTCTCCAGACAGTTACCTTCTCTTCCTATCTCTTATGCACAGTTGGGCCCAGGATGGCAACAGAACCACAGTCCCTCCTCGTTGACCTGGGGTCAGATGCAGTATTCAACTGCGCTTGGACTGGAAATCCATCTCTGACCATTGTCTGGATGAAGCGGGGCTCAGGCGTGGTAAGAACTACAGTCACAGGGGAAATACTGCACCACATTTGAGATCAGGGGCTAGAGCCTAAGAGGCAGTGCAGGGGAATGGGTATGTCACAGCATTCAAGTTCAGACAAGCTAGCATTGAGGTCTGCCTCTGCTACTGATCTGCTGTGTCATTTTGCTTCTCTGAGCATATTCTCTCTCAAAACTTTTTCCATTTGCTCCATACCTTCTTTGGAGGTTGGCTGCTTCTTACTCTGTGTGTGTGTGTGTGTGTGTGTGTGTGTGTGTGTGTGTGTGTGTGTGGGTGCGTGTGTGTGTGTGTGTGTGTGTGTGTGGGCATTGTGTGATGCCTTGTAAACCAAGGCCCCAACAGAGACTGGAGCTATTGTAATACAAATAATAAACTGCAATTTTAAGGGGAGAAACAACTTCCATTGAAATCAGGCCAAGCACCCAGTGCTCAGTATTCATTTATGGTTCAATCTTGTCAATCAAAGAGAGTCTCTTGAGGATGTTAAGCAGAAGGCAGGGCAGGACAGCATCTTAGGGCGTTTATACATGTGCTCTGGGAGTAGGGGGGACACTTTAATTAAAGCAACTTGTTGCCTTGTAATTACCACACTCCAGCAGACTCAATTAATCGAGTCTGCTCCAATGCACTGTAATTACAAGGCAACAAGATACTTCATCAGCTGCTCTGACAAAGTAGGCTGCTTCCTGCAAAATCTCATGTCATTCTGAACCAGTTAGTTCCTCAGGTGGCAGCCTGCTCTGTCTTCTGCCTGACTTCAGACTAACTTGGCTAGCCACCTCTCTCTTGAGGATGTTAAGCTTGCTCTGCTTCCAGTGATCAACCTGAGAGTTGAGGACTCAAAGATTGAGACCTCCTCTGGCCCTTGTATACCTGACCTAATCCTATAAGACAAGGATTGGCAACATATGGTTTGCAGAATTACTGGATCAGGCCCATGGAGCTAGGGGAATCTAGTAGCATGTTGCCAGAGGGAGGCGTGGCCCACATTGATATCAGAGCTGGGCAGTAAGGTGCTGTGCCAGGGTCTAGAGGCTGGGATCTGTGCCTGTCCTGTAGCCAGGGGTCAAAGTCATCATTTGAAGATGACAAAGATTGCAGTGTGGTAAATACCAAAAAGATGGTCATGGATATGGGCCAATCTAACTTGGTTGATAATCAGGGCAGAAGCAAATGATATGTGTTTTAGAGCCAAATGTAAAATTATACATACAAAGAATGTCAATAGAGGATCGGAGACTGTCCTGAGACTAGAGTGTCTTGGTACATAATCAACAGAAGCTGAGTTTCCAATTGCATTAGCCAAAAAGGCTAATGCAATCCTTGGATGTATAAGCAGAGTGTTCTCTGCTAAGAAAATAAGTTCCATTATCTAGTCATCGGAAAGTGGTACAAAAGCTACTGGAATATTGCATCCGGTTCTGGTGACCATCATTCAAGAAGAATGTTGGTTACCTGGAGAGGGATTGGAGAAGAGCAACTTGAATGATGAAAGGAATGGCAAACAAATCTAGCAATGAAATGAGTCCCCCAGAAGGGTGATAACTTGATCACAGTCCACCTGTACCTACATGGGGAACAAAGCTTTGCTAATGAGGTCTTCAATCAGGCACCCAAAGGTATATCAAGAGGGAGAGGTCAAGGAAGCAGTAAACGTTCAAGGCAGAGGCAAGCAAACTACAGCCTGTCAGCCATACTATCCAGCCTGTGGGGCCCCTAAGAAATTTAGAAAGTTAGCATTTATCTGCTCCTGGCTGCCTGTCAAAGATGACAGGAGCCAAGGGCAGTAGGACCCAGGAGGGCCAGCAGGACCCAGAAGCCCAGCCCCACCCGCAGCCCTTTCTCTGCCATGCTGCCATGCACTCCTCCAGCGCCACATGGCTGCATTGCCAGACCGGGGAGTACAGGCCACGCTGGTAACCTTGGATGGGTGTATCTGTGTGTGTGTCATAGGGTGAGTCCCACATGCACTACTCACCCTACACATACACCCACACACCCCCTCGTACTGACATACACACAGACCCCCACACCCCCTCACACACCCCAGCCACCCTCCCCCATTAATTCATGAAATTAATGAATGTTGTAGTACATGTTTGATTTTTAGAAAATAATTTGGCATTTTTCTGGTTCAGAGATGGCAAAACCCCTTGCTGAAAGGAGTACTTCCGGGTGCAAGAGGAGGGACTTTTGGTGGCAAAGGTCAGGGGTTAGGGGGCAGGACTTCCAGTCACAAGATGGTGACTAGGGGGTAGGGCACCTGTCAAGGGGCGGGGCTATCCATGCAGCCCTCGACAGCTTGCCAAAACTCAGCAAGTGGCCCTCCACCCAAAATAATTGCCCGCCCCTGCATTCAGGGTTACCCTGATCCTAGTCATAGGATACCCATGTTTAACAGAGAGGGCAATTAACCATTACAATCACTTCCTAAAGCTTTCCAGGGAGTCACCACAATTGACCATTTTAAAACTGAGATGTAAACGACAGATTAGTTCAAACCACAATGAATTCAGGGAAGGCCTCTGGCCTTTGTTATACAGGAGGTCAGACTGGATGCTCACAACGGTCCCGTCTGGCATGATAATGTATGACTCTGTAAAGCCACTTATACAGACCATGCTGTCTGCTGCTGCATGAGAAACAAGCCCTCTGTGAAACAAGTGTCATAAAGAATCATCTCTTTCTGTGTGAAATAGATCTGCTAATGTGGGACACCATGAAAATACCAATGCCAGGCACTCCATCTGCAGGAGGGATTCCCTCCTGTATCACAAATACAATTGTTCCTCTGTTCCTCTGCCAGTTGTCATTGTGTCATGGCAGTAATACAGTAATAAAGGGATGGGGGCTGGGTACTGTGGAGGTGAACTGAGGTTCTGTGTAAGTTTTGGTATGTTCTCATCACAATATCTGAAGGCATTTCACATGTGCATTAAGCAAAGTAAGTGACCTCCGTCTCTCATTCTGTCTTGAAGGGAAGAATTGTGTGTGCAGTGGAATAGGTAGTTTTGATAGGGTTTTATTCATTTTTTAGTGTCCACATTACTCTGTGTTGATGTTCAAGCAGGCAAGCAGGTAGTGCATTTGTTACTTAGAGCAGAAGTTTTGTGATGCTCTTTATAGTTCCTGCAATGGTTTATGCCACAGCATCAGACTGCCCCCCAAGATGGCTCTGACCCTGGCACAGAGGAAGTCATACCCTCATTTCAAAGCTCCATTGTGCCTGAGGAGTAGAGCTGTTGATCACAGCCCTCACCCTGAAGCTACAAACTATCTCAGGGATTCACTGAGTCTTGGTTGCTGACCATTTTAAAGATAAGGGCCAAGGCCTTCCTCACAACAGGCACTGGGAAACCAGAGTAGCAGGCAGAGGACAAGTTTGATAGGAGGGCCAACAACAACGAGGCCAGAAGAAGTGCTGGAAGCTGTATCCTTGGAATATACATGCTCCCCATCACTATAACATCTGAGCATATCCCAGTCAGGAATAAGTTTATGTTCATAACGTGCATGCATGGCAGGGCAGTGCTATTGTCACCACTATAGTACTGAGGAACAGAGAGGCTAAAAGCAAATGCAGACTAGCTACTTAGATACCTCCATTTTAAGCATTGACACACTTAAATTAGGAGCTAGGCCCTGGGAGGCTGAGTCAAAAAAATGAGGTTAAATGCCTTGGCTCCCTGTGCAGGCAAAGATGAAAAGATGATTCAGAAAGCACAAGCTATAAGCAAGAAGTTGACTAGAGCTAGCCAAGAGCAAACACTAAGCACACAAGTGACTCTAAACCCCTCTCTGGAGCTTTGGTGTAGCAGTTCATTTGAGATCAAAAGCTCTGAGCCTCTCCTGAGGGGACCTGGCAGTGGTGCCCACCTTTTTCATAACAGCCTATTGCATGTAGGAGACCTAAGTTATAGCGCTGTCTTCAACCAGAGAGGATTCAAACCCACATCTGCCAATGCCCACCACCCTCCACTCCTATTGAAGCTAGGCCACAGAGCAGATAAGACTACAAGAGTCCTGAGGCCAATGGAGGACAAGCAAGAAGGAGCCTGCATCTGTACCCTGGTGGTTCATGCATTTGACCTGGTAGGAGAGCCCTGGTCCTGTTCTCTGCATTATAACCCGACATTAGATAAAAATACAAATAATCCCCATCTACCAGATTTGTCACTGCATGGGCTTAAACAGAGCTGTAGCACTACCTCACACCATTTCAACTGGCAATGGAGCTTCAGCAGAGTGAGGCATCCTACTGCTCAAGATACCACAGTTCTGCATGTGTCTGGAGCCTAACTTTAGGCATGTGAGACTCTCTGCAGTCCAAAACATAGGCACCAAATGGATTTAGGCACCTAGAGGATTATGTGGCTAATGGAACAGCTGTCTTCAGAATCACTTCTTGCGGCTTAAGGCCCTAAATCTTACCTATATCCTATTTACGCACAGGAGGTATGTGGCAGAATAAAGAACTGAATCTACATCTGCCTATTCCTAGAAGGTGATTAAGAACAGTCAGCATGGATTCACCAAGGGCAAGGCATGTCTGACCAACTTGATTGCCTTCTATGATGAGATGACTGGCTCTGTGGACATGAGAAGAGAAGTAGATATGATATACTTTGACATTAGCAAGGCTTTTGATACAGTCTCCTGCGACATTCTTGCAAGCAAGCTAAGGAAGTACCTGCTGGATGAGTGGACTGTAAGGTGGATAGAAAACTGGCTGGATCTTCAGGCTCAAAGGCCTGATTTAGTGAAGTCCAAATCAATGTCTAGTTGGCATCTGGTATTAAGTAGAGTGCCCCAGGGGTTGGTCCTGGGGCCAGTTTTGTTCAGTATCTTCATCCACTACGTGGAAGATGGCATAAAGTGCACCCTCAGCAAGTTTGCAGATGACACCAAGCTGTGAGGAGTAGTAGATACAAAAGAGGGTAGGGCTAGGATCAGAGAGACCTCAACAAATTGAAAGATTGGACCAAAAGAAATAAGGTTCAATAAGGACGATTGCAAAGTCCTGTACTTAGGATGGAAGAATCCCATGCACCAGTACAGGCTGGGGGCTGACTGGCTGGGAAGCAGCTCTGCAGAAAAGGGCCTGGGGGTTACATTGGACATTAAGTGGTATATGAGCCAACACTATGCATTTGTTGCCAGAAGGCTAACAGCATACTGGACTGCATTACTCAGAGCATTGCCAGCAGATCAACGGAAGTGATTATTCTCCTCTATTCAGCACTGCTGAGACCACATCCTGAGTACTGTGTCCAGTTTTGGGACCCCCATAGATTCACAGATTCATAGATGTTAGGGTCGGAAGGGACCTCAATAGATCGTCAAGTCCGACCCCCTGCATAGGCAGGAAAGAGTGCTGGGTCTAGATGACCCCAGCTAGATACTCATCTAGCCTCCTCTTGAAGACCCCCAGGGT
>NW_005841989.1:2196568-2199697 GCF_000455745.1 Alligator sinensis
CTGCGGTCTGACCAGTGCCCGATAGAGGGGCAGTATCACCTCCTTGGTTCTGTTTGTCATGCATCTGCTGATGCACGATAAAGTGCCATTAGCTTTTCTGATGACTTCATCACACTGCCGACTCATGTTCATCTTGGAGTCCACTAGGACTCCAAGATCCCTTTCCGCTTCTGTGCCTCCAAGCAGGTCATTTCCTAGGCAGTAGATATGCTGGACATTTTTCCTCCCTAGGTGTAGCAGTTTGCATTTCTCCTTGTTGAACTGCATTCTGTTGTTTTCCACCCATTTGTCCAACCTGTCCAGGTCTGCTTGTAGTTGTACCCTGCCCTCCGGCGTGTCCACTTCTCCCCACAGTTTTGTGTCATCCGCAAACTTCAACAGAGTACACTTCACTCCCTCGTCCAAGTCACTGATGAAGACATTGAAGAGTATCAGTCCAAGGACCGAGCCTTGCGGGACCCCACTGCCCACACCCTTCCAGGTCGATACCAACCCATCCACTATGACTCTCTGGGTACGACCCTCTAGCCAATTTGCCACCCACCGGACTGCGTAGTCATCCAAGTCACAGCCTCTTAACTTGTTCACCAGTATGGGGTGAACTACAGAAAGGGTGTGGACAAATTGGAGAGAGTCCAGCAGAGGGCAGCAAAAACGGTTAAGGGGCTGGAGCACATGACTTCTGAGGAGAGGCTGAGGAAAATGGGCTTATTTAGTCTGGAAAAGAGAAGATTGGGGGGGGATTTAATAGCAGCCTTCAACTCCCTGAAGCAGGGTTCCAAAGAGGGTGGAGCTGGACTGCTCTCAGTGGCAGCAGATGACAGAACAAGGAGCAATGGTCTCAATTTGCTGCAAGGGAAGTTTAGGTTAGATATTAGAAAAAACTCTCACAAGGACGGTAATAAAACACTGGGACAGGCTACCCAGAGAGGTTGTGGAATTCCATCCTTGGAGGTTTTTAAGACATGGATAGACAAAGCTTTGACTGGGATGAGATAGTTGGGGATGATTCTGCTTTGAGCAGGAGTTCGGACTAGATGACCTCCTGAGGTCCCTTCCAGTCCTAACTTGCTAGGGATCTAAGTGCTCTAAGCACTATCCAATCCTTTCTCCCCTACACCAGTGAGGCCTCTTGATTTCTTCAAGTTTGCATGAGAGCAGAATTCAGGTGGATATAGAGGCAGAGCAGATAGACCTCTCCTGTGAACCTCACCCTGTGCTTTCCTGGAGTGTTTAATTAGGCTGAGGCTCCTTTTCTAAGAGCTAATAGAGTGAAGTGCTATGCAACACATGCTTTATGCTGATCAAAGAGCTGCATTATTAGCAAACAGGATTATCCAATCTATTTGCATATTTCCTACTTCCTCATTAAGCTGCCTATCCAGGGATAGACAATTCATACAGCTCAGCAGGGGAAATGATACCAACTACACTGCCAAGCACCACTGCACACCCCCAGCTCTCTCCACATTCCTCCTCAGATCTCCTCTGGTCTCACCCTGATGCTCCCTTTCCTGCTAGCTGCATTCCCAGGAGCTCCTGTGGAGCAATGTGAGCAGTAGGTGCCCATCAGCAAGAGAAATGATGACAAATGTTTATAGGGAATGATGTCACCTCTCAAGCATGAGTTCCCTCCTTCAGTACCACTTCTGAAGGCTGATCCAAGTGGTCTCTAGGATTCTTCCTCTCTCACACACCTTTTCCATCATGACTTCTGTCCACCCTCTCTAATTTTCTATATGTCTCTGAATATAGGGGGGAAGAGGGTAGCCAGTGCCATTTTAGGAAGAAAAGAGATGCATTGAAATGCTCCTTTGCTGTTCCCAAGACTGCTGTTGGAACATGTCACTGTTCCTGATTGAGGAGACTACATGAAGCATTGCCTTACTGTGTGTATCTGCAGGGCATGTCTACACAATATGCTTGGAGCACAGTAGATTAATTCTATTGTGCATTAGCACAGTGGGAAAAACCCATGGTAATGCACAGTAGATTTAGTCTCCTGTGCATTAACATCACAAAAGACCATTCGTTTGCACAGTAGCACTGATTATTGCACATTTAGTACCTATACGGGTGCTTGTACATGTGATGGGGGTTTAATCTTGAAGGTTTTATTTTATGCCCCCTAAATTGAAACGGTGGGATTTTAATTGAAACCCACCGTTTCAATTTTTCCGTTACATTTCAGCAAGGGGCCCGATCCTTTTTTTTTTTTTTTTTTTTGAGCCAGAGCCTGCCTGCGGCCAGGGGGCAAGCTGCTGGTGGGCTGAGTGGCCCCTGAGCTGTGAGGGGCCCCAGTCCTTCCCTCTGCAGTTGCACACCCCCAGGGCTGCCCAGGTGGGCTGCTAATGGGCAGTGTGCTGCCCCACCTCAGAAGCCCCTCACTGCCTTCATCAGGCACCTGGCTGTAGGCAGAAGAGGCGAAGGGTCCGATCCCTTTTTTTTTTTCCCAGCAGAGCCTGCCCTCCTCTCTTCCAGCTGCCAGCAGGCCGATCTGCCCCTGAGCTACGGAGGGCCCTGGTCCTTTCTTCCGCAGTAGCAGTGCCCCCCAGGGACACCCAGGTGAACTGCTAGTGGGCTGGGTGCTGCCCCAGCTTAGAAGCAGCACCCACCAGATCCAACTCTTCCCCGAGCCTACCTGGGGAGCAGCGCCCTGCTCACAGTCCCCATCACCTTTCTGCCACCTGGGACCACCTGCGAATGGGCTGGCTTGCCCCTGGGGCAATGCAGGGAGGTGGCAGGAGTGTGGCTAGGTGTTCCGGTGACCAGTGAAGGCAGCAGGGACAGTGCATAGGGCACTGGAAGCCCAGGCGGGCTCAAGGAAGCTTGGGCTCAGCAAGCTTACATTCGAAGAAAAAAAAAAAAAGGATCTGTCCCCTTGCTGCTTATGCCTTCAGAAGTGGCAAGGGGACCAATCCTTTTTTTCTGCAGAGCCCAAGCTTCCCCGACCCCGCCCGGGTTTCCAGGGCCCCGTGCACTGTCCCCATCACCTCCTCTCCCTGACAGCACACCTAACCACCTTCCTGCCACCTCTCTGCACTGCCCAAGGGGCAAGCCAACCTGTTCCTGGGTGGTCCCAACAATGGAAAGGAGGCAGAGACAGTGCACAGGGTGCTGGAAACCTGG
>NW_005841989.1:2199709-2246360 GCF_000455745.1 Alligator sinensis
GGAAAGAGTTGGATCTGCTGGGTGCTGACTCTGAGCTGGGGCAGTCCTGGCCCACTAGCAGCCTCCCCGGGCTGCCCCAGGGACACTGCTGCTGTGCTGCTCAGCCCACTGGCAGCTTGACCCCCCAGCCATGAGAGAGATGGGCAGAATCCGCTGAAAAAAAAAAAAGGATTGGGCCCCTCACCACTTCTACCTTCAACCAGGTGCCTACTGAAGGCAGTAATGGGGTCCCGTCCCTTTTTCTATGTAGCCTGCCCCCGTCTCCCTTGGCCAGGGGGAGGCAAGCTGACAAATGCATCGTTGCAATTTGCAACATTGCAGACTAAACTATATCTTGATGCAAAGTCATTTAAAACTCCCAAAACTGGGGCACGTATGTGTGATGCCATTAAGCCACACAAATTGCACTTTCGTCATGCGTACATCTGGACGACTGTCACGTGTACAAGCATCCCATCATACAGGTAATAAACTTAATGCGCCATAATTACAGTTCATTAATGAAGATGTAGATATGCCCATAGCATGCTCAGCCCTCCCATAGCTCAGCTGGTCAAACTGTACTGTAGGATAGGAAGTTCTCTAGACAGGTTTCACAAGAATACAAGGAACATCTGTCATTACAGTCTAGAGTGATGGGTTGCAGGAACAGTTTTCCGTGACTATAGAGTGTGAGAGTCCAGATCACTCCTGCCTCGGGACCTACCTGCTGTACTGGCTTTTGTGCCTGATATCTACCTGTTCTATTCCAGTTCCAAAGGAGGCACAAGGGAAGTCAATATACTAGGAAGGACAGAAGGAAGAGAAACCACAGGTTTATACAGCTGGTTTATACAACTGATTCAAGCAAATCTGAGTGAGCATGGCCAGAAGTTGCAACACTGGTTTCTATAGCACACAGCACTTTGATGTTCTCTTGCCCACAGGAGATCTTCATAAAGTAGACCTAACAGAAGCTGAATTGATTTAGTGAAGTCCAAAGCTTCATTAAATCCCTTGCTGGCAGGTAGTACCTTATAAATTGTCCATATGTTAAACAATGTGATTGCTCCTACCAAAACATGGAAAGCCATCGTTAAACTTCTAGGGTTGACACTGCCAGGCTGCAAAGGGGTTCCTGTGCCTGAGACCCCAAACAAAGCAGTAGATGGAGACCGGATAATGGAGGAGATAGTGGAGCCCAAAGGTGAGGTAGTTCCTGAGATCTGTGAAAAGAGCCTGTAGAAGCACTACCTTCCCTTGGTTGCACTGTAGTGAGCACATCTAAAATTCCTTTGTTCCCACCAATGGGTTGTTATCCTGCCCTCTGGCTACCTGCACCCTGAGGTAAGGTAACAACGGGCTTCAGAAGAAGCATCAGTGCAGCTGTTACCTATGAATTAGAAACACCTTTTTTCCTTTCTCCCTCTCTTGTCCAGTGACTGGGAACTCCCTCATCTAACCTTGCCTGCAAGTCCCAAACCCCACTGCAGTGTGCCAGGTATAGGAATTGTTACCTTCCAGCTGTGTGGTTCCACATGGAGTATGTTTCCAGCCAGGAACCCATGGAAGTTTAATGCACTTCATTGTGTTCAGAAAAGCAAGACTGGATTAACACATAGGCAAACTAGGCACATGCCGAGGGCCCTGAGCTGTAGGGGGCCCCAGTCCCTCCCTTCACAGCATCAGCACAAATGGCCCCATCCACCTCCCTTCCCTTCCCTTTCCCTCCGCTCTGCCAGCCTCACCACCATGGCTGCTTCCTAACAGCAGCTCCGAGCCCCGCTCCCTGTGGGCAGCAGCACCTGGGTCTGGAGGGGTGTCTCAACCGGCCCAGGGCCCATGAGTTTGTTTGCCCAGGGCCCACTAAAAGGTTAATCCAGCCCTGCACAAAAGCCCTTGTCTGCTCCCAGGTATCATGCTTCTGAGAATGCCATCACAGATTCACAAGCTAGTGGGACAGCATTTGAGGACTGCTCTTTCAGTTGGCTGTTCTGGTTTGGTCAGCCAAATAGAGTGAATGTAGAAACCCTTAACTGAAATTTTATTGCCTGCTATGCAGGAGTTAGGCAGGAAGGCCATAGTGAACCCTCCTGGCCTCTAATTCAATGAGCCTTCTGAATCTTTCAGCATTCATCTTGCCTAATAACACATAAATAAGAGGTGGCTGCAAAGACTCCAAGGTCATGCCAGTTTAGGACGATGACTCCACTAAAAATTGCTTCCACCCAACTCCCTGAGCCATTAACCATATCGGAGGGGGAACTCCTACAAACCAAACAGTAAGCAGAGAGGTGCCAGCTTGGCTGGAGAGATGCTGAGAACCTCCAAATGGAAGAGACATCTAGGCAGGCTGTATATTTGCTGACACCCTCCCATCCCCCCTGTTGGCAGCTCAGCCTGCAAATTAACAATATTCCAGACAATCATGATTTAGCTTCCAAAACAACCACTCACCCTCCCAATGTAGTGTGAGCTCTGTGTCTCCTGCTGCTCCACTGACACATCATTAAAACCTCAGTACCCGCTATTTACCCAGCTTTGCCAAGGGCATATAGACAGTGCTGTATCCGAGAGATAGCTGATGGATTGCAGAGCATCTTAAACAGTTTCCAGTATGGTCAAGCTGAGCATTCACAGAAGATAGCTAGAAAAGCTGACTAAGCATTCTGTTGTCCCATCAACATATAGACACCCACTCCTGACCCCAACATACCATCCCAGAGCCTCTTAGCAAACTTTGCCCTTCAAAAGTGAGATCTAAAGCCTGTTGATGTCAATGGCAGCGGAGTCTTCAAACTTAGTCTTTAAAAGGAGAAAGGTGTTCACCTATTTAAGAGGCAGACAAGGTTCTTTGGTGAATCTTATATCTTTTATTAGACCAACTTAAAAAGTTGGAAGTTTAGATTGGTCTAATAAAAGGTATCAGATTCATCCAAAGAATCTTGTCTGCCTATGTCCTTAGACCAATGCGGCTACACCTACACACCTATTTAAGAGTTATTTAACATTGCTAGTGCAAAGATTCCTAGGAAAATATTTGATGCAAAAGTGACAGGGATGGCTTGGATAAGGATGTTCCTACCTAGATGAACGCCTTTTCTAATGTGTTCAGCACTGGTAAGGCCTTGCCTATGTGCAGTTTCTGGCACCGCACTTCAAGAAACATAAGGAAAAATTGGCAAGAGTCCTGAGGAGAGCAACAAAAATGATTAGAGGTCTAGAAACCATGCCACGTGAGAAAAGATTTGACGAACTGGGATTATTTAATCTGGAGAAGAAAAGACTGAGGGGTGAGTTGATAAAAGTCTTCAAATACAAGTGTGGTTGCTATAAAGAGGACGGTGATTAACTATTCTCTGTGTCCATAGGGGCAAGGACAAGAAATAATGGGCTTAAATTGCAACAAAGGGATTCTAGGTTGAATATAAGAAAAGACTTTCTAAGTCCAAGGATAGTTGAGTACTTGAACTGAACAGGTACATCTACATGTGCAATTAATACATCTGAATTTTTTGCGCAGAGAATTCAGGCACATTAATCTGTACCCAGGCACACATCTGAACATGTGCCTGTTGGGAACAAATTTGGGCTACTCCTGCCCTACTCTGCCCCCTTAAACAGCCAGAGGGAGCTCCAGATTCTCCTGGGTGCCAGCCCCAGACTGCCAGGTGCGGGGGTGTAGCTGTCCCAGCTGCAGGGGGGAGCCGGGACAGCTCCCCCTGCCCTGCAGAGATCAGGGCTTAGTCAGGCAGCAACTGTTGCCCTCTTCTACCTGGACTGACTGGGAGCAGTTCGCTCCTGGTCAGGGTCTACACATGCTTTGGCGCATTAGTCAATATGCTGTTTCTCTTGTATCTGTATGTATTGGTACTAGCAAATGGTGCACATGTAGACGGTGATGCTTTACTGCAGATTAGATTAGTCTAATATGGAGTAAAGTGTCTCATGTAGACACACCCATTGTCTAGAGAGGCTGTGGAAGTCGTTGGACTCTTTAGGTGCAGGAAAGGCAGGTCGGACAAATGTTTGTCTGGAATGACTTAGACAGGGATGTTCCTCCCTAGATGAACTCCTAAGGCTTCCAGCCTTTTTTTTTTCTGTGATTCTATGATAGGAAGAGGGAGATTGAAAATGAAGGGCTGTATACCAAATTCCTTATCTTCCCTAAAGGGGCTGGAGTTTTGCTAGGATGTGGAAGTCCAGATCTGGCCCAAGAGTCATAGAATTTACATTTCAAATTCAACTGAAAAAAGCTTAATATGCTTTGCAAACATTAATCAAGGCTGATCCAGCCCTGGGAGGCAGTAGATATTGTTATTCCTGCCTTACTGATGAGAAAACTGAGTGATGTTATGCTAACTTCTAAAGAAGTCCCAAGAAGTTTAAACCACACTTCTAGGCATGGATAGTAACTTTGGCTACCCAGGTCAAAGCACATTGGCGCCAAGTCTCAAAGCATGTACAGATCCTGGTGGCTCTAACTGGATTTGTGATTGCTCGCCTCTTTGAAACTGAAGTCCAAAAAGGGTTGATCTTGCCATCTGCAAAGTGACACACCCAAAGCCAGAGATCTATTTTGAAAATACAGCTGCACAAATTTGAGCAAAGCTGATCAGTCAATAGCACTGCAAACTAGAGGCCTGATTCCTCTATATGGATTTCAAGAATACCCAGAGTTGTCCTCATTAGTCTGAAGTCAAGCAGATAATGAGGACAAATTCTGGACACGATTAAACCAATTGCTATTAGAGACCAAGCTGATATGAGGAGAGGTAAGGGCTGTGGAGAACGGAGTTGGTTATCCCCCTGCCAGTACTGCAGGATTTCTACACTTTCCTCTGAGGCACCTGTTCCTGGCCACTATCAGAGATTGAATACTGGGCTGAGGGGCCTTGAGTACAATCCTGTCTGGTAATGCCTGTGCTCCTCTGTTCCCTTTCTGCAAAAAAGAAATGCCATCTGCTCAGAAAACAATTCTGAGAGCACACAAAATCCATGCACAAGTTACTGAGCTGGTGTAATGTGGGCTCTATTCAGCTGAAGCCAGTGACGTGCACTGGTTTACACCAGCTAAAATTGTGGCTCCATGTGTAAAGATTGCTGGGTAAATTCAACTGCCCCAATAAAGGCACATTGTTAGAGAGGCTGAGTCACACACTTTGTCTCCATCCCATTCCCAGGCAGCCAGAGTGTGAGAAAGAACAGCATGGATTCAGCAAGCTGAGGACAGCTGTGTCTCTGCAGGGCGTTTGCCACCAGGTTAAGGTCTGCGCTTAGTATATCTTTGAGTATTTAGTCAAGCTGTATAGTTAGCCCTGTTAGTCTGAAGTCAAGCAGAAAGCAGGGTAGATTTGCACCTTATTTAGTCAAGCCACAATGACTTTAACAAAGGCCATTACCTAAGAGGTAACGACAGCCTTGGAGGAACTGATGACCTGAATCACAGCTGAAGAACCCCTCTTGGTCAGCAATCCCCTAGCCATTGTCCTGATGTGAATTTGCAGCTATTATTATTATTATCGTCATCATCATCGTTATATAAAACAGTCTGGCATTCTGGAATTGTTTGTTGTTTTACATGTAATGCTGCTTTCCACTGGAGCATGCAAGGCATTTAGAAAACCAGCTGTATGGAAGAAGCATCTAGCCAGCTAACTGGACAGACAGACAGCCACCAAACAGGGGAAACATAATCCAGTGAGGTGATAATTTCGGGAAGTGATAAGCAATGCAAAAGAGGTTAAAATTAAAACTATTATGCAGCCTTAATTAAAGCAGTGACTGTCATTTCTGCTATAAATAAAATAAAAGTTTTTTTCAGGACCAGATTGTGAAGTGCTCAGCACGTACCACTAGGACTTGATTTTGGAAAGAACTCTGTTCAAATCTAGGTCCGGGACTGATGGGCAGATTTTCACATCTGCTCAGAACCCAACATGCTGATTTCTTTTTATATTATGGCCCTGGGTGCAGGTGCACTCCAATAATCCTCTTTGGGCAGGCACTGTCTGTTCCACGTTGTACAGCCCAAAGCATATTTTCAGCACTCAGTATTGAGATTTGTCAGTCTTATGGAGATCTTGGTCATGATGCCACAGCTGAGGTTGCTCTGAGATTTGCAGTAATTGTGGAGATTCAATCCTTTTCCTATCAGTTTACAACACTTAGGTTTAAGGCTGAGAAATGTAGCAGTAAATCTGTTCAGTGCATTAGGAGTCAGGAGTTAAAAATGACTTGGCCTACAAATGCAGACATGTAGTCTCGCCTTTTCTTTGGCTCCCTCTAGTAGACGAATGGCTTCTTTGGAGCACTCAAAGGCCTGCACTGCTCAAGACTAAATCTCAAGATGGTTTAAACTAATAAAGACATTAGCGTTGTTCATCACAATGGCTTCCATTTACTTCAAGGGAAGCTGACAGTTAATGCTTCTCCGTAAAGCTGACCAGCTCCCAGCACAGGCAGTGAATTATGGAATCAGGCACTGCAGCCTGCTGTATTCCACGTCTCCTGTTCCCAGTCAACCCCCCGTCACACTGACGTATTCCCCCTGGCTTTGCCTTCCCTAAGACTTTCACCCACACCTCCAGCCTTCAATGGATCTTTTAAGATAAAAGTAAATGGATTTAGTCACGTGGGGATTCATTCCAATAAACTAAGTTTGGTCTTCAACAGACATCTTGCCCCCTTCATGAAGCCAATTCTGCTTCCCTGCAGTCTTCTATCCCCCATTGAGCCACCCATGTGTGCTACATGCTGAACAGGAACAAATCAATCCCAGTCAGGAAGGGTGGAAGCCAGCAGGCCGAGCTGTCCAAGGAGCACAGGTTTTGCCATCACTAAGGACATGCATAAACTGGATCCATCAGACTGGGGCTACCTGTGATGGACCATAGCAATGGCATGCTGGGGTAAATATGTAGGGAACTAGGTGAGGAGTTAGGTCACTCAGGGCTGAGGCTTACTGATGGGGTTGGTGGAGCAGGACAGGGACGTTTTCACTGGTGCTGCTATGGCCTTGCCTGTTCTGTGAGAGAGGACTCCAGGATACCAAGGGTGTCAGTCAAGCACTTTTCCACAACCCTGACTCGTGAGCTTATGTTTGAATATAGGCAAGCTAGGATGTGGTGGCATTTCTCCCCATCAACCTGCAGGCAGGGGAGACGGTGTCTCCTCCTTGACCTCAAACTCTCTACACTCTAGTGCAGGATGGGGGAAGGGAAGGCAGCAGCACCCATCATTGCCTCCCTGTATCCCATTCCCTCGGTGGAACCATACAGCCCACTGAACAAGATGTGTCTTTTAGGCATCTGGGCCGTAAGAGAAGCAGCATGAAAATAGCTTCATTCCACAGCATGGCTGAGGGCAAGGGAGAGGGTGGGAATATATCCTCTGGCTCTCATCACCTTGTGAGAAACCCCCATGCCACCCAAAGCTCAAGGACTAGGGGTGCTTCAGGGAAAGGGTGGGAACTTAAGGAGAGGCTGAGATCAACATACAGGAAAGAGAAAAGGGGGAAGCTGGAAAGGGTAAAACAGAAGGAACCCATGGGGGAAGTGATGGGTTTGGCAATGAGCAGTGACACTGGTGGATTAAACACGGGGGTTTCATAGATTTTTAGGGTTGCAAGGGACCTCAACAGATCCAGTCTGACCCCCCTGCCCTAGGCAGGAAAGAGCACTGGGGTCAGATGACCCCAGCCAGGTGCTTGTCCAGTTGCCTCTTAAAGACCTCCACGGTAGGGGAGAGCACCACCTCCCTTGGAAGCCCTTTCCAGATTCTGGCAACCCTCACCATAAAGAAGTTCTTTCTAATGTCCAACCTAAATCCAACCTCCATCACTTTGTGGCCATTGTTCCTAGTTACTCCAGGGGGTGCCCTAGTAAACAGAGCATCTCCTATTCCCTGCTGCCCTCCCCTGATGAATTTGTAGGTGGCCACAAGATCACCTCTCAGCCTTCTCTTGCGGAAGCTGAAGAGATCCAGGTCCCTCAGTCTCTCCTCATAGGGCTTGGCCTGCAACCCTTAACCATATGGACGCTCCTCTGGACTCTCTCAAGGTTATCCACATTGTTCTTGAAGTGTGGTGCCCAAAACTGGACGCAGTACTCCAACTGCGGCCTGACCAATGCTTCATAGAGGGGAAGTATCACCTCCTTAGACCTGTTTGTGATGCACCTGCTAATGCATGATAGAGTGCATTTAGCTTTACTTATCACTTCATCACATTGACGACTCATGTTCATCTTGGAGTCTACTATGATTCCAAAATCCCTTTCTGCCACTGTCACACTTAGGTCATCTCCCAGTCTGTAGGTGTGTTGGTGAGTCTTTCTTCCTAGGTGCAGCACTTTGCACTTATCTTTATTAAACTGCATCCTGTTCTGTTCTGCCCACTTTTCCAACCTATCTAAATCTGCCTGAATCCATTCCCTGCCCACCTGTGTGTTTACTTTGCCCCACAATTTGGTGTTGTCCGCAAATTTGGACAGAGTGCTTTCCACGCCCTCATCCAAGTCACTGATGAAGATATTGAACGGCGCAGGTCCAAGGACCGAACCTTGGGGGACCCCACTGCCCACATCTTTCCAGGTCGATACCAACCCGTCCACCACCACCCTCTGAGTGTGTGTCCCATAAGCCAATTTGCCACCCACCTAACCGTGTAATCACCTACATCACAACCACTTAGTTTATTTATAAGAATGGGATGAAACACTGTATCAAAGGCCTTTTTAAAATCCAAGTAAATGACAGCTACCTCAGCTCCTACATCCAAGCATTTTGTGACTTGGTCGTAAAAAGGGACAAGGTTAGTCAGGCAGGATCTGCCTGCTATGAATCCATGCAATTCTTGTATTCTTTGGGATCGCAATTTCCCACTGATCATAGGAAATACTTTCCACCCAAGAAGAATCAAGCCCCAGATTAATCCTGCCCCACCCAAGCAGTTAGGTAGATATGGGTATATACAGCCAGCATACATGCCATTCAGGATAGCAGCATTGCAATCGTTTTGAATGTGCCGCTATATCTTTTAGAAAGCTCAAATCCAGACCAGAATTTTAAACGTGAGTAGCCTGATCTCAGCATTTCCCCAAAATGCACCAGTTGAAAATAAGATGCCTTTACTGTGTGTATAACTACTGCTAAGGGCATTTAGTGTTTTGCTAAGCATCAGCTTAAATCCCAGAATGACTGAAGGGATTGGCTGTAAGATCAGACATGCAGCAATGGCAATAACTAATGTACGGGATATGTTTACAAAGCAAACACGCCAAAATGGCAAAAGGAAACAAACCCAAAGGGACACCGATTGTCATTAGAACGACAGCCTCCCCCCATCACTTTGTTACAGGGAGGGAAGGGAAGGCATGGTCCAGCCCAGCACGCAAAAGCCACCGTAGAAAGTTGATGCAAATCCAAGTTAGCAACATGTCGACTCTGACATATAGTTGTATAAGTGGGAAATTAGCCATCGGCATGAGCTTCTTTCACAGGTAATTAAAAATACTCCGAAAGCCGATATTTGCTTTAGACTCATCACATTCTAAATACCATAGGTGCTGGGATTTTGCTGACTGCCTCGATCAGACTTCTTTGCTTCAGCACTTTTCGAGTTTTAATAAACCTGCTAATTGTACCGACGGGCCAGTAGGGCAGCACGTCTAGCAGTCCACATTTCAGCAAGTTTATAAGATAGATTCAAAGATGCAGAGAGCAGCAGTAAACCTCAGCTGATGGAGACCCCAAGTTGCCAGGGAAAAAAGCATCAAAACACTAGCTCTCACCAGACAGATGGCATATAATTTTACTGGGCCACTGCCCCAGGGTTCAAAATAGCTGCCTCATTGGTACCCACCTACCATCTGGTATGGTATATGCCTAGCCCTGATCCAGTCCTCAGCCACCCTGTTTAGTCAGAGGCACAACTCAAGCTGTTAGTGAAGTCAAGCTCTGAGAATCAAGACTCATGACTTCTAGTCCCAGCTGTGCTACTAATGCTGTTGTCTGTCTGCATCACAGTCCCCTGATTTGCAAAGATGAGATAATAATCCATCCCTGGCAGGATGCCATCAGGCTAACTTCATGGTTTGTCACCAGCTTTGAGATCGCTGGGCAAAAAGTCTGGGACTGCAACTCAGCAAATGCAGTAAGGAACTTGCTTGGTTTCTCTGCTGTCCAGCTCTTCGCTATAAGAATATTAAAGATCCCCTGTGCTATGATACAAGGGGGCATGTTCTGAGGTCATTAGCATGACCAGCAAAGCGTGAACAACTCGCACCGAGGTTGGCTTTCTTCTCAGCCCACCAGATTCACTTGCATTAGTACTAATAGGATGATATAGAAAATAAAAAGCATAATTACATCTACTGCTTTGGCTGCAAAGGGAGGGAATAGACCCCCCCCTTTAAATGTGTGGGGGCTAAGCTTCCCAAGGGTGCAGTTCACACAGTAACATTTTGACCTCAAGCAATAAACATTTGCAATTGTGTAACAAGGTGACAGAGTCTCTGAGCAGTCGAAGCCTCCTTTATTCACATCTAATTCTTATTTGTTCTCAGCTTGAGTGGGCGCAGAGACGGGGCAGTACATGCCTTGTGCACATTTTGAGGCAAGATTATGGTGCAAACTGTGAACTCAGACTGATATTCCTGATGCAAGGCTACCCCAGCTAAGCCACCAACAATCTCTGGTGCCTCATGGTAGCGCTCTATTGCCATCAACCAGCACAAGAATCGTTTTGGTTTTGTTGGAGCTCGCTGGGGCTATACATCAGCTGTCATGTATTAGCCTGTTGGTCGGGCACTGCCATGGATACATAAACCTCCATCTGTACCCACAAGTATCTTAAAGTTTTGCACGCTTGCCAGGGTCATTTATCAGAAATTACTCCAAAGCCAAGGGATCTTGAATACAGAAGCTGAAGCTGATAAACTAGCCTGGTATCCAAGAGAAAATTTCTGACTCCATGAGGAGGCAATGGCTTACGTGATCTATTTATTCAGCATAGGTCAACACTGCCCCCCAGAGTGGGCCTGGGTATGCCAAGACAAACACTGCCCTCTTGCACTCAGCTGGGCCCACAAATTTGTGGAAGAGACAACTCAGTGAAGCCCTGAACCCAGGCCCCGACCCTGTGTTTAGGCTCTCCCAAGCCTTCCTTATGGGGTGAGGTGTGAACCTACTTCTGAGCTATGTGCCCAGTCACACACAAGGTGTATTGACACACATGTAAGAGCTATGCAGAGGCACATGGTACTAGCATTAATTACATTTATCTCACTCTTTGAATGCTCTTTAGATAAGGTACCAGCAAGACCATCTGCTGCTCTCAATTCTCTCCTAATACTTGAAAGCTAAGGGCATTTGTACACATGATGATTGTCACCGTGTACACGTGACAAAAGTTTCCTTTGTCTGGATTAATAGCATCACACATTACATGTGTGCACGGTTTGGGGACTTCAAATGAGTTTGCAATGTTGCAAACTAAACCACAGCCCCATGTAGTTTCATTTGCAATGTTGCTACTTGTAAGGTTGCAGCCTTTCATCCGACAGCTCATGTTCCCGTCCCCCTGCCCTCCAGCCATGGGAGAGGTGGGCAGGCTTTGCCGAAAAAAAGCATTGGGACCCTTGCCACTTCTCCCTTTAGCAGGTGCCTGGCAACCACAGGCACCTACTGAAGTCCCAGTGGGCTCAGAAAACAGTTGGGTCCACCGGGTGCTACTTCTGAGCTGGAGCAGCACCCAGCCCTCTAGCAGTCCAGCCGGGTGGCCCCAGGGTGCACTGCCTCTGCGGAAGGAAGGACTAGGGCCCCCTGCAGTTCAGGGGCCACTTGGCCAGCCGGCAACTCACCCCACAGCTGCAGGCAGGCTCCACCGGAAAAAAAAAAGATCAGGTCCCTCACCGTAACAGTAACAGAAGCCTCGACATTGAAACGGTGGGCTTCAATGAAAAGCCATAGAATAGAATAAAACCCAGAGGGCTAAACCCCTGTCACATGTACAAGCACCCTATAGGGACAATTATTTACTCACTGTTTCTGTTTTTCCCATTTGGTGGCCAATCTGGACATTTTAAAATAAAAGCAAGCAAATTCATTTGGTCTGTTATTAGCAAAATTAAAAAGTATAGAAAAAAGATAATTTGTAGCTGAACAAAATGTTTGGAACTTGGTTATGTTATCTTCTTTTTCTAAAGTTGAATTTCTAAATGAAATAAGCTTTTTATTCATTTTTTATTTTTATTCTGAAATTGCCTAAAAAACATGTTTTGACTTTGGCTTTTTTTCAATATTTTCTCCCATTTTTTTCACCTAAAATGACTCACTAAATTCATGAACAATGCCAGTTGATCCAAAATTCCAGCAAATAAAATATGCATCTGAAAAAATGTTGTCCAGAGCTATTCTCTGTGAAACGGGAGGATGGCCATTCACATCTAAGGACCGGCCAGCTTCACGCTCACCAAAACGTACGGGTAACAGCTTTCTGAGCAACACCACAAACCTTTCCATTCCTTTGTGAATTTCTATTTTGTAGGGATCATGTACTGTGAGTGGATGACTACTTACAAAGCCTTTCAGTGTCACTTGGATTGGGCACTGGGCTTTGTTGGTCTTTGAAGATGTTTCTAGGTTTGCTAGTTGCTAGAACTGGTTGAAATGTTTCAAATTTTGTTAAGATTTTGAAAGATCCCATTTTAAAATAAGAGGCAGGAATTGTCAACAAAATATTTGCAAAATGTGATCAAAAGGAAATATTTGCAAAACTTGAACAATGAAAAAAATATGTTCCCCAAAATCTCTCTCTCTCTCTCTGTTCCCTTTTTAGGTAAGAGACCTCATTTATCATTTCTGTGAGGCACAGAGAAGATGTTGAGCTTGCATAATTTTAAAAACCAGCATTTTCATTAGAGTTATTCTATGAATGAATGAATGAACAAACAAATGAACAACTGCCCAACTGTGCTGGGAGCCAATAAGAGAGGTTCAAGGACCTCTATACAAGGTCTAGTCACTAGAAGAATGTAAGACGTTTTCTTGCAGTAGCAATGCTTCCATTTATCTCAAGTCTTTCAGCTTCCCAGTGATTCCTGAGCACTGAGTTAGAAGTGTCTTTCTGGCTTTTCAAAATGCACGCACATTCTGGATCACCTTATATTACCCTTTCTAAAGCACACCTATCCTCTCTTCCAGGTCCTGAGCAATGAGAACACACTGACACTAAAGTCTGTCCGTCAGGAGGATGCTGGGAAATATGTCTGCCGAGCAGTGGTTCCACGGGTGGGCGCAGGAGAACGGGAGGTGACTCTGACTGTCAACGGTACCTCATATTTCTCTTTAGTTTTTCTGTCCTGGTATGGTGAAATAGCTTCATTGTTTTGGCTCTGTTGTACAGATAGCTTATGATGGGAAAGTGCTGGTTTATCTATTTACCAGTAGATAATTATTCTGGAGGCAATTCCTATCCTCAGATGGACTTAAGTGGTTCCTATCTAGATCTTTTGCAGCCACCTCACCTCCTTTGGACACTGCACTGGTTGTTGTTCCGCTAAGGGACAAATAGATTCACAAAATTTGGGGACCATTATCAAGTTCCTGATTATAGATGGGTTAATACTCCCCAAGTGAAATAAAACCCACCATGGACTTTCACTCTGAGATCCAACTGAACTTTTTTACTGATGTTTGAAACACTTTGATTCACATCCTTCATGGAATCATCACCTTCCTTGTGCTTCTTGGTTTGGTAGCTGCCCCCAGAACTGCAGCTCACATCAGCCAATACAACAGAATAATGAATTCAGTCTTCACTACATATAACAAGCAGGCTGGGTTAATGCAACCTGCCCACTTTAAGTAGCAGATGATAAAACCATGTAGCCCATCTCAAACATGTACATAGCTTAATCATCTTTATTTAAGCAGCTTGCTCCTGATTTGGGCTGTATTTCTCCATGCCAGCACTTCACAGTAGTTAAACTCAGTGGTAAATGCCCTGACAGACTCAATCAATCAGTTGTTCACACCTTGTTAAGGACCAATTACGGTGACTACTCAAACCGCTATTTAATGTGTTGCTCCATAATGAGATTAGACTGGCTGAGTCTGCCGAAAGTGCCAGCATCCTTAGAACGATATAAACGATAACTTTGTCGTTGGTGTATATGGGAATTTCAGATGGCGAGCCCTATCTGCCCGATATATTAATGGCTGCCAGAATTAAGCAGGGGCATTTTAAGTGCAGAGATTGTCTCCCAAGGCAGGCAACATACAGCCCACAGGCTGAATCCGGCCTGTCGGGCACTTTCATCCAGCCCATGCTGCCCACCAACTAACTGTACCCCACCCAGCCCTTCTGCCCACGAGGGTGGGAGCAAGGCACCCACATATGTACTCCCTCCAACACACCCTATTGTGCCTTGCCTTATGGGCGGTAGGACCCGGCCTGGCCAGCACACAGCTTCCAGGCAGAGCTGTTGCTGCCACGGCTGCAGGCATCAGGGACCTGCTTGGCTTCCCTGGCATCCCGCTCGCTCTGGGCAACAGATAGGGAAGTGGTGGGGATAGGGATGGAGCTGCAGCTGGGCAGGAGCACAGAGCATGGAGCTGGCAGCAGTGCGGAGCTCTCACCCAGGGGGCAGCAGCAGCACAGAGCTTGGGTGGGCAGGGCGTGGGTATGAGGGAAGGTGGGGGGTGACCCCCTCACACTACCCCCATGGCACGTAGCCCTGGCAGGCAGCAGCAGCAGTAGGTGAGGGTGCTCAGGGTACTTGTGCCTGGCGCAGGTGCTGGTGCCCAGTGGGGCACGGCTCCAGCCAGCACTGCACATGGCAGCAAGAAGCACAGCTTCCATGGGGCCTTCTCTATCACCAGTGCTCCCTACCATGCACATGCAGCCCCCACACTTGTGCAGCACGGGAGAGAAGCCCCATATGCTGAAGGCAGCTGGCTCCAGTGCATGGGGCTTCTCTCCCGTGCCATGCAACCCCCAACCACCACCCCCAATATACAAGACTAAGAATTTATTTATGAGTTATTATGCAATCACATCTATATATAGTATGCAAAAACAAAACACGGGAAAAATATTTTTTGTAATAAATTAAAGTATGTTGTAGATGTTTGGCTTTTAGTGTATGATTTGTTGTTTTTTTTCTGGTTCTATGATGGCAAACCCCACTCCCAAAAGTAGTATTTTCAGAGGGCAATGAGGGGCACTTCTGGAGGCAAATGTCAGGGGGTTAGAGGCAGGACTTCCAGTCCCAAGATGTCAACCAGGAGGTGGGGAAACTGTCAAAGGGCAGGGCTACCCATACGGCCCTTGAAACCTCACCAAACCTCGTTAAGCAGCTCTCTACCCAAAATAATTGCCTGCCTCTGCTGCATCCCATGCCCATTGTGGTTCTGTTTCCAGTCTGTTTGCCAGCCCAGAGCAGTTGAGCTCAGTCAAAACATTATGAATGTGGCAAGCACTTTCTTGGGAATTCAGTGTTGAATAAGGTGCCAACTTGCCATTTGGTGACCTGAAATCCAGTGGGATTCGGACACCTTTGAACATCCCAGCCTCTATTTACCCTTTGAATAGAAAGCGCCTGAGGAACCAAAATTCAGGCAGTGCCCCATTGCCATTTTCCTGCCAATGCACCTTCCCACTATCCTCCTACCAACAAATGAACAGGACTCAGACCCCAGGGCCTGGCTAAGCCTGCCAGCAGTGGTGCTAACTGTAACAGCGGTTACAGGGACAGCTGGCCTGGAGAATCTAGGCTGAGAAGTTGGCAGTCCTTTCACAAAGGCCACCAGCCAGCCATGCATTGTTAATAGTTTTCTGTCACTACCAACAAAGACTTGGTTTCAGCTAGTTACCTGGAAGCAGAAGGCCCCACATCCCATGTCATCAATACTGATGATCATGTCATGGACTGAAGTAATTTGTAAAATTAAAAAATCCTGGAGTAACTGCAAAAATACCATGGTTAATTGATCACAGGAGAGATTTTAGTTGGAGGGTCATTTTTATCCTATCTATGCCATGCATGTGGTCTCCATCATGATGGTATGTAGATGATTATTCTTTAATGTGCTGATATTCAAAACTCCATGATGAGGGAGAGTAGTGCTATTATCCCCGTTGTACAGGTGAAAAACCAAAGCCTTGTCCAAGCCACAAGCTTAGGGCAGGATCCCATTTCACTTCACATGCCCAAGTAGCAGTAACCCAGCTGCACAGTTTGAACCCACTTCTCTATAACATCCCAGCTCAGTAGGACAACCAACAAGCCACAAATTAGGCATTAGCCAGGCTCCTCACTAGCCCTCCTCTTAGACCTGAGCCTCTGCGCTTTGCATTTAATATCTGTTGGCTAAAGAATAATAAGGAAACTTCCACTCCATTAGGAAGCAAAGATCCAGGCTAGTATCCAGGTCCCGTCCCTTTTCAGAGCAGCAGTGATCTAAGCAAGCCATACAGCCTCAACCTTACTTGCTTTTCCCTAGCCCCACACATCTCCCACTCTTTGCTGTCTGGGGGAGCCAGCTTCCAAAGGAAACAGCATCTTTTTATGTAGATGAGGAAACAGGGACACATAGAGGAGAGATGCTTTGATCAAAGTCATAGTGCAGTTTGGTAACAATCCAGGTCTCCTGACTCCCGGTCTAGTGTCCTATGCCAGACCATACTGTATGGAAGCTGAGTGCCAAGCTGGGAACAGTATAAAATAGAACATGCATTTTGTATCGTTTCTCACCTGTGACAAAATGGCATGCTTCCGGCTCAATTCACTATCATGAGGAGATGAAAGCAAGTGGGAAAGTGGGAAAGCAGCCCAGGCAGCAGTACAGTTTCATTTTAAATGCCAAAAATGCTAAAAAGGGAAGCCAAGGGCAACAAAGCAGGGCCACTGAAAACCAACCACTCCTTTGACTTCAACTCAGCACAGGACTCTTGCATGCTTCTTCCCTACCGGCTGCTGGATTTGAATTATAATTAATAGTTTGCAGAAAACAAAGCAATACATTTAGAGGGGGGAAAAACCAAGGAGTCTGCTCCAGTCCTCCCTCCCAGCAGCCTCCGCCACTGAATTCAGACAAGTGCATAATGTGCCAAAGCAGCGTTCGCTGATAGTGAATTGGGAAATGCTTCCCCAAAGTCTCTTGGATCTTTGGTCAGCTTTGATTTACACTGCGGATCTGACAAGGGAGCAAATAAAGTTTGTGCCATTTAGGAGCAATTCATCTCCAGCAGACCTCCAGGGACTCAGTTCCCTAACATGTGCTCTGGCACAAATATACACAATTCATGGCAAGTCCGCTCTGTTTAACCTCTTTGTGATCCGGTCTTCAATAATGAATGGGCTTGACAGAATAAGAAGCAGATGCTATTTGAGCTATATGGCTGTTATATAGCATAGGGAAAGGAAGGGCTGAAAGAAAATGTCTAATCTAAATGCCCCAAAAGGTGGTCCACAGAACCTGACTCTGAAGGCTGCAAGTGCCTGCAGCCTTCATATAGTGTCCCAATGCCACAGTGAGCATTATGATGGAAAGACCCGAATCCCAAAAAGAATACTCAGCCCCACAGCCCGTGAGCGTTGGACTTACCGATAATCTGGATCTTAGGTCTGTGACCAGATCTTGTCTGTCTGTCTGTCTATCTGCTGAGGTCTCTGGAGCTCTTATTTTAGGAGAGAAGTTGACATCTCTTTTTAATTAAGGAAGGGGAGGCAATTTTCACATTATTGTCTTGTTCTCCCACATCTGTCATTTTTCTGTTGTCTTGTTCATTTCATTGAAATTGTGTTGTCTGACTTCCGGTGACTGCTGGCAGTTATGGACCCTTCTTCCTCTGTAGTACCCAGCTCTTTCTTCTCCTTCTCCCTTCTAGTCCTCAGACCATGAGTGACTGGTGCCTCCTGAGTCTGAAGGGGCACCCGCAGAAGCCACCAATGGCGGTGGCCCTGTCAGGGGTGCCCCAGCCCTACCGACAGCATTAGTATTGGCCGTCGGGGGGACACCAACCCCCTCCACATGCATCCCTGTGCACCCCCTATTAGTCGCCTATACCTCTGACCACAGTGTGGTGAGCAGCCCATCAGTTTTGGAAGCCAGAATCTCAGGCCAAAAGTCTGAAGTTAGGCAGATAGGATTCAAAGCTTCTGCGAGTAGAAGGGAGGATTATGCAGATTAGTGGCTTTTGGCAGGGTTGGGTGCTTGGAAGCACGAAGGATTCTAGGAACGTTTAGCGGTGTTATAAATCAGCAGCAGCCAGTCTGGTCTACGTGGGCAAAGGCCTCCTGAGCATCCTGCATGAAGCTCTTTCAGCTTTCCACTAGTCTTGGTGTTTCTCAGGGTTGGCCAATGGCAATAATAGCCATGCTAGCACCACAGCAAAATGCCATCGTGGATGTGCCACCATCATGAGGCACTTTTCTGTTTTTCCTTCCCAGGATTTTGGGGGGTTTTTTTGCTTGCTCGTGCACATATAGAGTAGGTTACCAATAGTCCCTGACTCTCACGTATAAAAAGTAACTAGGAAAACAGAGGGGTGACATGAAACGATCTTGGTATTGATGGGGTCCAATTCTGGCTTCCTGGGTGACCTGTGGTAAGTCACTGAACCTGTCTGTGCTTTGGTTGCCCCATCTAAAATGCAGATAGCCTGCTTAAGGTTATGAGGCTTAGTTGTCTTTTCTGAAACCTGATGACCCCAACACTGATGTTCACGAAATACCTTGATCACGTGCTTAATTTTAAACATGTCAAAATCCCCTCATAGCTCCACTTACCTTCAGTTATGTCAGTGTACTTGTGCTGGAGTTACACTGTCTTTCCTACACTACGGAGCTAGAATGGGTTGGTGACCAACTGCTGATGTGTCACCTTTTATCCTAGTCAAGGCAAACCCTGAAACAAAGGGAAAACTTTCGTTCTCTTGAGCAGGGGCCACCATTTTGTTCTGTGTTTCTACAGCACCAAACACAACAGGGATCTGGTCTGTGAATGGAGCAACAAGGCACCACAGTAGTACTAAAAATACGTAATAATACTATTGTGCACTTGGAAGCGTTAGGGCAGAGAATAATAAAAGCCAGGAATGAGGGGCATAGCTCTATCCAGGAAAGGTGTCCACACCATAAAAAGGTAAGTTTTTAACTTGGATTGGCTAACTTGGCTTACAATATCAGTGACATGGCAAGTGTTATATTTAATCATGTTAGCAGTTCAAGCCTATAGAGAAGCCTTGGATGAACTGCAGCTGCTAACTTGAGTTAAAACCCAGAGGATGCATCTACACTGCAGCTTTGGACTCTGAACTCCTAAAGCAATAATAATATCCAAGACCACTGGTGCTTGCACCATTTAAAATTCATGCTCCTTGGGGAAGATGATCCTTTTATTAAGTCATTTTTCTTTACATAATATCTTTTTTTTAGCATCCCCCAGTTTTGCAGCATACTTAGAATCCCACCCCTGGATATTCTCAAGAGCAGGTTAAATGAATGCTTGCCTGGGATGGTTGAACCAGGCATGATCTAAGGGGCTAGACTAGATAACCTCATGAGGTCCCTTCCAGCCATATTTTTGTATAAACCTATGGGCTAACATGCAGAAGCTACTGTCATCTCATCTAGAGATTCCTGAGCTAGCTTTAAACTCATAGCATATGACTAAAGGCTATTTGGGAAATGCAAACTATTATTTCTGAGCATGTGAAGTTGCAGGCAGACATATCTGGGGAAACCAAAGCACAGACGGGTTCAGACTGACCAAGCCCATCTATCCAAGGATAAAATACATGCTGTAAATCCTCTCCCGATCAGCATCATAAAGAGAACAATTTCTGCTCTGCCTGCTGCCAGCCCCTAGCAGAGCAACTCTCCTGTCCTGTGAAGCAACATGCAGGGCAGTTTTATCAGGGAGCAGGCCCTTGTAATAATAAGGAAAAATGAATGATTGGCTAGAAGGGGAGCTATGGTGAGAGCCTCTCTGCAGCTGGAGTGAGCAGGTGGTGATCTTGTCAAGCATCCCTTCAACATAGGTTCCTGGTTTTCTTCTTCTTTCCATTCCCCAGACAGTTATGCTACTGAGTGGTTCTGTGATTGCCCTGAGAAGTGAGCGGGAGCCTGCAGTGCTCCTTCTTCAGGAAGCTAGAATCAAAATATCACCTTGTGGTTTACCAGCAGGGTCTAGTGGGCTGAGCTCCTGGAAAACATGCCTGCCTTCTCCACAATAGGCAGTGGCAGCACTGGGGGCTGTAATATCCTGGGCACGGTGTGGGATCAAGAGATCATAGTACCCATGGTTATGATCCCCTGGATCTGCTGCTGGCCTGCTGGGTCACCTGGGCCAAATCACATCCCCATTCTGTCCCTTTGCTTCCTCATTTGTTGAATGAGGATAATGATGCTGCCCTCTTTGCTAAAGTTATTTGTGATGTACTGATGAAAAGCACCAGATAAGAGCTAGGTATTATCATCATTTTCCAGGCCTTAGAGACTCACAGAGACAGAAGAGACACTGTTAGCCTCACAGACAGTGATTGACAATGGAAAGTCAGTTGAAAATCTTGCTAGAGGATCATTCGTTTTGCAACGCATCTGTGTTTTTTTAACCTCAGGGTCCTGGGTTCAAGGCCCTTTTTGGACAAGACCATTGTGACAGTGTGGGAGACCCAGCATTAGGGGTGAGAGGCAGGCATTCCCGGGATCACTCGCTGGGTGGCTTTAAACAAGTTATTTTCCTGCTCTGCCCCAGTTTCCACTGACGTTCCTTGGAGGTAGCACCCAAATTGGTGACTTCTGCTGTCTGAGATACATAATTATCATTCCACCCTCAACAAAACTCCACCGAGGAGCAGCTATAGGATGGCTCAGTGGCTAACCGATTAGAAAGACTTGGCTTCTGTTTCTTTCTCCATTTTTTGCATTACCTTGCCGTCCTCACTTATACCATGTTCATGAATTAAGCAAGCCAAAAGAGTTTTGTCTTCAGCTTCAATGATTGTAGGATCAGCCCTTTATTTTCCCTGTGCTTCAGTTCCCTGGGTGTCTAGTAGGGGCAATAGCACTTCCTATCACACTGGGGTGATGTGAGGCTAAATTATAGCTTGTGAAGTACTCAGGTACTAAGGCAACAGGGCCTGTAGACGTACTTGTCCACGACAGAAATTGGCTCCAACAGCTTGAAAAGAGCCTGTAGGAAGCAAGCAGCTCCCAAAACACCCAACCATGACGTATACATTTGTAACCACTGCCGCAGAACGTGCAAGTCTCGTTTTGGACCAGTCAGTCACGTGAGACATTGCAAACCATCTACGTCACAGGCTGCAATATCCGCCGTATTCCATAGATGAAAGGATGCCAAAGGAAAAAAAAAGAAAAGAAGTACTTGAGCTGGACTAAAATGTTTGTCTACTCAGGACCTGCATCCTGTCTTATGACATTGAAATAAGCCTGTTTCAGGGTTGTGGGTTGTAGCCGTGTTGGTCTAAGGACATAGGCAGATGAGGTTCTTTGGGTAAATCCGATATCTTTTATTAAACCAACTATTAGTTGATCTAATAAAAGATATCAAGTTTACCCAAAGAACCTTGTCTGAAATAAACCTGGTATTTCGTGTGTTCCTTGTTTTGCAAATCAAGGACCCATTCAGCCCTTTGGAACAGGAACTCCTATTTATTTGCCCATTATCTAGACTCTTTTTATGTTGAAAACAAGGAGTTAAATGAAACCGTATCCCGCCCCTGCCACAAAGTTTATAATCCTGCAAAGACCTCAAAGGAAAGGCTGATATCGACTCAGATGCCCCAGGGAAGTTCGGACCTTCCTTTGATTCCTCAAAGGCTCCAAAGTCAGCAATCTGCTTCTCTTTTGTGTGAGCCTCCGGGGCTGCACAAATAAATTGGCACTGCGGTGCTAAAAATAACCACAACCGATAGCGCCGCCATTTATATCCATAGCAACACTGTTTAAAGCCTTTTACTGCCTGTGGGCTGTCTAACACTTAGTGCTGAATGCCAAGTTGGGAGATTGGCAGCCTTCATGAGCTGCCACCTCCGGTTGGAGACTCAAACTCCAGTCCTGAATGCAAAAAGACTGCAACTTCATACTGTTATTTCTGAGCATGTTCATTTCACAAAATAGTCTTTAGTCATATGCTGTTTTCATGATCATAAACCTTAGACTCTAAACTCCTAAAGCAATAGCAGCACCAAAGCCACTGGTATTTGTGCCATTTAAAATCCACTTTCCTTGGGGAAAATGATGCTTTTATTATTATAAAGCTATTTTCCTTACATAAAACCTTCTTTAGTGTTGCCCAGTCTTGCACAGTACCTAGAATTTGTACCTAATGTACAGAAGTTGATATAAAAGAAGCCAGGTCTTGTAGTTAAGTCCCTGCCAAAAAATCTGGTTTGGGTTCTGGGTTGTGCTGGATGGTTTGGGCTGTTTCAGATAGGCAGGTAGGCAGTCGTCAGAAACAGATCTTTATTAAGCTTGCCAGGGGTGAACATCACACGCTGTGGCTCCATGTCCCTTGTATTCTGGAAACCATGGGGCCTCATCTTGACCCTCCTCATCCAGTTCCTCTCTTTGCACTCCAGCAGGCACACTGCTTACATCACTTTACCCAAAGTGGCCACTGAATTGGGGTGCTTCCAATATTTGCATCCCAAATGAAGGCACCTGGGAGCTGATTTTGCAGAAGTGTTGAGCACTCTTTCTCCAGGACTTCAGCTGGAGTTGGTGACTGTGCAGTGGGAGCACTTCAGAGTCTGTTGGCATAGTTGGGCAGGGAGAGCTAGAGAAACCCCTAAAATACCTAGGAAGATAAGTCCCTCTGCAAACCAACCTGACATCTCTTAGAAGCTAATGTTCCCCTTCCACTTACATTTTGTGGTGGTGGTTGGTGGTTGTTAGTGGTTTTCTTTTGCTTTGTATATGCTTGGAGTGGTTTTGAGCGTGTGTGTATAAATTTAGCCCTGATAGGGGAAGCCAGATGGACAAGACTGGTGACTGCAACACTAGTGCAGGAGTTTTCGATTGGGGGTATGCGTACCCCTGAGGTGCTTGGGATGCCCTCGGGGGTACTTGGCAGCAGGTGCCGCTGCTGGCACTTCCACCACCACTGCACTGCCAGCACGGTCACCAATCAGCCGTGGGGGATCTCTCTTCCCCTCCTCCACTGCTCCTCTGGCTGCCGGGGGATTCTTGCCTTCCCAACTGGCTGCCGGGGGTACACTGACCCAAAAAGGTTGAAAACCCCTGCACTAGTGGATGTGACCATTTCACAAATGGCAGCCGAGGCCACAGCTGTCCCCGCTGCCTTGGAGGGAAGGCTGGGAAGTGATATTCTAAGTGGGTTAGATTCCTCACTGTACTGAGACCTAGGATTGCTATAGTACATAGGCTCTTGGCATTAAAAGAATTTCCCTCAATTTCCCTTACCTTACCAGGAGACTATACAAAGCTGTGGGCAAAGTGCCTGCATTGCATCTCAAAGATAGTACACTTAAACCCTCACATCTTGCTCCCCATCCTTGAAACTATAAGTGGGTATAAACCAAGCATAATAATAGATGCATCCAGTTCAAAAGCATTTCAACATCTAATACATCCCACCAGGTCCCCTGGTGAACCATTAGCTCTCTGAAGCAGTGTAACAAGAGTCCCTTCAGTTCCCATTATGAGTAAGAAGGGGAAGGCCCCTTTGAGAAGAATGAGAACAGGCTGAGGTCCCACCCTTTAGAGGGATATAAGGGAAGGGTCTCAGCATTAAGCAAGTGGAAGGGTTTTGCTGGGGGAGGTGGATGTATCTCCTAAAAGAGCAGGATACAAAAACTAACACAGGTAAGTTATCAAGATGGATAAAACAGGGCATGTCTACACATTCATTAATGTGCTGTAGTTACTGTGCATTAAGTACTTGTATAACCAAGTGCTACATCAATGCATAGTAACTGGTGCGTGACTTTTTAGTGACGCTAACTGCACAGTAGTCTGATACTACTGCACAATACGGTATTAGCATGGTTTCTGCCCTGCACACTATTGCACAGGAGAATTAGGCTACCGCACATTTAGCGTCTTGTGCCCACAGACTAGAAAATTACAGAATGGAGGACCAGGTGTAAAGAGACCTTACCCCAGGAGACCCTGGGGGTCACAATTGTGCGAGGTACTACACTTAGCCAAAAGGGCTCTCTCTGCCCAGGGACAGAACAGCCAGGTGTGGCAGGAAAATCAGGTGGGAGATCTGGAAATAAGTTTTATGTTAAAACATGTGCCTTTCACCAGCACTGAAATTGCACTTACAATCACCTACAGTCACACACAGCCAATCTAATAATACATTTATAAGGGAAATAAGTTGAGCAGATTGTAGACTTCTGTAGGGAATCCACAAGTCTTTGTCCTACCTGCATTTCTTCCTATGCTCCTAATTCTCCTCAGGGAGCAAAAAGTGATTAAAGCTGTTGCTAGAATATGGAAGTGGAACATGCTCAAGATCTAAGGCTTAACTGGGATACTTAAACGGTAAAGCAATCAAATATCATTTTGAACACACAGGGGGAAAAAAGAGAGGTGGAGGGAATAAAGGATGAATGAATGTTGCACGGATTAAGTAAACCCTCTGATAACATCAACACATCCTTCTGCATTTCCTAATTTTACCTGGGCCTGCTGGAAGCCTTTGGGGACTGAGTGCCTTGTTTCTGCCTGTATGGTTTATTTTCCTTGGGGAGGTGATATAAGCTGTACAAGCCACAGAGGTCTTTTGCTGTGATAAGCTACATCCATAGCAGGAGGCTTTGCTGCTATAGTGATATCAGCAAACCCTTTCTAGGGTTAGAGATGGCTATTCTACTTTGACAAAACTGTTCAATTTAGAAGGAAAAACTCCCTTCCCCCTCCACTGCCTCCATCTTGGATTCCACCCACTCTGAAAAAGAGACAACACAATCCATCCTGTTGCAACCAGGTCAAGCATACTCCTTAAGAAGACGTCTAGGGTTCCCAACACTACAGTGTGTGAGCACCTCACACACTGTGATAAATTTACCCTCAGATCTCCCCTGTAGGATAAGGGACTATCATAACCTTTACTTGACTAACGGGGAAACTGAGGGCACCTGTATAGGAGTGCCAAGGCTGCTCCGACATGCTGAAATTCCAGCACTTCAATTAATCAAGTCTGCTGGAGTGTAACAATTGCCATGTTCCAGCAGCCCCCTGCGTCTCATGTATCAGCAACCCCGTGCTTAAAAATGGTGGCAGGGGCACTTGAACTAAAGGTCCTTGAACAAGCTTTAGTTGAAGCACCCCCACCACCATTTTTAAGTGTAGAGACACTGATATAGGAGATGCAATGGCGCTCTAATTGGAGTGGCTCTCGGAGCCACTCTAATTAAAGCGCCACCCCCTCCCATCCCCCACCCCTGGAGCACACGTAGAAGTGCCCTGAAACCTGGAGAGATTAAGGCCAGCACTTTCAGGACTAACCAATGATGTTCGCATGCCCAGTCCCTACAATTTCAAGGGGACTGAGTGATTATCACAGTTTGAGTGTCCATCATATTCCTGAAAAACAGGCCCCTTGCAGGTACTTCAAGCCCAGTACCCAAATGCTGAGGGATCCAAACTCACTAGTCATTGTTTAAAAGTCCTAAGGCTCAAAGTCCACAGCAAATAAAACCCAGATCTCCAGAAGCCCAGTCCAGCACACATAAAAGACTGTCCTGTGCAGACTTATAAGTAGTAGGTGAAAGTGTATGTATGAAAACATACAAGTGAAAGTGAGCATGACAAAGCAAACACACCAATGAGACCCCCATAGCCGAGTCTTCAGGGGAGAGAAAACAGCTGGGAGAAGACTCAGCAATTACACCTGAGCAGAAGTTGTCAATAGCATTTTGCAAAATGTTGCTATTCATTGCCTCACCTGATCCATTCATAGTCAATGACATATTCCATGACTCTCACCTCTTTTGTAATTAGAAACAAACACATCACATCATGACTTTATCCAGCACATGCTTTATTTAAAATTATTCATCAAGTAATGCCTGTGAACTGGTTTTGCTTGCAAGCCATTTCTTATGAATAGTCAGTTAGCAAGTTGTTTTGATTGGACAGCCTAGTGACTTGGGGCCAGAGCCTAGTTATCCTTCACATGCTAAATGTCTGGTATGCAGCCATAGCCATCTCTCTGCAGTTTTGGACACTTGGGCTAAGGACAGACATTCAAAAAGCCTGAGCCTGAATTGATTCAATCTTTGCGGGTTAGTCTAACCTGGCTAGGTCGAATCAGTTTCTAACTGTGCAGACATCCCCTCTGGACTCAGGAAGTGCTGGCACATGCCTGCAGTGGCACAGGCTAGAAGCCGGGGGGTGCGAGAGCAGCCCTCCCTTCCCTTTTACTGTGCTGAACTGAAGGAGCAGGGCGAGCGGGGGTGGGGACAGGCCCTGGCAGGATGCTCTGATTAGGGAGGAGTCCCACCACTTCACTGGTCAGCGAGGGAGCCAGCTGAGATTTACACAGTATTTAGTTACACAGCAGGGAGCATTTATCACCCCATCATTAAAACAAAAGGCTCTCTCATTAGTTCAAACTGTTCTTAAACAACTTGTTCCAAAGAAGGAACAGAAGGACATTACCAGCTACCTGTTGATTAGCTCCAAAGAGCCCTAAGCAGCACAGGCCTGTCTGCCTTTGTCCTGTCTGCCACAGCACAGACCATAGACAGCATGTGGTATGCTAGCTAATGCTGAGAGGTGTCTGTAAGGCAGAGGAGATGGGGATCCCTGCTTAGCAGGGAGTGGTGAAGGGAGGGGAGGAGCAGAAGGAAGCCAGGCAGATGCCCTGTACCTGCAGGCTCAGTGGAGCTGCAGCCAGGGAACAGAGAGGAGGGGCCAGCCCTGCTGTGGAGCAGAGAGCCCCACGCAGCTCAGAGAGCATGCCGGGATGCTGGGGGACTCTGATTTAATTTAAACCAGGAAGGGGCCTGGGATAGACATTGCATAAACTAGTTTGACCCAAATCAGTTAAGTTTGATACTACATTCAACCAGGTTTAACTGAAACCAGTTTCAGCCACTTTTAAACTGGTTTATGTGCACTGAACATCTGTTCTGTTGCAGGTTTAAACCAGTTTCTGATCACTTAAACCAGTTTATGTGTAATGGTTGATCCTAGCCTTACAGTTTGGAATTGTTTCTCACTATGGCTAAATAAAATCACCCTGTGGGAAGTGAAATGGAGGAGGTGAGGGCCCACCCATCTTTTAGCTCAGTAGCCTAGTGACTAGGGAAATTGCCCAGAAAATAGGAAGTCAAAGTTCTAGGCCTCTCAAACTTAGAAGAGGTTTGAATCTGCTTTTCTTGCTTCCCAGCAATGTGCTCTAACCACCAGGCCACAGGCTAGACACTTCCCAGTGCTCTCTCCAGCCTTTTTCTTGAGGTTGGCCCACTGTTCCTTACATTGAATAGTCACTGGATAAAATAGGTAAATAACCCTAGAAATGTTCTCGCCTCATTATGAGCAAGGGTCCAGGCTGGAAGTTAGGGCCCCCTTCCCTGGGCAGTCTGCATCTCACTGAGCCACAAGTCTTCATGCTTGCTGTTTTCATTCTGGCCCCACACATCTCCCTCTCTTGGCTGCTCCATGGGTAAGTGTCAAGAGGAGGGCTGTAGAGTACTTTGGGCAATGTCCACCTGTAGCAGCTCTGGTACAGTCTCTCTCAGCCTCTCCTGTTGCAGCTGTTGACTTTATACAACTAATTACATTTGTGTTCATCCAGAGAGACTGGCTTTCTAGCCCTGGGGTTAGTACACTTGCTGGGAATGTGAAACAGTAGAAGATCAGGGATCTGACACTGGATTTACCCTATGCCAGTTTATTGCCACAACCGTGAAGCTACCCTTGCTTGTGAGATACGAAAGCCAGGCTTAACACCTCTTGAAGAGAGGGGACTTGACCCTGGGTTTCCCATATCACAGGTCACTGCCCCAAACATGGGTCTCTCTACAAAATGAAAAGCTTCTAGAAATCTCAAGCAGCTGTGTGAGATTGTGTGATAGAAACGTTGTCCCAAGTTACAAATACCGTACTCTGCACCCCCTGAGTGTGGTGGTGCACCCCTGATGAAAAGGCATTGGCGGTGCCTGCGGGCAGTCATCACTCGCCACCCCCACCCCCCTCACCGCCGGTGGCATCTGTGGGCAGTCTGCGATTGCCGCTGGGTGGTCACTGAACACTGGTTGGCGCTCGCCACCTTCCCCGCACCAACAACAGCACTGCAGCTGCTTGCAGCAGCTTCCCACTTGCCTCCGCCACGCTCCCGCCACCAACAGGGCCACCACCACCTGCGGGAGCTCGCCATGCCCCCCCCCCAGCCTCTGGGGGCACACAGTGTTCACGCTCTACCCAATCTGTCTCAGTCCTGCCAGCCATGTTCCTGCCCAGAAGCTCACGTGTTAAGATTCATCCTGTGTGTGTTCTCACAATCTAAGCATGTTTGCCAAGAAAAGAAGCTTGCCCGTTGCTTTGCAATATGCAGCTACCTTTACGCAAAAGCAGGCGATGGGAGTGAGGAGTTCTGTTTAAAAGGGAGCCCTGTGCGTGCTAGGGGAAAGAGAGAGAGTATGTCTAAGAGTAAATAGGGGATGTATTTGAGTGGGTGATGGCTACAAATGTGACTACTTAAGAGTCAGAGTGTGTTTACGTGAGTTGCATCAATACCAGTGTGCAAATGTGGATATTTGTATGTGTACACACAGATCTCAACGTAAGTATGCATGCAAGTATATACGTGTGCATACATGAAGCATCTGCCTTAGTGCATTTGCAGGACTTCTTGCATGCATACACATGTATAGGCATGACCATGTGCACACACATGTACACAAGTAGCTGTGTGTGTGCGTACATGAGTAGCTGTGCGCTCAGGCCAAAATGAATTAAAAACAAAGGTCAGCAGCAAGATTACTCATTAGGAGCAAAGCTGCGCAGAGCCATCCTGCCTTGCTGGGTGAGTCCGGGGTGCTCAGCGCAGACCTGTCTGCACAGTGCTGAACGAAGAGAGTATGCAAAACGTCTAGTTCCGGGGCAGCTTGCAGCCACAGGCCCTTCACCTCCTCCGCCGTGCAGGGAGCTAATTGCCTTCACCGTGCTGCACAGAACATCCCTGGATCCTGGCTTGTTGTTTTCCCTTTTGCCAGCAGCAGCAGCAGCAACAGTTCATAGAAATGCAAATCTGTTTTAATTAAGGGGGCTAATAAACAGCAATTATGATTCCAGCTATTTTTCTGTTCCCCTGGAATAATGCCCCTTCAGTCCCCATTCATTTCCAGGCCCCCTCAGTGCTTTCTTTGTCTGAGTCTGGAAGAGCTGAGGTTCTGCTCCAAACCATGCCCAGTACAGGTGACAGGCCCCTTTCTTCTACATTCACAGCAGGTATTTCCAGGGTGGGCAGCTGATGATGCTCTGCTGCCCTGGAGTTAAGCTGGTAGCTGTTCCTCTTTTGCATTAGCCTCCCCTACGCTGACAGACTAACTCTGAGAGTGGCAGGAGGCCTCACCTTTCCCCTCCCTGTACCTCCCCAGCCTGAAAAGTCCTGGTGGAGTCACCTGTCCCTTTGCTATGGCACAAATGGAGGGGCACAGTTGCAGGAGGGGAAGAGGACAAAATGCTCTGCTGTGTTTTTCATGGGAGCACAATGAGCCAGCCGGTGCCATGCACCTTTGCCCAGACTCTCGCCCAGGGAAGCTACTAACCCCCTGCCCGTACCAAACGCCATCCCAGAGGTGGCTGCTACATGCTCATTAGCCCAAGCTTTCCATCCTGCTTGTAGTTTCTCCCGGAACAGGATCCCCCATTCACCCTCTCTGCACTGACAAAGGAGAAGCAAGGCACTGCAGAGGCTGCCAGGCTGCATGAGACCTCAGGAGCAAATCACTCTATTTTTAATGTGATCCCCCGATTGAAATCTCCCTGGCTCTGATCAAATGCGTGAAAACCACTAGCTTCCTGTGAAAGATGTCAGGCTGATGGGTGCCCCCTGGGTCCCCTTTACAGCTAGCGCAGCTACTTAGAACAAATGGGCTGAGTGGGACACAGCTCCATCCAATGAGCTCTGAATGTTGCTGCTGTACTCAAGAGACAATATGCTATAAATATGAGTGCACTAGAAAAACATGCCCCAGGGAACAATCCTGCACCAACTAAGGATGGTGTAGACAAACTCAGTGGTCTTTTCTAGTTCTGTCTGTATCATAACCATGTGCAGCATTAAATAATAAACTGCATATCAACAATGCCTCTCATGGGAGGATCCCGAAGTCCTAGGCAAACAGTCCATTCTCCTTGTGTTGTTCCCCCCAGGTGAGGAAACTGAGCCACAGCAAAGGGATGATTTACCCAGTCAGCAGCAAGATTAAATTCCCCCCCCCTCCCCTCCCCTCCCCTCCCCCCCATCTCCAGGCACCCAAGCCTCTGTTCTACATACAGGCACTTTCCATCTGTCATCAAGTAACAAGCAGCTATAAACACAAAGAGAAGTTGTGTGGCAACAGGTGATTTGGGACTTCAAAAGGATTCAGCCAGAATGAAAATTACTTCTTCCAGTCAAGTTTTCAGCCTGACTGAGTTTGCAAGAGAGGCAGAGACCAGAACCCTGAAAAAATCACAGTGGCCAGAAGGCCTTGGTATCAGCTTTCCATGGACTTGTGTGGTCCCCATTAACATTGAAGACAAGCAGCTCTCAAACTTTGCCCTAATCACTTGTGTGAGGTAGGGCAGCACTATTAGCACCCTTATACAGATCAGATGCTGAGGCCTTGATCCTCACAGGTATTTAGATATCTAACATGCACCGATTTCAGTGGACTTATATACCTTTGGGCTAAGTACAGACAGTCAAAAAGCCCAAAGCTGAATCAATTCAGTGTTTTCAGGTTAGTCTAAACTGCAGAGATTAAACTGAAAAACAACTGGACCGACATTCACCTTTGAGCCAGGAAATGAAGCCACATGCCTGCAGTGGCTCAGGCCAGGAGCTGGTGGGTGCTAGAGCATAGCTCTCTAGCACATAGCTAGCATGGGATGTGTGTTCACTTCCTCTTCCTGCTGTCCTGAGGTCTCTGGGATTGGTAGTCCAGAATCACAGCAGCAGGACTCTACAGGATTGCTCATCACTTCCTATTCCTGCTTCCAGGTGCTTCTGGGATTTGTACTCCACAGTTGCAGCTAGCAGTAAATTTGAATGGTGGGGAGGAAGGGGTGTTTAACCCCACCTTCCTGGCCCTGAACCTCAGCCTAAGTTTGCCTGGGGGGACAGTGAGCCAGCTAGAGAGCTGAGGGGCAGGGTCAGCCATGCTCTTTGGAGCAGACAATATAGCCCAACCCAGGGCTGCAAAGCATGCTGGGGGACTCTGATTTAACTTGAACCAGGAAGGGGTCTGGGACAGAAGTTTCATAAACCAGTTTGACATCAATCAGTTAAGTTTGATACTACATTCAACCAGGTTTATCTTAAACCAGTCTCAGCCATTTTGAAACTGGTTTATGTACACTGAGCTTCTGTTCTGTTACAGGTTTAAATCAGTTTCTGATGACTTAAACTGGTTTATGTGCATCTTCTCTCCCTAGCCTTGGAGATCAGAGCTAAACAGTCTACATAACTTGTCCATAGATATATAGAAAAACTGCAGCAGAGCAAGGACTTGAACTCGAATCTTCCAAGGCCCTGCTTAGATCATGTATCCCCCCTCTCAGTTTTTGGGGTCAATGAAACCTTTAGCCAAGGGAGGAAAAGTGTGAAAGTTAAAGGATTTCCAAGAATCAGACTCAAGGGACTTCTTTCTGTGGGAAATAATCTATATAGCTGTGGCCTAATTACATGTCCTTACATGCCCTAGGGACTTAAACTGTGAGTCAGATTTGCAAAGGTACTAGTGGTACTGGCACACAACCTGATCGTTATGAAGTAATGTATTCTGTAATTCAGTAATTTTACTCTATAGTAAATTTACTCAGGTGTAAAGAGTGAATACATAACCAGCTCTCCTGACTTGGCTGCCCACAGCAGAAAGAGGTCTTTAGCTATGCTGGACTGAAGTCGGGCAGAAGGCAGAGTAGATTTGCAACTTTGGGGTGCCTATACGTGAGCAGCGAGGCTGCTTCGATGCACTGTAATTACAGCATGTCAGAGTAGGCTCAATGAATCGAGTCTGCTGGAGCATGGTAATTAATACGCTCCACCAGACTCCAGCCTCTCGTGTATCAGCATCCCTGTGCTTAAAAATGGGGGGGCTTTAGCTAAAGCTCATCGAAAAAACTTATTTAAAGCACCCCCTTCCATTTTGAAGCATGGGGACGCTGATACACAAGATTCTCCGGGCGGTTTAATTAGAACAGCTCTCGGAGGTGCTTTAATTAAAGTGCCCCCCCACCCGACCCCACGCACGTATAAATGCCCGTATAGACTGACTAAATCAGAGCTGTATGGCATAAGCTTTCATAAGCAGAGGGTTTACTTCATCAGGCTGTGAAAGGACTGCAGGAAACAGAGCTGCTAAATAGAAAGCAATGGTTAGAATACAAAGGGTAGGGAATGGGGGAGGGAAAAGGCAGGGATGCTGCTGAGAGAGGCAATGTGCTCACTTTGGCAGCACGTATACTAAAAAATAGGAGACAGAAAAACAAATCTGGGTGAAGCATCCACTACAACACGTGGCCACTAGGTGGCTGAGGAGCCCGATTGCATTAAGCAAACAGCTACCCCAGACAAAACTGAGCAGAGCCACAGGCATACAGCTGTAGTGTGTGTGTCTACACGAGACGTTTTGCTGCGCAGTAAACTAAGCTACTGCACAATAAAGCATCACTATGTAACCATGCACAGCAGCTACTGTGCATGAAAATAGGCTAATACACGGTTTTCTACTACCTGGAAATTAATACGGCTCTACTTAAAGTGCCCAGAGCATCATGTGTATCAGTGTCCCTGCGCTGATAAATGGCAGTGCGAAGTGCTTTAACTAAAGCTCATCCAACACTTTAGCTAAAGCGCCCCTGCTGCTATTTTTCAGTACAGGGATGCTGATACATGTGACGCTGGAGTCTGCTGGAGCGCAGTAATTACCATGCTCCAGCAGACTCAGTTAATCAAATCTGCTCCGACACACTGTAATTACAGCACGGTAGAGCAGCCTCACTGCACGCGTATAGGAGCCCTATGTGTCTGTCTGCTCTGCTATAACTCCAAAGTACAGTCAAAAGATTGCAGACTAAATGTGCCATGTGTCCACACCCTTAAGGTCGTAAAAATAAAGACAGATACCTAGTGACACTTCGAAAGACAACTATGCAGGTTAGACACTTCATTTAATTTCAGTGGTGCTAGGTGCCTAGTTTGCCTGGGGCAATCTGTAACACTGGCCCTCTATCCCTAAATGATACTGGGGCCACTTTGTGCTCTGCACTGCATGGGTCTGAAGCTGCACATATATGGTAGATACATGCTCTTTCACTGCAGCTGATGAAGTGAGCTTCAGCTCATGCAATACACACACATATACACACAGGTGTTAATCTACCCTGCATTGTGTTCAACATCAGACCAGCATGGCTAACTGTGGTGCCGTACGTAGTAAAGTCAAGCTGTGTTCAGCGGTACCTGAGGAGCCCAGAGAGCAGGCTCGTGGTATGGCATGGAGGGCTAAGCTGAGGCAGCGGCAGGGTGCTGCAGGTGCCACTCCTGCATGTCACAGACTTGCTCTTGCCAACAGCAGCTACAGCCAGTTTCTCTGACTTATTTAAACTCTGCTCCACAAGTCAGCAGGGAGGAACAACTGTAACAATTGCCTAATGAATCCAGCAGCTGAGATATAGGAATACCTGGTCAGGAGGAGCTTCTACTTTCCTGCCTGAGCAAACCCATTGCCAGGCCTTATTAGAGGCAGGGGGTTGCAGAGCAGAGGCCTGTCTGAGAGCAAAACTAAGCAGAAACCCAGAGCAACCTGCAGGGCTTTAGCCTCCGGGACCAGCGGGCGGCTGAGTGCATCATGCATTGTGCAAGGGGTCCCTCTGCCGGCCACCCACGGCTCGACCAAGATGGGAAACCATTCACAAACAAAGGGGGAAATGCAAACTTTGGGGGAAGCTTGGGCTTGCTCATAAGTTTGCATCAGCTATTCCATTGCAGCATCTGAGACCACTGAGGAGCACTGTCCACGCGGTCCAAATCCCCAGTTGGCTGGGGCCAGTGCAGCCCTAGCACAGGTTCTTATAAGGTCTATGTTCCCGGGCACAAGGAAGCATTGGTTGCTGGTGTCACAACCCGGGCTTTCCCCCTGCAGGCTTTTGATACTACACTGTGTCCAGAATGCAGCTTTCTGGGACCTCTCTTCCTGGAGAAACATAGCCCTAACACAGATCCTCTTCAGCCCTCAGACACCTCTCAACCCCTTCCCCCCTGCCCCCCCAGCGGAAATGCTGTGCTGCCTTTCACCAGCCGTACACTATACCGCCTGCCGTGGGGCTCTACCTGTGTACAGAAGGTGGGGGAAGTCAGCAAAATATCACCTTTTCTCTCTGCTCTCCTTCAGGACCTCCTATCATCTCCAGCACACAGACTCAGCATGCCCTGCATGGGGAGAAGGGACAGATCAAGTGCTTCATCCGCAGCACCCCTCCTCCAGACAGAATCGTGAGTACCCCCTTCCCGTGTCTCCAGTCTGAATGTTATGTGCAGGAAGAGGCAGCTGCCACTGTCTAACACCCCCACCCCACGCGGCCTTGCCAGGCCCCTGCTAGATAAGAAGGTCAGGCTTGGGCCACTGTGGAGCATCCTAAACCTGCAGAAACTCATTAAGGGGAAGAGAGAAATCCCAGTGGCATTTAATCACCTTGGTAATAAGCAGGCCTCTGAGCCCTAGACTACGTCTCTGCTGGGCCTCCACTCCTTGCTGAATGAAACCAAAAGCATTCCTCTCCCTCCCGGGTGCTGAGAAGTGCGCAGATACCAGCAGCTATTTTAAGTGCTTCTAGACAATTGCTTTGCAATGGCCAGTTGATTCTGTTTGGCTCTTTGCCTCACACCCACGCAAGCACAGAGCAGTGTCCCAGTTTGACACAAGTGTAAAGCGCAGTTGTAGTCAGAACAGCAGTCACAGAGACAGTGGCACAAGGCTGCACATGCCTTGTCTTTCACTGAGCTCAAATCACATGAACTGAGATCACCAGCCAGAAGCACTTCCTAAGGGCCAGTGCTAGAAACGTACCATGGTGTCAGGAAGTTTAGTTGGGTCCTGTCTGCTGCTGACCCAAGAAAGAGTCTGTCCTTGGAAGTGAGCTAAGAACCAGGTTGATGGTGGACAAGGCAAACAGCTCCATCCCTGGCTCCCACAGAGAACATGAAAGAATTGTTTAACCCTGCAGTGATCAGCCTGATCCATTCCCCTGTTGTAGCAATCATGGGTTCCAGTGTAAATTCCTCTAAACTTTAGTGTAAGTGGACATTGAGTGTAAGGTGGATCTGGGTCTCTTGTTGGGCAATCCTTTCCTCTGTGCCTAGACACAACTGCAGCCGGTACAAATAGCATTTTACACTGCCTCTCAAACCTTGAGGGGAGGATTTGCAAAAGCATCTAAGTGACTTAGAAGCACAAGTCCCAGTAGCTTTCAATGGAAACTTTGCTCCCATGTCTCTTACTGGATGAACTTGTAAATTAGCTATCTGATGGCTACAACATGTGCCCTCAGGTACTTGGTGTGCAGAAACAAAGCCAAATGGAGGCTCTTTTGGACAGGATTATTTGAGCAGGACTAATTTCTTGTATTGATTTGCAGGCCTGGTCGTGGAAGGAGAATGTGCTAGAGTCAGGAACCTCTGGGCGCTACACAGTGGAGACCGTCAGCACAGATGAAGGCGTTATCTCAACACTGACCATCAGCAACATTGTCCGAGCTGATTTCCAGACCATTTACAACTGCACTGCCTGGAATAGCTTTGGCTCAGACACTGAAATCATCCGGCTGAAAGAACAAGGTGGGAGCTGCAAACATCACTTAGACACCAGAAGGAACTATTAAGCACTGGTAGTTTGCATCTGGCTAGTCTGTAGGAGCAGGGGGAGTTATTTGAGATACAGGAGACCCTGGGCACATCTACAAGTGGTTACTGCACATTTGTTTTGTACTTGTATAATCAAGTACTAAATAAATGCACAGTAACTGGGGTTACTGCTTAGTAGCACTAGCAAACAAATGCCTTTTTACTGATGCTACTGTGCAGTAGCCTAATAATACCGTGCAGTAGCATATTAGCACTGTTTGTGCTGTGACATGCTACTGTGCAGTATTATTCAGCTACTGAGCAGTTTGTGTCTCATGTAGACACTCCCAATTAGAAGGGCAATGGGGATGCTTGGGAAGGATGATGAGGTGTCCCTCACTGCCAAATGTCCTAGCTTTGGGCTCAGTCCCTGAGGGCCCAGGGGACCTGGGAGAGGAATAGGTAGATGGGAAATGCTCTAGAGCCAAGGCTGCCTGATGTCAATGGGATCTTGTGTGGCTCACACTGGGTTCAATCCTGGAAATTACCTCAATTATCATTGACAACAACGGGAGTTGACTAAGCACCCAGCAAGGCTGAGCCCACTCACGTGGGGCAGAAGCGGGAGGGCGGTGTGAGCTAATTGATGTGTGAGCTGCTCAGGACCCCTTGCTCCACGGCACAAAACACTGGTGTTGCCAAAGGCTGGGGGAGGTGGTGAACTCCAGTAATCGTCCCCAGAGTAGATGGGATCTGAGGCACCAGGACCTGTTGATGTGACATGGTCAGTGATTCCAGCTGGATCTGTGTAATGCAAGCTGACAGCAGCTGTCCTGTCCAGGGGGCATTGGAGTGACTGCCATTATATCTCATTATGCTGCACTATTGTGCCACCCAACGAAATAGGGCATCAGCCTAAGCATGCCAAGCTAGTCTTTGGAGCAGAGTGCCCATTGGATGGCATGCTGCATGCTGGGAGGGCTCAACTGAGGGAACCCATTGCAGCCAGCAAAGGACATGGCAGCACCTGAAAGAAGCTAAGCAGCAACCTGGGGCAGATCCGACACTTCCCTGCAGGATGATCACAGTGCAGGAGGGAGATGTCTCTGTAAAAAATGTTTTTCTCCTGGAGGGACTCCAGTCCTATTCTATTTTATTAAATGCCAGGGCAGGCAGGTGGATTGTTCTCATTAAGCTCTGATTTATAGGCAAGGCTGCCATCCAGATTAAATCAGAGCTAAATGAACCCCTTAAAATTAGCCTTGGGCTTCTTCCAATACAAACAGTCAGTGGTTTTTTCCTGGGTCTTCTGCCAGTCAGAGCTAACACACAACAGTGAGATTGGGTCCCAGGGGATGGGCTGATGGAGCCAATTAAATGATTCCCAGTAGGCAGTGCTACAGGCCTGTTGCTCTGGGTTCCTCAACTCATAACACAGCAGAGAAGTGGGGCTGGACCCCAGTGGCTGTGGGTGACCATGCTGGGTCTCACAATGACACTGGGGTTTTCGCAGGTGGTACGGCATTGGAGCTAGTTCCTAACAGTGGCCCACTGGCAGTGACTCCCAGTGGCAGAGCCAATAGGAAAGTAGACCTAGTGACTGTCCCTACTAGACAATGGAGGTGAACCTATCAGGTGTCGCTACACGACATCAAAGTAATGCTCTGGCAGCAAACTGCAGTGCAGTCCTGGACTGTATCTCTCTGTCCCCGCTGTACTGGAGCCCCAACAGATGCCTCTGTAGGGTGGCAGAGGACACCTGTTTGAGGGGACTTTTGTGCACCATTGCATCTGAACTCAGCAAAGAAATACTGACATGTGCACTTGGGCTCGGCAAGGCTGTGGACACTTGTTTGTTTTCAAACAGGTACGGAAATGAAATCAGGAGCTGGTATGGAAGCAGGTATGGAATCATGAGCTGAAGGTGAATATGTGAATTGCCCCCAGCTGTCACCATTTTTTAGCACTCAGCAGCAGCCTTTTAGCTCCCCATCACTGAAGGAGAGCCAGGGGAGGGCAGGGCAAAGTCCAGAAGGCTATAACCAGCAGCAGGGGGGCAGTGGACAGGGGTGGGCTGGGAGTCAAGGACCCTAGATTCTAGTCCCAATTCTGCTGCTGACCTGCTGTGCAAACCTGGCCAAATCCTACTGCCTCTCAGGGCCTCAGTTGCCCCATCTGTCAAATGGGGCAATAATACTTGGCCACTTTGATAAAACGTGCAAAACCGAGCAATGAAGTGACACAGGTTTAGTTTCAAAATGCAGTGGGAGGGACAGATGACCAGCTCTGATAAGTACTAGGATTATCATGAGAAAACCACCCCAGAGGAAGGAACAGTGAATTTTCAGAGGGAAAAGTCACTCCCAGCCATAGCTGTTTTTCACCTGACTGGGAGAGAAGGCTTAGATGAAGCAGGAGTGGATGTGAAGTTGGCCTCATCCTGGGATCAGGCATTGGTAACTGCATGCTTCATCTCCCCAAGCTACAGCATCTTCTATAAAGCCTGAACTAGGCTTCCTGGGGAACTGGAGTTGCTGACTTGTCAAACTGCAATGCAGAGACCTTTGTCAGCTCAGTGACTGCTGGGCCAACCATTGCTGTACCCAGCTGCCCAACCATCTCATCCAGCCTTTCCCATTGTGAGTGACTGTGTCTGCCATCCCAGGTGAGCCCTTGTCATTGTCTGCAATACATTCCTCATGTACTTCTCCAGCTGCTGGTCACATCACCCATCTTGGACAAAGACACCACCATCAACAGACCCTTACTTGCCTCTGGACCTTGCTCCCTGCTCTCTTGATGCTTTGAACTAGCAGGCATTGGCAATGATGCCCATTCCCACCTCTCCACTGACCACGTTTCTTGTTTCTCTTGAAGGAACAAGCAATCGCAGTCTTCATGATGGCTGCTCTGTGCAGTGATTTGCACATTCTGCATGAGCTTCGCCTAGCATAAGACATTCCCATTCAGATTGCTCACAGAAGTGGGTGACCAAACCTTTCTTCTAATTCCCACTGGATGACTGTGGCTCCTTCCTTATAATTATATTGATCCACCTACAGAGGTGCTCATCTCTTCAACCCATGGCTGTGTCTGTCCAGTCAACCTGCCATCTTCATTAATTGCACACTCAAGCATGCTGCAAGGGCACAGCCACCTCAACTGGAAGCAGCACAGCCACCTTTGCTCAGCAGTTGGGGTGAGCTAATTAGCACTGTGGAGTGACAACACCAATATGCCTGCCTCAAACTAAGTACCTGCCCCTGCAACCATACAGGTGTGGCTACACTGCTTCCAACTTGGGAGGCAGCCTGTCCAGAACACTGCCACATGCTTGAGGGTGCCACTTCTGGGCCAGTCAGTTCACTGTGTGGACACAGCGAGTGGCAAAGCCTGCATAGGGGCAGAAAAGGGGACAGTGTGCACAGGAGAATGCAACAAACATGTCTGTCGTATTTGACAGGCTCTGCTGCAAACTTTGTGCAAGAGGCAAACGCCAACCTCCAACTGAGATAAGTTTCCAAGAGCTCTCAAGGAGGCCCCACTCTGGCTCACTCTCCAAAGCTGCTGCTGGGCCCAGGTTGTCAGAGTGCCAGGCTGTAGCAACGTTCAGGGCTGCATGCCTGGTGTGTTTGAGGAGCTGGAGGCGGCTGTTCCTAATGGGTTTGCTCTGTATTAGCTGCCAGCAGGTCAACCTGGCATCCACTGTCACAGAGCAGATGGGACCTGTCCCAGCGTGCTTGAGAAGTGGCAGAAGAGAAGGCGGAGGCCTTCACAGATGGATGAGGGACTTGCTGTAAACAAAAGAAAGGAGCAGAGCCTGGGAGAAGTCGGCATTTCTAGAGGGAAGGCTCACAAAAGATATTTGCCTGACTACAGCAGGATGCGGCTACTGGCCCAGGAAAAACCAGCAGGCGCTGAGGGGGCAGAGTGCCACTCACAGCCCTGCTGGGAGCAATCTGGAGCACCTGATGAGGCAAGTTACTTGGAAGAGGCAGTGTAAATCCAGGCAGTGAGATTTGCTGACACTGAGATGCTGCAACACTGGGCATCTTAGACAAGCTATAGAGAAATTAGAGATAAGTACTTGTAGCCAATGCAGTTGAAAATGTGGCTCTGAGCCTGGGGATGTAGCCCCTTGGATCTGAACTGACTAAGACAATTCATGGTAGAGAGCTACAGTCCCTGGTGTCAAAGCTACGTGTCTTGATGTCCACAAGACTTGGCTCAGTGTTCTGGGCCAGGATTTCAGAGTAACCAGCAATCAAGTCAGCTCCAAAACTAGTTACCTACAGTTGTGCACTAAATTCAGGAGTGGGCTTTGGGAAAGGTACATGATAAGGTATATGTAACACCCTGGCATGTTACCTTCTAAAGACTGCTTCAGGAGAGATACAAGCCTATAACTGCTACCAGCTAACAGAGGTTTATTGGTTTGGCTCATACAGCCAAGGACAGTGGTGAAAGGCCCGAGCTTGGACCATAATGACAACTCATTCGAGGCGATGCTTATATTCCATTAACTCAGATATAGACAGTGAACCCTACCAGAAATATTTGATAATGCTGCTAACTGATCTTAATTTCTGGTCACTCCCAACTCTTAGTGATGATCTGGAACACAACACTAAGGCCTAGAGTTGGCTGAAGATGTTAACAAACATCTGTTCAAATACTGACAGCAAATATACATATGTGGATTTTTCTTATTGCCCCTTTCTACTCACTTTTCAATGAAATTTGACCAAGATTTAGATTTCATAGACATTAGGGCTGGAAGGGACCTCGGAAGATCATCGAGTCCAGCCCCCTGCCCAAAGGGCAGGAAGTCAGCTGGGGTCATAGGATCCCAGCAAGATAAGCATCCAGTTTGCTCTTGAAGGTGTTCAATGTAGGCGCTTGAACCACCTCCGGGGGCAGGCTGTTCCAGACCTTGGGGGCTCGGACAGTAAAGAAATTCTTCCTTCTGTCCAGCCTGAAACGGTCTTGTAGTAGTTTATGACCGTTCGACCTAGTCGTCATCCCTTGGGGCGCTCTGGTGAACTAACGTTCCCCCAGATACTGGGGGTTAGGGTTAGGGTTGTATTAATGGGAGTGTTACTTGCAGATCAAGAGAGGTGATTCTTCTATTCTGTTCACCATTGGTGAGACCTTCCTTAGAGCACTGTGTCCAGTTTTGAGCCCCACACTTTAAGAAGGATGTGGACAGGTTAGAAAGAATCCAGTGGAGAGTGACAAATATGATTAGAGGCCTGGGAAGCTTGCCTTATGAGGAAAGGCTAAAAGAACTAGGGTTATTTCATCTGGAGAAGACTAAGGGAAGATCTGGCAACAGTCTTTCAATACCTGAAGCTTAGTTATGAGGAGAATGGAGATGGGCTTTTTTCTGTGACTGTAAGGGACAGGATTAGGAGCAATGGCCTCAAGCTGCACCAGAGGAAATTTAGATTGTAGATTTGGAAGAACTTCCAGAATATGAGGGTGATCAAGCATTGCAACAGGCTGCCCAGAGAAGTTGTGCAATCTCCAACCCTGGAAATTTTCAAGAGCTTGTTGGACAGACACTTGGTCAGGATGGGTTAGTAAAGGATGATCCTGCCTTGAGCAGGTGGATGGACTAAAGTGACCTGGTGAGGTCCGTTCCAGCCTTACTTTCCTGTGCTCCTATGATCCTAAGATTTCATAGGCAAAACCATCTGTCAGCAGTGCTCTGAACACTTGTATGAACGTGCATTAAGATGAGGATACCTGCAAAATATGTTCACATGACCACTATGAGAGATCTTTGAGGATTTTCATAGATTCATATACGTTTGGGTCAGAAGGGACCTCAACAGATCATCAAGTCCGACCCCCTGCCTGGCAGGAAAGACCGCTGGGTCAGATGACCCCAGCCAGACGCCTATCCAGCCTTCTCTTAAAGACCCCCAAGGTAGGGGAGAGCACCACCGCCCTTGGAAGCCCACTCCAAATTTTGGCCACTCTTACTGTGAAGGGTGGTCACTCATCAAACTGGGGCACAGAATGAGTATCACATTTACCAAGGGACCAGAATTTTTTTCTCTGTGGGCATTTCTGTATCCCCTACTGCCACACAATCTCAGTGCCCAGGAACACACGTGCACAGACTCTGGAAACAGTGCCCACAATGGGATTTGATGCTCAGTCCCACGATCGTGCCTCCTGCCATGCACAAGTGGTGTGGCAAGAAGCATGATTGTAGGGATTGCACATCTGATCCCACCATGCCTTTACTTACCCGTCTGCCAGGATCCATAGTGATGGCACCAGAGGGCTTTGCGCTACTTGCAGGTGGTTTAGTGCTTGTCCACATGAGAAGGTGGCAATAGTTAGGTCCGGTGTGTATTTAAACCAATGAATGATGTAGTTAATTAACTCTATTTAACTACAACAGTGCAAACCCAAATCAGGCGTTCTAATTTGGGTGTCAGAGCAGCTTATATTGCTTTAGATGAGGTCTGTTAGGAATAGGCTTTAGTTAAACCAAAGTAAGCCGCTCTGGAGCCAAAATCACAGTGTAGATTGCAATGGTTTATCTCAGTGGTTTTCAACCTTTTTAGATTTGAGGCACCTATCAGTAGATTCAAGGCCTCTCTCAAAAATGGCTGCTTTTAGTTTTCACTCATTTTTTAACTATAGAAAAATAGTAGAGCAACTCTTCTGTTGCAAAGAACTCAAAAAGACCCCCAAAGGTCAGGATGTTTTTAACACTATGGATTCCTGCTTGAAAACTCTGGTTTTATCTTGTGAATCATGCTTGCACCCTTAACAGTACTAACATTGTACAGCACTGCACAGCACCCTTGAAAGTACCTCAAGGCATCCCTGGTTGAGAATCACTGGTTCATCTGAATTAGTTCAGCTATATGGTTTACATTAGTCTGCATTTCTCTTACCAGCCGCCTGTTCTTGGGGAGGCTCCATCTGCCTTGAATCACAGCCCAGGCTTCCCTCTAGTTAAACTTTCAATCAGTTCTGGGAGAACCGAATGCTGTGGGTGTAGATGACAAAAGAAAATGGTTTCTGGACCCAGGCCCCAGGCTGGGTTCTCCAAACCAGTCTGCCTCCCCTCGCACAGCATCAGCCTCCGTGATACAACTGCTTCAAACATAGACAATAGGAATTTTCAATGCAGCATCTTCACTTTGTCCTGTGATAATTATGTGCAGTCCTTGAGTGGGGAGAGTAGCTGTAGAGCAGGCACCAAAGGGGTCAAGGTGGGCTCAGAGAAGGGGCTGTCCCAATGACATTGTGGCGTTTCATATATTCATTCTCCTGTACTGATTCCACATCCGATGGGGTGTTATAAGTCAAAGGGACATTTGTTTTCCTAAATGCCAGCTCTTCAGTTCCTGTGAGTGTCCAGCAATAATAACCCCACATTTAGCATGGAGCTGGGAAGTTTGCTGATGATGCCTGAGGCAGGATAGAGCCCAGCTCAGTTTCTGGTAGACAAATCAGCTCCTACATAGCCAACAGATGTAGTGGCCTCTGCCCTGAACTGCATTAGAGTCATTGTGAGTATCCTTAGGGAACAGCAGCTAGGAGGAGATTTCCTAGCTTGACTGTCGTCCATAGCACTCCATGCCCTAGACCAGGGGTGCTCAACCATGGCCCACAGGCAAGATTGAGCACCTGGTTCCACATTATCCAAACCATAGGACTCTGACCAGATCTGGGCTCTATCCTGCCTCAGGCATGGCCATGGTCCTGTATGCTAGATTGCAGCAAGGCAGCACAGGTCCCAAGCCCAGCACACGAGGGCCAGGCAGAAGCAGTGTAGGGTCCCCCAGAGCCTTACCCGAGCCAGGCAGGGACAGCATGAGACCCCTGGAGCCTGAACCCGGCACACAGGGGCTGGGCAGAGACAGCATGGGGTGGCCAGGGGGTGCCTCACCATGGTGGTACAGCCAGCTTGGGGCTTCCAGAGCCTTATCCTGGCCAGGCAGGGGCAGCATGAGACCCCTGAAGCCTGAATCCAGCACACAGGGGCTGGGCAGAGACAGCGTGGGGCAGGTAGGGGGTGCTTCACCATGGCACTGTGGCCAACTCAGGGCTTCCAGGGGGAGGGCAGCAGAACAGGGTCCAATCCCAATGGTGGAGAGTCAGTGCAGGGCCTGGCCTAGCCCACAGACCAGTCTCATGCCATTCAACTATGAGCACCACTGCCCTAGACCAAGCAGAGACAGGGACCAATGGCTGGTGGGCAATTTAGGCCTGGGAGATCTGGCTTCTACTCTGCCACAGACTTCTTGTCTGGCTATGGGCAAATCACTTAAGACCAGTTCCAAGAAAGGGACTTAGGCAAAATGGAGCTGCCTAAATCCAAGTGAGAAATCTGCAGGGATCCTTCCTACTGCCTAAGTGCCTGGGAAGCTGGAGACAGCCGAGTGTTTTAGTAAGGATGTACTTAGGTGCCTCAAGTCCTGGTACTGAACAGGCCCAGAATTGCCTGTCTTCACTAAGCTGAGCATGTTGATGTCTGCCTCTCCTCTAGACCTGCTGGTGAATTCCAAGCTTGGCATATCCCCCACCTATATCCCCTGGTCGGGTAGGCATGCTCAGAGCGCACCCTACACACCCTAGGAGCATTGAGCCTCTTACAAAACACAGCAGCCCTGGGAAGAAAGGGTGGGGGTGTGATCTGCTGATATTTTTCTTTATATAATACCTATGGGCATTTGTCTAGGACACATTGTAGCAGCGTCAAAAAGCCAAAAAAGAATGTTAGAAATGATTAAGAAAGGAACTGAAAACAAAAGAAAGCACATTATGCCTTTCTATCGTACCAAAACGTGCCTGCAACCTGAATATGGTGTGCAGTTCTAGTCATCCCATCTGGAACTAGAACTAGAAAGGTGCAGAAAAGGGCAGAAAAGATGGTCTTGGAGATCAAACAGCTTCCATCAAAGACGAACTGAAAAGTCTCTTTAGCCGGGAAAAGAAATGGCTGAGGGGGGAATGCAATAGAGGTTCATAAAGCAATGAATGATGTGGAAAAAGTGAATAGAGAACTGTTATTTGCCATGTTTCCTAATACAGAAGTAGGTTGCACCTAGTGAAATGAGCAGGCATCAGCTTTAAACCAAACAAAAGTACAGTTAAGATGGGAAGAGAAGGCTGTGGAGGTCATTAGTAGAGCCAGATTCAAAAGAGATTAGACAAACGCATGCAGGACGGGTCCATCTGGGATGTCACCTACTGCTTGGTGATGGAGAGGGTATGGCAAAGGAGGAATCTTTCTACCTTGTTTCTCACGCTCTTCTTTCAAAGCATCTGCTGCATGTCACTGTTGGAGACAGGACGCTGGGCTAGGTGGACCTTTGGTCTGACTCTGTATGGCAGTTCTTTCATCCTACATTCCCATCCAGGACCTTCATGCTCTTCTATCCGTGTATGTACATGCTGTTCTCTCCTGCCCCCCACCTTGTTACTCCAGCCCCCAAGTGCTTCATACTCAGGATTGTGGTCCTGTATGAAGATACCCGTCTTATCTCCCTTTGCTGCTCATCTGGCTTCATTTTGTCCATCTTGGAGACCTCTCCCCTCCACACCTGCCGTATGACTCCTGTTGACTTCTGTTGGAATTATAACATATGCCTCAAGGGTTCCTGCAAAGGATGACAGGCTTGATGAGCAGTGGGAAAAGGCAGGAGAAACTATTTGGATGTAAAACAGGCAGAGGCAGTGAAGGATGGCTGCTGGGTTCGTTCATTTACATATGCTTTACAGCCACCTTTTCCAGCACATTCCCTCGCAGCTGAGCTATTACCTTAGGCAGCATGGCCCAATACTAAGTGTACAATTCTCCTGTATACTACCCAGCCTGGCTCTGTAACCTTTTCCTTAGCCAGCTCTGATTCCATTTCTCTTTTCTTAATAATATTAATATTAACACTCTGCCCTTCCACTGCACTTTTCATCCCAAGCCCTTTGGACACAGTCCCTTCATGAAACTGCACAACACTTTTTGTAGGTAGGTATTAGCCCCCAGATGGCAGACAGGGAAACTGAGGCACAGAGAGACAAATGGGTCCGCTCACGATTGCACAGAGGAATCAGTGGCAGAGTTGGGCTAGAGCCAAGGATCTGCGGGTTTCGGACCCCGCTCCAACGACCCTTCAGGCAGGAGCACCGTATAGGTTCCAGAGGAAGCCCTGCCACGTCAGTCCTCACCCTAGGCTAGCATAGCTGAATTATCCAGGTACCAGTAAAGCAAACCATTCCTGTTCATGCGTGTCCTTTCTGACACCCTGTCCTCCCCAGGACACTCAAGTTACCATCAACTTCATCTGTGTGCCCTATGCATCGTCCACACAGAGTTCATAATGAACTGTGTTTTGTTGGGTGGGGAGGTTCTTACTGGCTATGGGTACGAGGCCTAGGAAGTCTGCTGAGCCATCTGACTGCCCCAGTGAAACTCCACCAGGATTCATCGTCCTCACCTACAAGTGAGCGTTTTGGCAGCTGGCACAGCTAGAGAGGGCAGGGGAAGCAGCGCCCAGACACTTCTGCACTTCATTCGCACTCTTGTTCCCTTTGCAGAGTCGGTGCCGATGGCGGTGATCATAGGCGTGGCTGTGGGGGC
>NW_005841989.1:2246391-2265357 GCF_000455745.1 Alligator sinensis
TTGCATTCCTGGTGCTGATGGCCACCATCGTGGCGTTCTGCTGTGCACGCTCACAGAGAAGTAAGTGCTGTTCCTTTCTCCCATTTAAAAAGCAATTGCTGGGGTCAAACAGAGTCCTGGAGACTGAGGTCCTCTGTGACCACAGAACAGCAACAGCACAGGGCAGGGCCATATGATGTACCCTGACTCAGAGTCAAGCCTTCCATATTCCTGCCTGCTAAAGCAATCAACCCATGGTAGCAACGTCCCTAGTTTGTAGGAGCAGCAAGATCCGCTCTCCCCTGAGCAAACTGCCTGTTGGGCTGGGGCTATGGTGAAATGCTATGCAGAGATAAGAGCTAGGCTGTGTGGAAATTGTCCCAAACTACATTAGCATCCTAATGAATGGCCAGTCCAACCTGCTCAGAGAGCAATCCAGACGATGGCTCCATCCAGCTCTCTGACGATGTAGTCTCTGGTGCTTGAGGCCATTTTGTATTGCAGGGAATGCAGTCTGAAATATCAATATCCATGCGTGCGTCTGTGGCCTGAGCAAAATCAGCAAAGGAATGGAGAGTGTAGGCAGAGGCAAGAAGGACAACATGCTGTGTGAGAGCGTGGGGGGGTGGTGTAGGAGGAGAATAATAGTTCATGCAGATTTAGATACTGAGTTTGCCGACAGGACACCGTAGCAATCTGGCTGTCATATGCATCCACAGAATGTTTAATGCTACTTTGCACTCTCCCAGCACCTCCCATGAGAGGATTTCAAAGCACTTTGGTAACAAGACGGGCCACATTCTAATCTTCAGTACACCCGCGTGAAATCCGGGCTTCCTTTGGGCATAGCTGAGTCAGATCTCACTGTAATGTTTCATGCAACACAACACCTTGCTTTACAGATGAAGATCTTGAAGCTGAAGGAGATGTTCAAGATCATACAGAGAATCAATGGCAGAATGGGAGCAGAATTCCAGAGTCCTAGCACCCGGTGCTGTGCTCTGAATGCACAATTTATAACAAACCTGCATCACACAGGCAGGATAAAATACAGCTATCATTTAACACCTCAAAATTAGGCACTGGGGAAAAGCATATTTCTGACTCTGTTCATTCTTTGTTTTTCAAATCTCCTTTGTCACTGTAAGATATGAATTTTCATAAGGAATTACAGTCAGTGGCAATTACATAGGGCCTATGGTATATGATATGATTTGCTGCCGAGGGAACACAAGTTAAAACCACATCAAAGGCCCAGGTAAAGGAAAGAAGAGGTAAACAGAGCAGTATCATGTTGCCTCATTAAAAAAAACACAGAAATTAAAGTGTGATTGTTGGCTATATGAAAAGGAATCAACCCATCCGGGAAAGGAGCGTGATTGTTTTGAGCTTCTAAGACTGCGTCAGAGAACAAGCAATATTTGACAATGCTTCCAAACTATGGGGACACTGCAATAGAAACAACTAAGCCAAGTGCTGTACGTACTCTCTATGTTTAGTTGCCAGAAAAACACAGTCGGTTTTCTTTTTTGATTGTTTGCAAAGAAATCAAAGATCCCCAACTCCTCCCAAGTGGCTGGTCTCGCACAGCAGAAAAGTGTTTAATTTTAAGGACAATAATAATGCCTTTTTCTTTTTTTTTTTTAACTCTCCCAAACCCCATTAGCAGCTCTTGCAGGTATTAGCAAATTAAATCTCAGGCAGTCATTAATCTTGCATTTTAGTAAGTATTACTGATGGATGGGTGCAGTGCTAAGACCTGAGAACAGGCCAATTCAATTTAGCTAGAATCATTCAGCAATGATGTGTGATTCAAGCAGCCCAATAGAAAATGGGCCAAACTGTTGTTACCATGTCAATGGTCAGACATAATCAGTCGTGCCTTCCCCGTGGTTTTTCGATAGACATGCACGCACTGCATCATTCAGAGGAGGAGAGAGCATGTGGTTCATTATATCCTTCTTATTTGATGTAACCAGATGGTACAGGGTTCTTTACAGGACATACAATTTAACATTAATGTGGTGACGATAGATCAAATATGCAATGGAAACGCCAAGTTTTACAACTGAAAGCAAAGCCAGAGATTCAAAGTGTTGGTCACTCACAGGCTGAGCAGCATTGGAATGGTAGTCGGCATGCTGCTGACAGCTCTCTAAACCTTGGGGGGAATTCAATGGCCACCTGCTGTCCAACTGGCTGTCCAGCTCACAGTCCTCTTGGGGGACTTTCCTTCTCTCAGAACAGTAGCAATCCATTAAAGATTCCTCATTGCCTGCAACAAGAGAATGGCTGTCCGTTCCCCAGGATCTCCATGTTGTACGCTAGAAGTTGCCAACAGGGCGAACAGGGCATTGTGTGGCCAAGGTACAACAGCCAGGGGCTGTGCCCTGGGTGGCTGCAGTGACAGGGGGACCAGCATCCCCTCTAGGTGGGCACCTGAGCCTGATGCAGCAGTCACACACCACTTGTCACAGTACTGCTGAGTGGCTCAGTGGGTTAGTCTGGTGTTGTTAGGATGGGTTTGTATTGCTGGTGCTGCTGCTACAGTGTATGATTTCAGATACATCCAGCCCACTCACACTTGGCAAACCCAGAAATGTGGCACTGACACCACTTTAAGGGCCGTCCCCCACAGCAACTCTCAAGATCCCCATCACTGGCACGTGCAAAAACGACTGCTGGGGACGCTCCTGGGGCAGCGTCACTGCTGCCTTTCTGGGTCTGACCCATGCAAGCTGGCATGGGGTGTGCATACTGCAGGTGTGTGGCTATCTGAAAACCAGGCATCTGGCAGCAGGAAGGACGGGGCTTAGACTTACCCACAGGGAGGAAGGAGGGTGCAGGGCTTAAGCTATGACTGATGCATGCAAGGCCCATTAATTCCTCAAATCTGCAATGATTTTTGTTCCGTGACTTTGGGTGAGCTTCTGTCTTTGGATCAGTTCTCTGTTTGTGAAATAGTGACAATAGCCCTTTTCTTCCCACTCAGTGATGTTGTGAGGACAAAGAGCACCAGGGACTGACAGTGGTGACCTGGAACTGCACAAATACTTTCATTACAGCTCAGTCAGTGTTTGTAGGATAGTAATGACTGAAAGCCCACACCTGTGGATGGCTGTTTGGTCCCCTGCATGCAGCAAGTGGATGGGTGTCAGTGCTGCACTCGCTAGAGAGGCCTGGACCCCACCATCCCCTTGTCATTAATTGGCATGTCGGGGCTGTATTTGCACAGCCCTCCAGAGGCAGCCACTCTTCAAGGCATTGAGGCATATTGGCTAAGCATTAGGACACCAGTCTGCAGTGATGCTGGGCCTGAAGGCATTTAAAGCTTCTGACTAGACACCAGAATAACTGACTCAATGGCCAGTGGGGCTAAGCATGCTCAGCCTCACTGACATCAGTGGGTGGGGAGGCCATAGCTGAGAGCACGTTCTGGCCACAGCAGGGACAGAAAATGAGCAAGCATGAAACAGGTTTAAATTCACATTGTGTGGCACAGCCTGGGCTGCGTTTCCTAGGACATGAACTGAAAAGCAGAAAGCAAGAGGAAGTCTGAGTGATGGGAGCCTTCCAGGTCACAGGTCTTCCCATCTGCCTAATGGGTAGAGTGTAGAGCCTGGTCATCAAAGGACAGACGGGGCCGATTCCTGACTCCCAAGGTGTTGAGCCACTCTAAGACAGTTGTGAAACAGTAGGTGGCTGTGATTAGAGTACTGAAGTAGCACTCAGAAGATCTGGGGTTCACTAGTAACACTGCCACCACCTCACTGTTTGGCATGGACCCATCACTTCACTTATCTGTCTCAACTCCCCCTCCCGTAAAACATGGCCATGTCTCTCTCTGAGCATGGTGTTGAGACTAACTCCACTGATCTTTGGTGGCATTCAAATAATTCAGGTATCAGGGGCACCTGAAAGTAGATAGACCGACCTTGATTTTCCATTGCTTTATCTTGTGCTCTCATCGCACCGATCCAAGAGGTATGATGCTACCATACCAGAGTGGTCACAATGCACAGTGCATGTACGCTGGCATAAATGACTATGCCCTGCACTGCATGTAATAGTCTTTCCTTAGAGCAATATCAACATCTAGGCAGGCTTCCAACAGAATCAAGATTGGGCTGGGTTACCCATGCTGTTTACTGGGATTAGCTGCTTAGATGTTGAATCTGAGCACATGAGCAGTACAAGTGGAACAGGCCTGTCAGAGCACTCAGCCTGACCCCTTGCAAGTGTGGGAAAGAATCCTCTGGTGGATACCACATCAAATGCAGCTGTGACTTGCCCAGAAGCCTGATGTCTATTCAATAATGTGGGTTTTAAAGGGTGGAAAGCAAAAGCTGTCAAGGCCCTGTTCCAAAAGAGCAAATAAATAAAAAAAAAGTAGAAAGAGGAAAACAGATCAAACTCCCCAACGCCGTGCACGGTGATTGTTCCTGCACAGCCATCTGTCACTCACACTGCTTTCCCTTTGGGAGCCTGTTCAAACCATTCTGTTCTGCTCAAACAAAATGAGCTCTCCAGTCTGAGTAGCATGGTGGGGCAAAGCCTGCTTGGGCAGCAGATGTTGGCACTGGAGCAGCACTGCATGAGGACACAGTGGGGCTGCTGCTTAGGAAACAGGGCTGGCAGGCTGTAGTTGTACTAACGAAATGCTCTACTGAGAGTGGAAGAGAAACTTCTGTGCTTCTTGACAGTGGATGGGGCAGCAGACACCCAGAGCAGTCCTCTGGCTAAGAGTTAGCTAGGCTGACCAGGCTCATGGGGACTCTAAAAGGTGATTTAAAGCCAAAATTGGCTGTGAAAGAGCTGCCTCTATAAGGGCCAGATTTGCAAAAGCCCAGTGCCATCATGCATCATCAGATTTTCAGCAGCTCTGGGTGCACATTGAGTTCTGAAGCCTTTTGAAAGTCTGGACCCATGTCTGACAGCAGGAACTGCCAGGGACTGGCCATCTGACAGTCTGGCCACTGCTAAGGATGGGGAGCTCTTGAGAATATACCTTGGTATTTAGCCCCAGATTACTGCTTGCAGCCTCATCACAGAGCTCCTCCAAGGGAGTGTACTACAGAATAGTAGTTCTGCCCTCGAAAGAGCCTGTATGAAAAGAGCACCTTCCTACTCAGTGGGTCTGTATGGCTTGCATCAAGAATCCCATCTGCTGACTTTACTGGCACATGTTTACTGTGTCTTAGTCCTGTTATCCCAGCAAGGTGGCTAGCAGGTCTAAATCTGGCTCTTACAGATGCAGCTTTTTCACTGCCAGTTCTGGTTCTAAGTCACTCTTTAGAGCCGGTGTGAGCCCAGTCAGACTAGCTAACTCCTAGCCAGAGGACTGGTCTGAATGTCTGCTGCCCCATCCACTGTCTAGGAGAAGGAACTGGCATCTCTTCCTGCTTGTTCATTATCAACAGAATTGACTGCTATGTTCCAGTCGGTGGCATCTATGCAAACCTAGGAACAGCAATACCACTTCCACCAGGGTCAGCAGGGACAGAGTTTGGCCCACAGAACCTTTAGTAATGACGGTAAAAAGAAACTAGCTTGACTGTCAGGTCTTGGTGGTGAGGAGCACTGGACACAACTGGAGTCAATGAAAGACACTAACCATGGCATCCCTCTCCTTGTAACATGTCCTTTTTATGAGGTAGAACTGCTTTGTAAAAAAACCCCAAAAACCAGTGTTTGCTTATGTAAAGCCAAGATGTACTTGCAACTGGATATCTCAGAATCTGAGGGTAATTGCATCTTATGATTGTCTGTCTGTGAATATGGCATGACGCATTGCATATGACCGTTTGGAAGGATTTGAAAAGTGGAAATAGCACATTGGAAGGAGAGGAAAAGAAACTGTTTCAGGGGTAGACCGAGGGGTATCATTTTGGGTAATGGAATGCAAGTAGCACAGATCCCACGGTGAATGGCTCATGACAGATGAGTAGACATGCCAATTTGGGCTGAACAGTGGGAATAATTTCCTAACAGTAAGAGTGTGCATTAATCTCCCAAGGGAAATATTGGATCATTGGTTGAATCACTTAAAACAATAGCCTGGGAACAAAACCATACTGCACACTGTTCCCCATGGAAGGCACTAGGTGACCCAGTAATCATCCTGGCAACAGAGCTTCCCTATCTCAGAGCTGAGATGCTCTCATAATCTGGTTGCTTGTAGAACCCATATTCTTTTCTAGCTATCAGAAAATGCCTGATGTAGCTAATGATAGTTAATGGACTGCAGAGCAGCCATTGTGAAAGGCAGTTCCTGTAACTGCTTTAAGAAGCAGCAGCAAAATGCATCCCAAGTTACAGACAGTAAGCTGAGAGAATCCCGGGGGCAATTTTTTAAAAACTGCTTTAATACGCATCTGTCATTGTATCTTTGATGACATAACAGCCCACAAGTTATTTAAGGGCTAACACCCCTGAGAGAGGACTTTACAAGGCAGTAATTAGCTTTTCCTTGTGATTAAATTCAGAGACTCCAGCACCATAAACATTATTCCTACTCCAGGATAGTGATAAAGATACAAGTAGCAGCCATGGAAAAAAAATCAGAAAGAACCATGCCCATTGCATCCTAAGACTTGGAAAGTCCCATGCTATTGAATTCATGGATGAGATGGTCATGGTGGGTAGTGATGAGCTTGGTTTTACAGGAATGATTTAATCATAGGAAGATAAATGGGAAACATAATTAGGAGAACTGAGTAGGTACAAAAAGAAGGTACTTAATTAAGGAGCCTTTCACCTATAGGTTCAAATCAAACCTGGCTCAGGAATGGTCAAGAGTTTTTAGTTTTTCTAGCTACTAGGTATTCAGTTCAACTACTAGTTTTCAATCCAGTTATTGATGGATAAGTCAATGCCATAACTAGTAGCTGGTTGACAGTCTCAGTGAGGCAGCAGAAAGGTTAATTAGGAAAGGAGATGTCAAGACCCACTTGTTCTTTGGGGGGGGAGGGATAGACTAGCACTGCTGTGCAGTCAGATTCCCATCCCAGCGCATTCTTGCCACTGCTAAAATTAACAAACAATGAATAAATATGGAGGGACTGCCCAGTGTGATGAGTGAGCCTGCCCTGTCTGGAAGGGATGTAGCATTTTATTTCACTGGGATGAAACCCTCCTCCTGTTCTACAGTCATAGCATAGCAATATGCAGAGCAAGGTGTTCCCTTGTATGCCAAGTCCATTGGGCAGGGTTGGCTGGATTGTGTTTTTCTGTGGACAGTGTCAATAAAAATAAAATAAATCATCACAATTTTTGGTGACAAGGATTAACTTTTCAACACGAAAACTAAAAAAAAAAAAAAATATAGATATTTCTAGTCAGAAATACTGCCCCGGTGCATCACGGATAAAGAGAGTTGTTGCTCAGACTCCTTGGGCATGTCCAGATGAGCGCGATTGTGTGGTATGTGGCACTGCAAACACGTTATATCCAGGGGTAAAAAAAAAAACAAAAACAAAAACCCCAAAAATGGAAAAAAACAAAACAAAACAGGCACAACACACACTTGGCCACGCGCTCCTGAAAAGTGGAGCCGGGGTGCCTGGAGCTGCACTGCAGCTGCCGGCCAGGCTCCACACAGCAGAATCGCCACAGCTGCAGCCCTGGGAACCCCTCAGGACTCCAGATAAAGCTTGTCCCTGGAGAACCAAACGTCCATGCACATCTGGACGTGCCCCTTATGCCTCTATTCTTCTTTATAGGCCAGGCTCCTTGCTTGAATGATAGCTTCTCTGGTTCCTCCTTGATACCCGTCACAGTGAAAGGACTTACGGAATCCTTTGCTGTGGTCCACCACAAGTCCAGCTTCGTCTTGGACTCCTTACCATGGGGGGACGTGGATATGTGGAAACTGAATTGTATGTCCCAGGAAGCATCATAGTAGCATTTCCAAATGGAAATGGCTTCGGGTACTTGGGGGTTTTTTGGTTTTGTTTTGTTTGGGTGGGGGTATTCTGTTTTTTATTAGGGGGAAAAAAAAAAAAAAAAAATCAAAATTCTCTGCAGAAATCAGGTATTTTCTGTGAAAATGAAGTATGACCAGAAACTCAATTTTCCATCCAGAGTAACTTGGAGGGGCAATTTTTGCCCATTTCTAGAGCTGTCTGGTCCAATGGGACCAGTCCTGAAGCAGAACGTGGAGTAGAAGGAAAATACAAGGACTATACAGACATATGGTCCATCTCCAATGTCTTAGCTTTATGAAGGAGAACCTGCAAAGGGCTATGGAATAAGGGAGCCTTCTGGCCACACACAGTCCTTTGTACTCACAGCCAAGTCTTCTCAAATGATGAAGGGCATGGTGCACAGTGATGAGCCCTTCTCCCAGTCTATACCATGGAAAGGGAATATAAAGGGGTAGGAAGTTTAGAACCGTTAGGGTCAAGGAACCTGTCCTGCAGGAGCCTGCCAGCCTCTGGAAGTCACCATGATAGGAGATCATTCAATTCCAGTTTGGTTTCTTCGCACTTCTACCATGGCTGTAGGCACAGAAGGCAAACTAGACAAAGGATGGATGCGATTGTGCCAGTGTCACAAGCAATTGCAGCAGTCTGAGATAATGATAAAGACTGACTACTCAGCTAAGACAAGACAGCAGGATGTGGCACAGGTTAATAAACCTAATGCTTCAGAACATACGCTGATGGACCACAGCAGTAATGAAGGACTTCTTCATTCATATAATCAGTGGTCAGCTGATTTGTGGAGGTACGAGAAGCACCATTCTCAGGAACCGCAAACACTGGCCAATGCTGGAGACTGCGTTCCCGACCACATGAACCCACCATCTATTCTGGAGTGGTCTGCAGTAGCCTGCCAGCTGAAGATGGGCAAGTATCTTTGTCATGGAGTTGTGACGTTAGACATTGATGCAATTATCACATACTGTGGGGGTATCATGCAGAAGAGTCATTATAGCTCTGGGGCATCCTCTTCCTACCGTAACTCAGTGATTCCCATTTCGGCCCTGTGGATGTCAGGAGCTCTTCCTTTTACAGAACAGGAAAGGGACGGTCGCACTCTCCCCATCTGCTCCACATGTAACACTGGGCTCCTGAGGCCCAGGGCTCCCTCCCACATAGACAGAAGTAGAGTGAGCCAAAGCTGCTCTCTCCTGCATATCATGACATCCCTTGGAACTCAGCAGACTTGTTTCACATCCACAAAGTTGCAACCATGCATTATTTATGGGCATTTCAAAACTACTTCTGCTTGAGTGAGTCTTCAGATGAGGTTACAAAGTGACTTGTTCTGTATATCTTGGAATGCCCAATGATCTGCCAGATCCTGCAGAAATTGGGGTGAAAGCCCAGCAGAGTTTGTGAAGGATTTTTTTTCCCCTCAAAAAATAAAAATAAAAAAAATAAAATCTTTAAAACCAGATTCTCAGCTGGTGTAAGTTTGCATAGGGATGCTGAAGTAAGAAATGCAGCACTATTAGCTAGCCAGAAATACATAGTTATGCAGTTTACTGTACCAATTTTGAACACAGCACAGTTCAGCAAATAGGGGCTGGTAGCCCAGAGACCTAGGTTATAGTTGCAGTGCCAGCACTAGCATATTACTACACTGCAGTTGCCCACCTCTGGTGTAGTACCTTGGCCAAGTCATCTCTTTCCTCTGTGCCTTTGTTTTCCTATCTGAATATAGATGGTATTTGTCTAATAGGAGCAATAGGAACACCAAGGAGGAAGAAGAGTTATTTATGCTAAAGGTCAATGATGATACAAAAGCCAGTGATGATTCAATGATGAGCAATAATTATACAAAAGCTAAATATAAGCTAACTATGAATAAATTTAGGCTGGATATTAGGAGGTTTCTAGAAAGAGCCGCCTAATAGGAACACTGTGCAAAACCCCTACCTTGTCCCCTACCCCACCCTAATCAGTTTATCAAAAGGTTTCTCTGATGAGGCTGCCAGTGATAGAAGGGGAATGGACGTGGTGATACAAGAAGACCCTTCAAGTCCTACCTGTGTACAGCTCTGAGATCCATGGAAAGAAAGTACAGTACTGCAGAACTGCAAGGTGCTCTAACAATTAACTCTTAACTATTACCTTGTGTAACACTGTTCAGGCTCCAGGGTGGCTGTGATACCCCCTGCTGACCATGCAACCTTTACCCTGCTCCAGCTCTAGAGTGCCTTCCCCTTGTTACTCACCTGCCATGCCCTGATGCAATTGTTTGATGGGAAGGAAGGCTGCCCAATGGGTCCTAGAGCAAACCCCAGTTCCTCTAGATACCAGCTAGTTCTTCCTGGCTCCTACTAGTCTCCACTCTGTGCTATCTAAGTGGGCCTTGATGGCTTTAAAAGCTAATCATGGCCTCCGACCTGCCCTACAGCTGTACCGATGCCTCACAGGTGTTACCACTTAATTCCAGTGGGCACTTAGTCCCAACCCACTACCAGGCCACCTGTGGCCTTTACACCCTTATCATGGCCTCAGCCGCTTCCCTTAGCCTAGGCCGACTGCCTGATCTGGCTTCTGGGTTCTAGCCCTTGACCACCTAATCCAGTTTTATCTTTGCCCTGTCCTGGGCAATACACTTGCTGAGTCTGCTTTGGCTCCTAAGCCCTCTGGCCCTTGTCACTGTTCCTTTCATGCCCAGGACCCCCTGGCTCTGTCCTTCCTGGTCCCTAGGCCCTTGTCCAGCTCCTGCCCAAGCTAGGCTTCAGCCTTTCTCTTTCTCTCTAGGCTTCAACCACCCCCTCAATCCTATGTCTGCAGTATGCCCTGAACCAAGGCCCTAACAGAGCTCTAAACACCGGCATTCCCTGGCTCCTGCCGTAGATTAAACCACCATGCACCCCTGAGCACTCCCCTATGGCCTCCACATACTCCACTTTCAGCTATGCTCACACCACCAGTTGAAGCTGTAACCAAAGAACAAGCCTGGCTATAAAACAAACTAAACCCCTCTTGGGCCAAGCATAAACAATGGCTGGCTGCCTAACCCGAAGTAATATTCCTCTGTAGAACAGCAGCCCTCTACTTACCTTCCTCCAGGTAGCCCTATTGCTAGCTAAGCGCTCACCTACATTTCCCCATGCTCTGGAGCTCTTGCATCTGTAGTCCCCAAAGGCCAGACCACCTCTCCTGGCTCAGGGCCTGTGTTTATACATATCTCCCTGGCCCTAGCCCCTTTTGGTCAGGTAACTCCCTGAGCTGCCACCTGCGTTTCCTGATTTAGCTGCCAGCTCAGCCCCGGGGTAGCTTATTGCTGCTGACCTCTGCGGTAATGATATCTTGTCTTCCATGCAGGGCTCTAGCCCATTGTGCTACTGCAGTGCAGCTAGTTCTGCAGTAAGTACTTGTAGCAGGTAAATCCCTGGGTACCTGTTCCTCGCAGCTCATAATGAGCAGCTTTCCCTGCCTGAGGCTCTCCCTGCTGCTCCTTCACCCTTTAAGCAACAGGAGCTTTCAGGTCTCTTTTACACCTTGGTCTTTCTTACTCTCTTGGGTGCAAACTTGCAAACTGTTGAGGAACCTAAGTTCCTGCAGTAAAGTGATGGATCAGGTCATAAAGTTACAGAGCACCTCGTGATACTCTTATGCCATGCCATGGAGGGGGTCAATGAGGCACCAAGACTTGGCTAAAATGTGGTCCACATTATAGAAAAATAGCACTGCCATATACCATGTAACGAACATTATATGGTCATGCATACACCACTCCTCCCAATTGCATAATGTGCCTGTGTCAGCGTAGCTGGTCCTGTGGCAAAGCAGTGGATGCATTTTTTTGCTTTCAGGGGGATTTAGCAGCTGGCAAGGAAGAAAAGCCAGCCCACTGTGAGCAGCCAGCTCTCTGTAGCCCACAGCAAGTGCTGCAGCTCCTCAGCCAACTGTCCAGGAGCCACTGGCATAGACCATTTAAATAAACTGGCCTCTTTAGAAGCCTGTCAAAATACCATAGTTGCTGAGTGCATCACTTTTGGAGAGGGATGTTAGCTACAAAACTTGGAGGCAGATCTGAAAAGCCCAGAGATTTGGAAGTATTTGAATCCAGGGCTTGGGTCAAACCCTTTAAGAGGCAAGAACCCATCATGATAGGTGGATTCAATTCTCAGTTTGGAGCATAACTTCAAAGTTTGGGCTGTGTTTAGAGCTGGCTGTTTGGAACCACATCCTTCTCTGCTTTTCATCTTAGACTCATGCAGATATTTCTTCTCCTTTAAGGCCTGGTGTTTGGTGTCTTTGGTTTAATTTTTCAAAAAACGACTTCTTCAAAAAGCTGCTGACCCCTCCTGGGAAACCAAGAAACATTCACTCCAGAAACATCCCAGTCTCTCAGTCCCATTTCCCCTCCTATTGCTTTCCTACTGCACAAAAAAGCAAGCTATTTCTTTAGAGTTCAGCAACAGCTGCTGCTGATTGAGCAGGCTTTAGATTGGGATCGCAGACACTAGCTAATTCTTTGCTCATTAATTTTTGCAAGCCCCCTTTTCACAATGGCTTCTGCAATCCCTAGCTGCCTCTCAGACTTAAAGAGCAATTGGGAAGGCTCTTCCTGTGAAAGTCTCAACCCAGCTGAAAAAAGGGAGCAGGGAAGACTCACCAGAACCTCTTTTGTTAACCCTCATCCCGATGTTACACTTTCTTTCCACTGGTGCAGCTGAAGATCCCACTGATCAGGCATTTAGCCAAACCAAAGGTCCAATCCTGGGGATCAACTCAGTGATGCTTATTCAAAACCTTGGGGTTGGTAAATAGAGTTCCTGTCCCTTCAGTATCCACTACTGAGAATGTATTGGACCAGGTTGATCAAGATCTGGCCCATGGGCTGGATCTAGCTCACAGAGCATGTCTTCCAGCCCATGGGGCTCCTCAAGGGTCCAGTGGCAGCATTAATTGCCATGGCTCCCAGAGTCACAACAGTTAGTGCTGCTATCCCTCATCACATGGCTGAATCTCAGGATCCCTGGGGACCCCCTCAGGCCACATCTGGAGTTATCTTGCTTGTGGGGCTGCCTGAAGGGTCAAAATCTGATGGTGGGAAGAGCAGTGGCCACCGGGACTCCAAGAGACGCAGCAATTAATGCTGCCACTCCCAAATTGCAACCCTACAGGCCAAATGACACAGCTCCATGCTCTGGATCCAGCTTGTGGACAATCCCTGGGCTCTGGATTCTACCAGAAGACTGACACTGCACCACTTACCTGGTTTGTAGGCCTGGATGAGTTGGGCGCCACTGTGCAGTAGCATTTCTGGGCACTAACTGTGACACAATGCTACTGTGCAGTAGCTCATTGCTACTGCATGCTAGCATTGGAAAAAAACCGTGTGGGTATGGTATTGCACAGTAACGCCAGTACTATGCAAGTACTAAATGATTGCATAGTAACAACTGTGTAGTCTGCCACTCATGTAGATGTGGTCACAGGGTACATGCAAATACTGTACTAGAGAAACACAGTAAAAATCAAGGCTTGGCCTGCTGGTGACCATTAGGGATTGCTTTCTTCGTGAATGAATTCCTCTGGATGTTCATGAATATTAAGAGCAGAAGGGGCCCATTAGATCACCTTGTTTGATCTGGCTAACACAGGCTAGAGGACGTTACCCGGTAATCCCTGCATCAAGCCTGTTACCTGGGAAGGTTTCAGAGATCTTTTGCCTCCCATTTCCTGCACGTACTGTAGTATTCACAGTTTGATCCCTAAGGCCAACATGGAAGCTCATAAAGATGGTATTGCCCTGCCTGACTTCCAGATACTTTTCCCCTGTTAGAGCCATCTTTATGAGTCTCCTACCATTTGCAAAGTGATACTATCACACGTACTTCTTGAGTGTGTCATCAACAAGTTCTTTATTCTAGATCACAGATTCTGACACTCGAGCTAAAGGACTGCATTCAACTGGACACACTCTCATTTTCACTCCTGGTCATAAACTGCTGTGTTGTTCAGGAGCAACTGCTGAGCTCCCTGGAGGTGACTACATTTCGGTGGTGTATTAAACAGTTTCTACCTCCCCTTTATCTACCTCACCAATTGTTGCAAAGCTTGATTAATGAATGTTTGCAAAGTGCTGTGAGACTCCCTGGGTGCAAATAACAAAGAACATCTCAGTGAGAAAGTGGATTTCTTTATGGTAGGTTATTTCACGTTGATGGGGACCTAATTCTCAGTAAATGAGCCAAATCTCTGAGATCATGATAGCCTGCGAGTAACAACTCTTCTATCTCTCTTTTACTGTCTTGCTCTTTGCTCAGATCTGAAAGGTGTGGTATCCGCCAAGAATGATATCCGTGTGGAGATCGTGCATAAGGAGCCTGCCTCAGGCAGAGAGACAGAAGAACACCCTACCATCAAGCAGTTGATGGTAAGAATTTATTCCTTTTCCCTTGACTTCATTACTCTGTACAACCTTTGACAATAATGAGTGTCAGCACATGCAGTTCAATGCACTAACGCCCGCTGAAAGCAAGGGATGCTCTTCCAAAATCTTGCCTGTCACTCTGAGTTGTAGGTTTCACTGCCATAAAAGCTCCTTGAGTGCAACTTTGCTAATGAAGAAAAAGAGCTGGGAGAGTTTTATTATTGTGGCTGAGCAGCCCACAGGGCTAATTGTAAAGCAAGTTTGCTACCTCAGTAGGGAAATTGCTGCAAATTGCAAATGGACACTCAGTAGGTTGAGCAATATGTAATAATAAACTAATTAGAGAGCAATAACTGTGCGGGTCTAAGGAAGCTTCAGAGATTTATGCATGCAAAAAAGTGTATGTGCATGGAGCCATTTGCAGTAGAGGTTGTTAACTTCACTAGTGTCTTGCCATCCCAGCAGGCCTCTGGCCCTGTCATGACCTGAAGCTGTAATAAAGTCAGATTCTTACCTTGTTAGACTTGAACAGCCAAGCCCTCCTAGGGGGGCTGGTTATCTCTCCAGTTGGGAGATCCCCAGCAAAAGTTACAGGCAATGCCTGATGCAGTGTATAAGCCTGAATGTGAGTTATCACTGACCCAACACCCCAAGTGGGTGCTAGATAGCCCCGTGCAGCCAGAGTTGACACCTTTCTGTGGAGATGTAAATCTGGGTCCACCAGGTTAGTAAAGATGTTTCATTCTCCCAAAGACCTCGGCCTGATGCTGACTGGGAAAAACAACTGCTTCTCCTTGAGTCCATGTCCATTGGAATGCAATAATTTCATAGAATAATAGAAAATGAGGGTTGGAAAGGACCTCAGGAGGTCCCAGCCCCATCTATATCACCCCAGCAAAGGCTTTGTCTGGCCACCTCTTAAAAACCTCCAAGGATGGAGATTCCAGCACCTCTCTAGGTAACCTTTTCTGGTGTTTTACTACCCTCCTAGTGAGAAAGTTTTTCCTAGTATCTAACCTAAACTTCCCTTGCTGCAACTTGAGACCGTTGCTCCTTGTTCTGCCGTTTGCCACCACTGAGAACAGTCCAGCTCCATCCTCTTTGGAACCAACCTTCAGGTAGTTGAAGGCTGCTATTAAATCAGCCCTCAATCTTCTCTTATCCAGACTAAATAAGCCCAGTTCCCTCAGCCTTTCCTCATAAGGGAATTTGGACATCATGGGTGTAAAACCCATCTGAGTCACTTGGAACTGACCTTCCTGACCCTCTGAAGGTTCCCAATGGCCTTTGTGCAAGAGCTGGCAGGGTGGAAGTGCTCAGCTCTGGTGAAGAGGAAGAATCGCCGGTGTCGGCACAGGTCCAGCGCAGAGTTGGTTCTGGGGACTCAGTTCTCCCTTCAGTCCGGCTGGGGCCTGCCTGGAACATACTGATGGGGGAGGCATAGCACAATGCTGCATGCCACGGGTTGTGCTGTCCCAGTCCCAGGGACTAGCACAGCCTGCTAGTCTGCCTGCCTTCACCAACACTGGGTCATGAACTGTGCTCCCTTGCAGTTATCACTCAAGAGAGCAATATGATGATCTAAAACTGGACTGAAGGATGGCTGAAGCTTCCATTCACAGACTTCTCCCTCCTTGGCAGAAAGAGGGGGTGGGGGGCAGGGTTGTGCAGTATCATCTACTCCTCCCCACCCTGCATGGGGATGTACATAGGGAGAGGCAATAAGGCTGGGGAGACATACCTGAAGCCCCAGCCCCATGCTAAGTGCAAGACCAGGGCTCAGCTAACCAAGCTGGACGGTGGATTATGCATTCATGTGAAGCAGCATGCACAATGGGGAACCCTCCCACCCTGGGAAGGGGTGGGGGAAAACCAGCAGGATAAGATGAGGAGGCCCCTAGGACTTCTGAGCTGAATCCCAGGAGGTGCTGGGGGTTCATGGCGCAGATGCAGCATTTCTCCTGCAGGATGGCAACCCCCACTCCCAGTGGAGCAATCCAGGGGGTTCCCTTGAGTCAGTATCCTGGGGTCTTCCTGTCCAGGGATAGAAGGAGCCCCACTGCTAGCTCTTGTCACCACTGTACTCTGCATCCAAGAGCTGCTTTGCATTTGCTGTTGCTAGCTCATGTCATGCAGTAAATGAGTAATATAAGCAAAGCAAATGGGGAGAAAGCTGAACCATAAAAAAACCATCCAGCCATAGAAGGAGAAAGTCTAGAGCCTCAATACACAGGGAAGCAGACAGATCTCAGCATGTTTGCTGGATTATGGGTTTTCTTCCGTACCAGTTTAAATTTGCAGGCAGCACTTGTCAGTGTTAGTTCATTCGGGCTGCAGAAGATGCTCTGTGAATGATCATTGTAAACACGAGACAGAGGCAGCTTAGTGGGGTGGGCAGGATGGATTTTAGGTGGTCCATACGTATAGCCAGGAAGCCTTACAGTTGGTTTGAGAAAGGATGGATACAGACTCGGATACTGCTTATTATCCCAGTGCCATGTCTTGCTACCTGAGTGGAGATTTTTTTGTTTAGGTCTCAATTCTCTAAGGTGTTAACACACTTTCCCCTGTTCAGAAGCACAGGAGGGGAGAGCTAAGATCAAACACAGAAAATCTGAGCTACATCAGAAGAGTCTGGTGCGAAACAGCTGTCCCAGATCTCAAAGATCATAAAGGGAGGTGAACTGTGGTTGTGGGGCTCTTCTCAGGTTAAGCTCAAGTTGTTCATTATTTACTTATGCCTAGCACTGCCCATGCTGTGCTCTGCAAACAGAGAGAAATACTTATACCCAGCCCCAAGGAGCTTAGTGATCCAAAAGGATGAGTCTGAGGTCAGCAAAACAGCTTTGTTGAGGGGCACAGGCATACAACAGGGGGTCAGGAAGCACGAATGTTATTCTGGGCTCTGGTGCTGCTGTGTTGTGAGAAAAGCCATTTCCCTACTCTATGATTCAATCACCCCAGATGTGGAGAGGAAATAATGATCAATCATCAATAAAGCACATTTTAAGTGGCACAAGGACAGGTTGATAGATATCAATCATCCTTGAATGGGGTGCTTTTAGTGGGGTTCTGCTATGAAGCTGTTCAACACATCTTTATCAGTGATCAGGAAATAAATATAGAATAATGGCAGATAAAATTTCTGGCTGACAGAAAGATTGGCAGGGCAATAAATAACCCTGAGGACAGGGTAATCCTGAGAGCCGTCTGTATTGCTTGGTAAACTGGGCCCATTTAAACCAAATATGTTTTAACACAGCCAAGTACAAGCTCATCCCTTTGGGAACAAAAACTGCCAGCCGTCCCTACAGATTGGGGACTGTAGCCTGGAAAGCGGAGGCTCTTATGAGGATTTAGTGGTCATAACGTACAAACAGCCAAATAGGAGCTGCCAGTGTGAGGCTGTGACACAATGGGAGAGTGTGATATGCGAACAGGGGAATGGTGTGGAGCAACACAGAGGGGTGTAGACACAGCATTGGTGAGACCAGTACTGGGACACAACAGGCAATTGTGGTCTAATGTTTTAAAGCGGATCTTGACAATTTGCAGGAAAAAATAATTGAGCTGGAAAACATGCCTCACAGAGAGAGGCTTCTGGAGCACAATCTGTTTAGCTTATCAAGAAGAAGATTGAGAGGTGTCTTGATTATGCCATATAAGCATCTTTACATGGAAAACTACCAAATAGTTGAGGAATTTCAATTTAACGAAGAAAAGCAGAGCGCACACCAATAGCTGGAAGCTGAAACCAGATAGATTCAAGTTAGACACGAGGCACACATTTTTAAGAGGGAGCTGGAAAACCCCCCGTAGGAAGTGGTAGATTTTACATCTCTCAATGTTTTTCACTCAAGTCAGGGTGACTTTCTGGGAGATGCCAGTCAAACACAGCTGATCAGATTCAGTACAGGAGAACATGGATGGCTTGTGTTACTCAGAGGATCTGATCATCACATCTGGCCTGACTATCCCTCAGTCTGCCACTGACCAAACATTTGGGGACTTATGGATGGAAGATCCTACAGCAGCCATTCCCAGTCATTCTGGGTATGAACCCCAATTCCAGGGTTGCAAGTCAAGCTCCAGTGAGAGCCCACTCATTCTTCTGACTCCGTGGGGTAGACAGCCCCAGTTGTAAGTGCTGTCACCTCATTTAGGGTCACAATCCCTAATGTGGGAACCACTGTACTAGAACAACATGCCCCGGGAGAACCTGGTAGCATTCGTCAGCAGCAGCCACAGGGGCTCTGCAGGAACCAGCTGGTGATTTTGGTGCTGGTGCATGAGGTGTGAGGAGCACCCCCGCCTCGCCCAAGGCCGTCAGCTTCCCAAGGCTAGTGAGAGTTTGTCTGTGTCTGAATAGACCATACAACATAAAGGGAAGGAGGGGAGGAGAGTGAAATAATGCACTCCAGGTCAGAGGCATAGCCAGGAGGCAAACCCCAATTGCCAAGCCCTGATCATGGCCACACTAGATCCCATTGCCCACCTTGGATACAGAGTAAGACAATGCCCTTAACCTAGACAGTGCAAGTTGCAGCCTTTCCACAGCTGTGTGTCCAGCACTGGACACATCCAGCACTGCAGCACTGTGGTTTGGCCAGGCCATACCCCAGAAAAAAGGCCCTCCCTGTT
>NW_005841989.1:2265367-2301136 GCF_000455745.1 Alligator sinensis
ACTTAGAGCCCCTTGGGCCACCCAATATAATTCTCCCCCCTCCTGGCTGTTGACAACAGCTGGCATAAGCTCTACCTCGAGCTATTAAATACCCAGTCTAAGGATGCTAAATAGATTCCTAATAAGAGACTCCAGGTTTGCCAGTGAAATGACAGATCAAGTTAAAGAATTCATCTTTGCTAACAAGCAATGGTGACATACCTCTGGTAGGGACATGAGCAGCTGCTAGGACAGAGAGAGGGAAACTAGCCACTGTTCCTACACCTTGCAAGGCCCTTGGGTAGCTGTGATGACTGCCCGCTTCTCCTTCATTATAACAAGAGTTTGAATTACCCTTTGACTCGTGGGGGGCAGGGGGGGTCTGCAAAAAATATGAAACCAGTTCATTGGTTAACAAGTCCTCCTAAGTGAAGGAGCAATCTGATCAGATACCCCTGTACTGTACACACACACACACACAGGGATAACTGGTCTGTGCACATATTTTGTACCACTATCAGTCTAAAACCCAGTTATCCTGATATATCTACTGTTGTGGGTACAATCCTACCAGCACTGTGCTATATCAGCATAAACACCCCTATACACCATATTAAGTGCATCCAAACTGCGGGGGTGATTTACTGGCTTTGTGACTGGGTAGGATAATACAAATAAATAGATGTTATTATCGCTGTAAAATCACCTCATGCCTGCAAGCAAAATAGTTAATCCCTGTCCCCATCAGCATCTGAACTAAATAGAAAGGCACCAAATGGAGAAAATACTTTTGTCAAACTTCACATGCAGAGCAAGGGTTCAAGCCCTTGCTGCCTGATTCCCACCCCAGTGCCCAACCTGTTGGACCCCACGGCAGCTCTGAGAGGTTCCTTACTACATCACCTGCAGACGGCACCACAATATATTGGTTTCCACTTCATTAGAGTGTGAAGCCATTGGTTATTCAGCCTTGGGGAAATAGTGATGAAATCCTCCCAGACTGACTTCTGCATGTGTCTGTTCCTGCACTCCTGTGGGAATTCCTGGGACCGCCAGACTGGAGAGCCGATGGCATGAATCCTAACAGTCTCAATCAAGTTGAGCACTGCCAAGGGCACAATAAAACACCCCAGCCCATTGCAATACAATTGCTTTCGCTGCTCCTCATGCCAGTGCCACCACTGCAGAATATTCATGAGTCCCACAAGCTGGGAGGCTGAATCCAGCTGTCCTGCAGTTGGTGTTTTCAGCTCAGGTGGGATTTGCTAAAGAGCGAGATGGGTGCGGGCAGCCTGCATAGCAAGCATAAAATCTGGCAGCATCAGCAGCCTTCTCCATAACTAAGGAAGATCTTTAATAAGGCAGACACCATGGCCAGAATCCACCTATGAGGGCTGATGAGACACCTGTGGATTAGAAGCATTAAGCAAAGCAGCCTGGCTCTTGCACTGTACAGCTCCAAAGTAAAACTACTGTGGCTGCCACTCAGAAGGCTGAAGTATGCGGAGAGAACAACAGTTATCCTAGGACACACAGTGCTGCAACCAGGAGCAGGCATCCTGGCTCCCTCTACTCTTCTTTGTCCCCTGGACAATATTATCCCCTAGACGAGACCTGGTTTTCATGGACCATCTCAGTTCAGCCCTCTGGGCCTGGTGGTGTCTCTTGTCTCCTAGCCAAGTGATACATGTTTATAGACCTCCTTCATCCTTCCTCTTCCTCAATCAGCACCTCCAGCCTGCCCTATCCTCAGCCAGCTTGTGTTGTCCTTTCTAAATGCCATCTGAGCACCCAGGGTGTCAGTGCTCTCCAGGAGTGGGAGGCTGGGCACTGAGTCGAGTTCTGCACGTGAGATTTCACCAAAGCAATACACATGGGAGCACTGTGACCCGATGCCTCTGGAGACTGGTCCAAAATTGCATTGACCTTATTTCAGATATCACTCCTGGCTGACTTCTGCCATATTTGCTTTCCATTCTCACCCCACTCTCTTAATATTCCTGCTTTCCACTCTCTTAATATTCCTGCTACAATTATAGTCCAGATTATTTTCTCTGCCTCTCTTTAGATCACCTTTTCTAAATACAACCTCATTGTGTTATATCCTGCCCATACTCCTAACCTCTCTCCATCCTTTTGAATTATCACCCTGCCCTCGCTGATGTTCACAACACCTCAAAATTTAATATCAACTGTGAATTTCATTAACATGCTGTGTAGTATCACATAGAGATCATTAATGCAGATGTTAAATAAAAACAGACCTAACGTCAGCCACAGCAACAGTGCCCCTCTAGATGGCATCTTCCCTCCACTCACTCGATTGCTGTTTATCAGTAGCCTTTTTACTGTCCTTTAGTTTGCAGTCCATGTGATAGGGCTGGCATCCAAGTCAGGCTGAATTACTTCTGTGAAGTTTTGTGAGACATTGTGTCAAATGCTAAAATCCAAATGTATCTCCGCTACCACATCCCCGCTTGCCACTAATTTTGTAATTCCATCAGAAAAGCAATCAAGTTTGTCTGGTGTGATCTGCTCCTTACAGCACCATTGCTGCGTATTGCTAATGGCTCCTTTGTCCTCTAGCTTTCCCTTACTGTGCTTTCTGCTGCTGAATTCTTTCTGGCCAGCAATTGGCAGAATTACTCTTTTTCCCTTTTCTGAAAATTGCTCTCACATTCGTTATTCTCCAGCCATCTGTGACCTCCACAATAATCTATGCTTTTCACAAATAATTACTCATGCATCTATAAATTCATTAACACCTTAGGATACACTCATGCTGTTTGATTTGCATATGTTCACGTTGTCTAAACACTGCCTCGGCTCCTTTGTAATATTTTATCTATTTTTCCAGAATCACGTACATTGTTCAAGTCCCCATCTAAGAGACAGGAAGGGAGCCCTTGCCCCCAAATGCTCACACTTTTAGAGGATGAGTGACAGGCAAAGGATGAGGAGAGGGAGAGACCCACTTAAAAAGCCTGAACTTGAGAAAGGGATGTATTTGGTTTAAAAGCCTGAATTTGAGAAATGTATACGCATGTATAACTTAATTCCTGAGACGTTACCTTGCCAGTGTTTCCAGCGGGACTGTGAGTAAAGTTCAGATCAGGCCCAAAATCTGTATAAGTACTATAAACAAGGATTTTTCTGGGTAATATCTAAAGACCAATTACATGATTGGGAAAGACTTTGATAAGCTTTCAGATATCGCAGTACCTCAGGAAAGGTAATGTGATACCCAAAACCGTGTCAAAATCTAGCCCAGTCATGCAGTTGGTCCATTAAAAGATATCACCCACAAACACCCTTGCTTCTCGCATAATCCCTGGACCTTCGTGGCTACAACATCACTCCAGTGCTGTTTGTAACTGTCATAAGTATTTGATACGCACACACTTCTTGTACATCTATTTGTATGCACACAGGCACGAAGGCTCGGGCCCATTCCCCAGCAGTCAGACGTCTTTTTTGTCAGAAATACATTGTGCAGTCTGGGGTTCAGGACCTAAGAAGTTTCAGGGTCCAGGCTCAATCATCCTTTATAAGCCTGCTCTCTCTCTGATTCCTCGCCTTCAGCTAGCATTCACCATAGTAGATAAACATGTACTGCTTGGCTAAGAGGAGCCTGTTGGCCTTATGGACCAGATTTCCCAAGAGTTCAAACCAAGGGGGACCTGGTAAGTGTTGCCTGAGGCCTGTTGAAAATCCTACCCTTCTTTAGGTACCTAAACAGGAGCCAAGACCTTCTGATTCAAACAGAAGAGACAAATCCAGCTGTGAGGGCTGAACACACACACATCTGGACATGTGATCCTGAGACCTTGTGGCCTAGCAGTAACCAGGAGATAAGAGTTACTGCTAGGGTCTGTGGCTGTGCTGCTGGCTTGCTGGGTGACCATGGGGAAGTTATTTTCCTCCTTATGCCTCGGTTTACCCATCTGTAAATCAGAATAATTATTATAAAGGGCTTTGAGGTCAGTGACTGAAAAGAGGTGCAGAAGCGCTGGGCTTGACTGTTGGTCACCTCTGTATCTAGGGCAGTTTTTTTCTTAAGTCTTTGAACTAGTGATTCCCTCTTAAAACTGAATTCAGTCACTTCCCAAGGAGCATATGTACTCTGAAGTCACAGTAACTGCAGTGACATGTAGACAGACCTGTGCTAGCTTGATAGTAGCTGGATCAAGTACCAGGAGCAATATAGCCACACAGGCTGCTTACAGATGTGGGGGGAAAAAGTGCTTTACTTTCAGCTTGGTGCACCTCCACACTGAGTGTAGCGCCTGCCCAGAAGAATAATCATGTTAGACACTGCTCACCCAGCGTCTTTATAGTCTGTGCTTTTATCTAATAGATATATCTAATAGATAAAAGTGCCAAAAAAAACCCCTGCAGTGCATGAGCTATACGGACGCTGGGTGAGCCAGGTCAAACTGACGTGATTCCTCTTCTGGTAAAGCACTGAGGTTTCCCCCCCACCCACATCTGTCAACACCCACAGACCTCAGTGCAGGTGATTTATCCTGCTTCCTGAATAAGTTTTGTCTCCCCCATGGTAACTACAAGAGACAGCTGAAGTTTGTCAGTCCTTGTGGCTGGGGACAGATATTACACATAAACTGGTTTAAGTGATCAGAAACTGGTTTAAACCTGTAACAAAACAGACATTCGGTGCACATAAACCAGTTTGAAAATGGCTGAAACAGGTTTGAGATAAACCTGGTGTATCAGACTGAACTGTTTTGGGTCAAACCAATTTATGCAATGTCTGTCCCAGACCCCTTCCTTAGTTTAAGTTAAATCAGAGTCCCCCCGCACCCCAGCATGCTCTCTGGGCTGGGCAGGGCTCTCTGCTCCAGAGAGTTGGGCTGGCCTCTCCCCTCTGCTCCCTGGCTGCAGCTCTGGCAGAGATTGCAGGTACAGTAGGGTCTACCTGGCTTCCTCCTGTTTCCTGCCCCCCCTCACCACTCCCTGCTCTGGCAGGGATTCCCCCACCCCTCTGCCTTAGGCAGACACCTCTCAGCATTAGCTAGCAGACCACATGCTGGCTATGGTCCCTCCTGTGCGAGTTTAGGGCTTTTTGGAATTAATCAACAGATAGCTGGTAAGTCCCTCTGTTGCTTCCTTGGAAAAAGTTGTTTAAGAAGAACTTGAACTAATGAGAGAAGCTTTTGTTGTCTTAATGGGCTGATAGGCACTGAGTTAGGGGGGATAAACAGCATGTTATCAACTCCCTGCTGGGCTTCTCTGGGATGGGGACCCCTCCCTAATCGGAGTGTCCTGCCTGGGCCTGGCCACACCCCACTCAGCTCAGCACTATGGAAGGGAAAGGAGGGCTGCTGTAGTGCCCCCTGGCTTCTAACCTGAGTCACTGCAGTCATGTGCCTGCATTCCTGGAATAAAAAGGGACTGTTTATCCACCTCCAAATTGGTTCAAGCTTTGCAGGTTAGACTAACCTGCAAAGATTGAATCAATTCAGGCTCAGGTTTTTTGAATATCTAGCCAAGCTGTTTTATACATACCCATAGAGCTTCAGAGAGGTGACTCTTCCCAAAGAGAGACATCATAGTAGAAGCAATACAAATCCTAGCAGTAATAATGATAATGGACTGTTATTGCTTTATCCAGATTACAAAGAAGTTTATTCCATAGCTCCAAAATGGGAAAAAACATTCACCTTAAAAAGAGCTGTTGCAGCACCTGATTTGTCTCACCTGGATACTGCTCTGTGTTCATCCTTGCCAGTGTGTCTGAATCCACATAATCTGATATCCTATCTCCAACAGCAGCTGCTGTTTCAGAAGAAGGGGAAAGAAACTCCCAGGTTGGCAGAACTGGGGTAATCTGCCCCACTTCAGGGGAAACTCCCTCTAGACCCTAAAAGGAAGACATTTGCTCAAGCCCTGAAGCAGGACATATATCCTCCCTAAAGCTTTTCCTATTATTTGCCAATTAATTCTCTACATTCTTGTTATCCACTCAGAGGCCAGTTCCTTTCTAAATTCTGGCCTCAGCAACATGCTGTGTTAATTAACTCCTACGTACGCATTGTTTAGAGAAGCCTTTGCTATTCTCAGTTTTGAATCCCCCACTTTCCAGTTCCATTGGCTTTGCCCCTGTTTTCTTGTTACGAGACAGGGAGAAGTGAAGTTCCCAATCTCCCTTCTCTAAACCATTCATCATGTTATAGGCTTCTATTATTTGCCTTCTCGTTTGTCTCCTCAGCATAGAGACAGCCCCAATGTTTTTATTCTCCCTTCATTTAAGCGATTTTTCTAAAACTTTTTTCATTGTGACTGCACTTCTCCAAACATGTCAGTGTGCAATATCCTTTTTAACTGTGTCTCCACTACAATAGAGAAATGTGACTGCAGTATGTATGGGCTTACCCAAGCTAGCCTGAATCTGGCTAGCAGAAGTAACAATACAATGCACAATCCATGCAAGGAAACCTACCTGTTCGCTTGAGTATCTAGACCATGCTGAAGTACATGCCACTGCAGCTTCACTGCTCTTGGTATTCAGACTGGATAGAGCAAAGCCAGCTAGGATACACCTGTATGTTCCACACTGATTACAGTGTAGACAATAAAGGTAAGAGTAGTTAACACATTTAAATCCAAATATCTCTCTCAAGGTCATCTTTCAAGCCTCAATCCCTGGGGCTACAGAAAGGCAGGCAACAAAAGCTTAAAAGACCAGAATCACTACCATTTGTCTCAACTGCTAACACAGGAACTCCATGGAAGTTTGGATGTTCAAAACCAACTAGATGATTTAGCCATTAAGGGCACTGGGAGCTGTTTGGTTAAAGCAGGAGCAATACTACTGCTGTTGCTTCTAAGAGCTCTAGTCAATGGGCCAGAAGACCATTGTGCTAGGTCAGGGGCGGGCAAAATGTGGCCCGTGGGCCAGATGCGACCTGCCAGGCCATTCTTTCTGGCCCGTGGAACCCCTAAAAAATTTAGAAAATTAATATTTATCTGCCCCTGGCTGCATGTCATGTGGCCCTCAATGGCTTGGCAAAACTCAGTAAGCGGCCCTCTGCCCGAAATAATTGCTTGCCCCTGTGCTAGGTGCTGTACAAACACAACAAAAATGCAGTCACTGCCCAAAGAACTTACAGTCTAAAACACAGACAGATGGGGAAGCACAAGGAAGCCCCTAAGACAGTACTGATGGGCAGTGGGCTCAGCACAGCAGTTGCCTTTCCCTTATCGTAGGCATCGCGGCAAAGGGGAGTTTTCCTGAGGGTGTCAAGTACGGTGAGATGGTTCTGCAGATATGTGCAGGGAACTGTTCCCATATGGGAGTGGCTGGACACGGAAAGCATGAATGTGCTTTGTGCTTGTTTGAAAATGTAATAAGTAGGTGATGAGGGCTGGCACTATTGACCAGGAGTTGACATTTTAAGAGCCTGCAAGGGATGATAAATCTCTAGCCAGCTTTTAAACTCTCAACTGGGGCTTTGTGTGTGTTTGTTTGTTTGTTTCTAGCAGGCACGTTCCCAAAGCCAGGTCTCTACTGGGAACAGACAGTTCTGCAGTCTTTGGAATCTATTAACCAACATCCATCCAGCTCTGTTAGGTTTTGACCTGCATAAGCTTAAAAGCACCAAGAAGTGTCATCCAATTATACTACAAGCAGGAAACATTATAATTAAACTCAGGGAAAAAATACATATCAGGTCTCAGCAGGTTTGTAACTTTGAATGTGCCAATCTGGACGAATTCATCACTCGCTATTGGGTAGGGACCCAGCACGGGAATCCAGAGGGAGAACCGTTTTAAAAACATATTGTCTCCGATAATGAAACCAAAGAATTTAATATCCGGTTGGTTGAATTCAACATCCCAGATGAAAGCTGCTTCATTTTGCAGAGTTAAATGAGCAAGTCCTTCAGCATGCAGAGGATTAGACCGTACACTGCTCATGCAGCTACCCTGAGCCAGGCATACTAAGAGAGAGCAGGAGCAGTCCGGTGGCAAAGGTAACAGGGTGAGATTGGAAGACCTGGATTCAGTGCCTTGTTCCACCACAGGCTTTCTCTTGACCTTGAGAAAGTCACTTGATGACTATCTTGATGGTCCAGTTTCCCAGATCCAACAGTGGAAGTAGCAATAATACCTAGCTCTTCCCACGGTCAATAAACACTTGATGAAGGTCAGTACCAATACCTCTGAAGGGTTAATGGCTGGGCCCGTAAGAAGCCTTCTAGAGAAGCCCCCTCAAATGGGACATCCACCTCCCTTTGAAAGTGATTAAGGATGGAGAACATGTTGTTTCATCCAGTCTGGTGAGCTTTCCTTGGAGCAGTTCTAGTGCCCCCAAGCTTGGCAGCAAGGACTGGAAATTGGACAGGTAGTGGCTTTTGTGTCAAACTCTCTTTGCCCCCCTAGGAAAACCTGCGCAAATTTGGCCAGGTTACAAACACTTAAAAAAAAATCGCATTTGGCACATGCTCCATAGAGACTTGGTAGCACTTTGAGCTAAATCTCTGGACCTTCTGTCCATGCTGAGCATGCTCAGACACAAGGTTTCCCAGTATTGCTGCCCTGGTTTGCTACTACAAGACTCTCTCCTGTAATCTCAATTGCTGCTCCTGCTGGGCCCAAGCCTTGTGGAGCAGGAAGATCCTGCATCTTAATGTACAAGGCAGGGGCTAGAGCTGTTCACCGTGTACACTAAAAGAGGCAGGGGTGTTATGAAAAAATAGAGCAGGTGGTCATGCAATTAGAGAACACATATATGCACGGGGCTGTACTGCTGGTGCTTCCAAGCTTTGAAGTGCTTGCCTTTGCAACCTCAAAAATGTTCTTTGAATGTAGTTTTTGTGTGTCTTGCATGTCAGTAGTTAAGTGAATTAAAAGGAAGCCACTAGATGAGAAAATACATGATGCTGTGTATGGGGTTGGTAGAACCACCAGACTGTTGGTAGTTGCACTCTGGAAACATCTGGCTTTGTATCAGTCTTTCCATAAGCTCCCAGCCAGTGCTGATCCAATTGGAGAGCTGAAGAGGAGATTCATTCCTTCCCATCCCATCTGTGCTATCCACCTTGCTTGTGGCTGGCATCAGCACAGAGACCCACTGGGAGAGGCTGGCCCCTTATATCTTCTTCCCCTGTTCTTGCACAGAGCCAGAAACAGCTGGGGCCTGTACAGGCTTCTCTTGGTAATGGCCATGGCATGCATGCCTTCACCGTAGCCCAGCCATTTTGCCAGGCATTCTGGTTCCAGGCCCTGAAAGCAAAACCCCTCTCACAGTGCACCTGGCCAGTTGCTCCCCCCAGCACTCTGCAAGCTAGACGCTTTCGCCCTGAAGTATGAGGCTGTGTTAGGCCCCACTGGTGCCAGTAGTTGTAAACTATTCTGGTGCAAAAGATCAAAGGAACAGTAGAGGCAGTGGAGCTCCAGGGGGACAAACACCACCAGCCATAAACTGCCACTGTCCCCTTGGCTCTAGGAATCCAAGCCGAGGGATGGATGTCAGGACGGCGCCCTGAGCAGCCACGACCACTGCCGAGGACTGCAAGCAGCAGCTGCTGGCAGACAGCGATGCCAGGCAGAATCAGGGACCATCGTAATGTGCCCGGGATCTGGATGTGCCCTTGAATTCAACAGTCCTGGCAATAAGTTAATGGCAGCTACTCAGTTTTAACAGGTCTATGGGTAGTTTTATCACCAGCCATCTGCGTGACAACAGCATGACCAAAGTACAAAAGCATATTGGTATCTTCATCCATATGGTGGCCAGGAACACAGGGCCAAACATGGGCAGGGAGCTAGAATATATATAAAGTGTGTATTTAATGAGCAGAGCTAAACTCCTGCTTACCAGCTCTCAGTGAAAGGTTGCGGTAACAGCAGGGGCTGTGGGTCCCAGCTAGGGCATTGTTCCTCCCCATACCACTCTGCCAAAGCTGCTCCTCACTGCCAGCAAGGAGAGTGCCAGAGAGAGAATATTGCTGTACATCCACACTCCTCCTTGCTGCTCCATCCCACAGTGTCCCAGCTCTTCTGGGTCACCTTGCTGAGACTGGCAGATCTCGGGCAGGGCTGGGGTGCAGCTTGGGTCCTGCTGGGAGCCACATGATGCTGGGCAGGAAGTGGTTTCAGTGGTTTGAACAAGCAAGATGATGCTGGGTGGGAGTCCTGGGCAGATATGAGGTGCCGGCTTAGCAGCCCTGCAGGCTGTGTACTCCTGTTGGTTTGCAAGAGCTCTGTCTGCACAGCCCACCCAGCGCTCAGCTGAGCGAGCCCATGAAGGGACAGCGAGAGCGCTGCAGAGCCAAGCATGGGGCAGTAACCCCCAGCTAGCACACTCGGTACCAACTCAAGCTGCCGTTGCACCTGCTTGGGGTTAGTGCTGGCTGAGCTCCAGAATTAGGGCAGTCCCCCAGCACAGGCAAGGCCTGAGCCGCACCAGCATTTTCCTGATATCCTGCCTCCATCAGCTTCATATGGGTTATATCACAGTATATGGGGCCGACCCCATGGGGTGGAGGCCATGGAGCTACAGCGGGGGTGAGTTTGGTGAGTGGTGCACCAGCAGGGAGTGGCTTCCCACGGGAACACCTGCCACGTACTATCTTTCAGGCTTCTTGCTACATTCCTTCAATATACATGCTAAATCCAGTGCTTCCGCATCCATGTAGTGCAGTGACATATCTGTCCCTGGCCCCCGCATCCCTCAGCCAGCTCACCCCTTAGGAATATGGCAGTACCTCAGCACTCAGCTAGAGCTTTTCAACCGTGGAAGAAGAAGCCCCTGTATTTGCAAAGGGCCCTTAGCCAGAGGTGTTGTCCCAACATTTCCTGTCACTGAGATAGGAAGGCATTTCCCCTCCCTTTAATAGAGGGGGAAACAGAAGCAAAGAGAGGGTACATCACCTGCCCAGAGTCTCATAGCAGATCAGTCACTGAGCCTAGCACAGACCCTGCCATCCCACCCAGTCTATACTCCAGTCCCTGCACTCACACCTTTGGGGAGATTTATAAGCCATGGTCCTTCCTGCCCCGCTCCTGTCCCCCCATTCAGCAGGTAGGTGAACATCATGTTCAGCCTTTCCAGGCAAGAGCCCTGAAGCTGAGAAGCTGCCACCAGACCCCCCACTCCCACCAGGAGTCAACACCACAGTGCTGGAGCTCCTGGCCCTCAGACCTGTGCTCAGACCACCCCATGCTCTCTGCTTACCCCTCCCCAACCCAGCTGCCTCCCATCTGTGTGCACCCATTAACCGTGCCTAGGGAACTCACTTCTGTCCCCCGCTCTGCGCACTGACACACGTCTCCACCTGGTTAAATTAAGGGCCTCCTCATTAACATGCTATTTCTATGCGGTAGCTCAGGCTGGCGTTTGATATTCATGCAGCGATCCGGTGCTGCTCGCGCTGGCTCTGCAGCTCGCTCTCCTTTTGTGCTGCAACAGACAGAAAAGAAATAGAAACTATTCAGGAAGAACAACAAAAAAGCTGCTTATCTGGGAGTGAATGGTGCCCTATTGACAGCCCCCGGGACTGGCGTCATCTATTCACGACTGCATGAGGCACAGTGCAGGCACTGCTCCCCTCCTCCCCTGCCAACATGTGCCCATACTGCCTGGGAGGAGCGGGGACAGGATGGGGAGGGCAGTGTCCTTGACCCATCCTCTCAGGACAAGGGTGCCAGCACTCCCTGGACTCCTTTGGCAGAGGGGAGGCCTCCACTCTCCAGAGGTGCCAAGCTGGCCCCTTCTGTCAGCCTGTACAATTTGGTACCTAAAGCCCTGCCTCGGGTGGGAGCGGGTCTGGCTGCAATCTGGGCCAGGTTGGTGGCAGAGAATCTTGCCTTGCATCAGGGCTTGGGGCTTTGCACCGGCCCCAGTCAGGGATGGCTGAACTGTGTATTTACTGTCCAGTGGAAAAAAAAAAGAAGGAAAGCAAATGAATTTCCCAGCTTGCTAATTGATGAAGGGAGATTGCATTAGACTAAGCCACAGTGTAAACTTTAATAAAGGTCACATTAATGAATGGCTTAATTCAAGAATTAGAAATTAACTGATGCGATTTTGCTTTATGAACTGCTGGGTTTGGAGCTAACCCCACGCTCCCCTCCTGGGGACAGCTGGGCCAGGCTGATGGGGAGGCAGTGCCCTCCCGTGGCACAAGAGATGCATTGCTGCTTTCTCAGGGTTTCTGCTTTGGACTCGGAGCCCAATAACGTTTTGTGTGTCCGTTCTTCCATCCGCTGCTTCAATCCCCCTGTGACCCAGCAACAATATATAGGGGGTGGTCTTACAAGAAAAGACATGGTTAGAAGCCAGGAGCTGCACATTAGAGACTTGAGACCTAGTTCCAACTCTTCCGCAGACTCAGGTCGACCCTGACAAGTCACCCCCCCACTTCTGTACCTCAGTTTCCCTATCTGTGTAATATTGTCAGCCCAATTCATGCCAGAGTTGAGTGCATCAGGCCCACATTATTTGAACTTGTCCTACTTAGCATAATTTGGGCAAGGGCTGTTGGCTTTTTTTATATATAACTCTCTTGCTCCCAATGTTCTGCAAGAAAACATGAGTTACTTTCACATTCTTTTCCTTCCCCAATTAGACCTCATCCAGGTGTTCAGTCTTCTGTCAGAGCAGTCAGAGTGGGAAAAAACAGCGGTCTACCCTAATCCATGGCATCAACAAGCATAATTGCCCTGAAGCTAAGTTTTTCCCCTGCTTACTCCAGCCATGGACAGGTCCACTGTGCTCACAGGGCCTGTGAATATGCGCTGACTCCACACACACAGCTTTAGGTGTCCAGGGGATGTATTCTTCTGCATTTGGGCAGCCTGGGATGTTGCTGCTAACTCCCCTGATCAGGGTGGTGGTGATGTTCAGGAGAGCCAGGGCCAATGACATAATTCAGGGCCCATCTGCACAGCAAGATGAAGGTATTACCAATGTGGCAGTGCTAGCCAGCAGGCAGCGAAGACCCAATGGCATAGGCTAGCAATTAGAGTCCATGGCCAGAGTCCCCAAGGAAGTCGTACTGCTGAGGCACATGTCACCACACCCTCACTGCTCTCATCACCCATACGGGCTAGACCAGGGGTGGGCAAAAGGCGGCCCAGGGGCCAGATGCGGCCCGCCAGGCCATTCTATCTGGCCCGTGAGGCCCCTAAAAAATTTAGAAAATTAATATTTATCTGCCCTGGGCTGCCTGTCATGAGGCCCTCGATGGCTTGCCAAAACTCAGTAAGCGGCCCTCTGCCCAAAATAATTGCCCGCCCCTGGGCTAGACTCAGCTAGCAGAGGCATGCAGATGTGCCACCTCTCTCAGATCAGCCAGCAGGGGAAGCTCATGTAGCAATGCCAAACCCACATTCTTCCACTTCTGCCCCAGCAGCCTCTGCCACTGAGCTCCCCAGGCACAGGCAGAGAAAGCCAGGGTTAACTCCTACAGGGCATCTTTTAGATCAGCCTCCAAGCTGCTGAGAAAGCAGAAGATGCTGGAAGCTACCTTGCATCCTTATGCTCCACGTGGCACTTCGGCACCATGTGTGTGATCGAAGGCCAGTGACTTCCAAGGTTACTCTCCAATAGCAGCAGTCATCTACCCTGTATGCTCTGCCAGCTGCTTCATGGGAGAGAAATCAGATGAGCTCACCTGGTCCCTCACCTTGATACATGTTCTCAGCCCATTTCCTCCCGCAGAAGGAAGGGGCTCTGTGGGAGGTAGAGGCAATGCAGGTAGCACAGGTACTACCTTACCCACACGCATAAGCTGGGGCTAGAGCTTGTGCCCTTCAGTTCCAAAAACACATCCTCCTGCCCCATGAGCTCAAGGAGTATCCCCTCTAGGAGGAGGCCCATTACCCTCTCTCTGTGCCCCAGCCACTATAGGGGCAGCATAATAGAGACATAACCAAGCTACTTGGAAGATGGCTGGCTTGGTACTAGTAGCGGTCTAGCCCAGCAGCATGGCCCAGATTTTAACTCGGGTGAGTCCTGCAGCCTGCATGATACCTACTTTAGGTGGTGTGAAGCCAGCTCAGGTATGTCTATGTAACATTGTAGTCCCAGCAGCAACTTCAGTGTGGATCGTCAACACAGGTTGAAGGTATATGCAGAGCCTGTTATGACAGTGCAGGAACCAGGTTAGAACGGTTCATCTATTTAAAAGAAACTCTACATCGGTGTTTCTAATGGCTATGCAGATATGTGGATATCTCGCTTACAGGTCACCACATGGGCAGTTCATTTGCTTTTCTTTATTGCATTCAGCTTGGGCTGTGAAAATAGATTGGTCCTTTTTGCTTTCTGTCCTTGATGCACTAACCCAAGCTGCAACCTGGGCTTATGAACACTGGAGAAGAATGGTTTAAGTGCAGCAAACTGAAAAAAAACCTCCCCTTACTTTCTCTGAAATTTACAGACAGCATGAAACATTTTTAGTAGGTATTATAAAGCCACAATCGAATGCGTGCATGCGCACATACACATGTGCACACCATGAATGTGGATTCTAAATTTCTTAACAGCATCCCTTTAATTTAACATAAGAATTTAAGACAGCACTAAAGCTGACATGCAGCCGAGAGAGAAAGCAGTCCACCTTCTGGTATTTTATCTGCCTTGAATTTAATACTTTGTGACACATGTATTTACTCTGGTAAATCAATGGATGTTACAGACTTTTTCCAGAAAAAAAATCAGGTACTTTAATTTATTGCATTAAATTGCCATATCAAAGGCTTTCAGAAGATCAACAGAAAGTGCTGTAGGGTAAATTTCCAGTACCACTTGCCATTTTAAAAAAGTAGGGGGAAAAGGAGTCAGGCAATAATCAGCACTTTATTGTAGATTTAGAATTGTGATTAGATAAGGCATTCAGTGGCAGTAATTCCAACACATGGCTTGGACTGCAGTAGCAAAGAGAAAATGTGAAGACTGTAGAGACTAGATCAATATCTGCGAAGATAAAAGGCAGCTGAGAAATTGGCTGATAATTATTCAGATCCTGCACAGACCCACCTTTCTGAAGGAAGGGTAATTAAAGCCATATTCTAATTAATGTGTACCTTGCCCCCAGTCCAAGGCATCCTTCAAAGAAAACCTAATGAGGCAGTCAGAATGGCTTTGCAGCCCTCGATGAATCTGTCTCTCTCAGAAAGGGGTACCCATGGTGCTGGGGCTGGGGGGCGGTGCATGGAGGGACATGCAAGACAACCTTATACTAGGGCTAGGAAGAAGCAAGCAAAGGGGATGTTTAAAAAAAAAAAATCATACTCCAGCCCCTCTTTCTTCCTTCTCCCTGCAGTGCTTTCAGAAGTCAGCTCTGCACTGTCAAAGACGGGTTCATTAAAACCTCTGGGACCCAAACCTTTGAGAGGAGCCAGAGTCAGAAAAATCACAGGCTTTTGAGTTAATTACAGCATTAAGAAAATGCCAAAACCTATCTGGGAGTTTGAAAAGTTGTTGGCAGCCAACTTCAGATTAGGGGAAGGGGAGAAAAAAGAGATTTCCCTCTATTTATCAGGGAGGTGCATTGAATTCAGCGCTTTGTGAAAGCACAGTCAGCCACTCCTTAATGAGGTTTAAGGCCACGTATGTGAGTTCCCCAATCCTATGGGCCTGCGGCAGTGGCAAGAGTGCGTTAGGCAGATTCATGAGGCACCATGGAGAATAGTCATGACTGGTGTGGGACACTGGTAGGGGCTAATAGGCAGTGCGAACATGTGCAATAGGGTTGGGGTGGGGGAGCAGGGGGCTGGTATGTGCCTGATTTCCCCCTTCTGGATGAATACCTGACCAGAGCATTGAACCCCCAGAGCTGATAGAGCCAAAGGAGCTGCTGTTCCAGCTTAGCTAGCAAATGCCAGTACCTTCAGCACTGCAAGCTCTGGCCCTCAGCAGCGCAGACTGTGTCAGCAGTGTGCCTGTAAGTCGGGGCGGGGAGGGAGCACAGCCTGGTGGTTGGGTCACTGAATTGCTTGAGATGCTAGGATCACCACAATCCTGTCTGGAAGAAAAGGCTACAGCAGGGTAGCAGAGGCTTCCTTCTCCTGGATGTGACAGCCAGGGTAGCATAGCCACAGTGAGGAGCATACCCCTGCTTTCCCTGGGCTCAGTGCACTGCCAGCTGAATGGGCTAGGAGGCTGGGGGTGCTACAGGAAGCTGCCAGTGGCTCATCATTCAAAGCAGGTGACTGGGGTCCCCATAGGTGAAAGAGGAAAGTGGCCCGGGAACAGGCCAGGTTCAAAGTGAGCTGACCGATGAGCGGACCTACACCCCCTCCAGCTCATGGCCACTTTGTCTTGCAGATGGACCGGGGCGAGTTCCAGCAGGACTCTGTCCTCAAGCAGCTCGAGGTGCTGAAGGAGGAGGAGAAGGAGTTCCAGAACCTGAAGGTGAGTGGCAACAGGAGGACACAGCTCCAGCCTCAAGCCCCAAAGCCTCTTACTACTAGTTATGACTTGCAGATCCCCAAAAGACACTCACTGAGTCGGGGCCCCACTGGTAGATGTTCTGCTAGCACAAAGTACATGTCCCAGCCCTAAAACACTTAGAGCATAGAGTCGAGATAGATAAAGGAGAGAGACTTGAACAGTCTGTCTGTTCTAGTACCTACAGCCATAACTGGAGCCACTGACCACCCACGTTTCAAATTTACTGACCACACACATTTCAAATCTCTTAGTTTGCTCCCTGGAAAATCCCTTGCTCATGAAAGACCAAGGTTGGGTTTCCATCTACTTACCCTCTCCTTGCAGCACGTTCAGAATTTACCCAGCTGAAGGCTGCATACTCAGGACATCCACCAACATCTCACTTCTGGCCCTTCTGTAGCCTATTTCCAGTCTCTGCTGCCCACAGTTAGAGCTTATCGAGGTAGGCTGGGATGTAAATCTAAATAAATATGGGGATTCACAGCAATGGCAGCACGGAGGAACTACCCTATTAGCTCCTTCTCACAAACCAGAGGATTTGGTCTCCCAAACAGGTGGTGACTGACTCCAGCAGCTTTGACAGGCCACATCCTTAACTGGAACAATGGCTTAGTCCAGACCTAAAGGGGTGGCAGGTACTAAGCACTGGTGGCCTGTACCACAGTTGGCCACAGTGAATTTCATGGAGGTCCCATTCCTCTCCTCGATGTTGGTACAAAGTCCAGATGTTGGCACAGGCACCAAGATATCTCTTCCTCTTCCCCATGCCCAGGTCTTCAAAGACGGCAGCTGTAAATATACTTGGAGTAGACCCAGAGAGAGGCTGGACTGCTGGGGCCCAGGCACACGACAAGATGCTTAGGAGGAAGAGTTTAAGATAGGGGTCAGCAATGTTTTTGGGCAGAGTGCTAAAACATCCACAAACGACCTGTAAGATGTTGGCATGCCAGGGGCAGATAGCAGGGCAGCCACAAGGAGGCAGATCCTTCTTGTGGCAGCGCAACCCCAGCCCCTTCCCTGCCATCAGCTCCAAGGCATGTGCGCCAAGCAAAATCCCTTCACGTGCCACACTCTGGCACTCCTGCCAGGGGTTGCCTACCACTGGTTTAAGACTTAGGGGCTGAGTCTCACTGGGCACATCTACACATGGGTGTATGGCATCGTTGTTATCATGCCATCTTCTAGTACTTCCAAAGGAAGTACTTTTGGAAGTACTAAAAGACAGTGCAGTAACAGCCCATACTGCGCCATGCCAGCAGCACACGGTTATTTTGTCCACTATGTTGCTGTAGCAATGCGCTATAACAAGGGAGTGAATTGCTATGGCAATGCAGCAGCAGCATCACAGTTTTTGCCAACAAACGCTATGGCACTGCAGCACATCACATAGCGTCTTGTGCAGACCACCCACTGTGTATGTCCATACCACCTCCATGGTGCTGCTAAGTGTATTGGTGAACAGGCCGCATCTATTTTCTCTTGCTCCACAGATATCAAACCCAGAAATGAGGCACTGAGGCCTTCCTGAGTGTGCCTCCCCCCCTCAAGTATGCCCACATCCAAAAGTGGTGTCAGGGGCACCCCCAGGGTAGCTCCCCAACCTAATTCCTGAGTCTGGTGTGTGAGGAGCAGGAGTGGAAGAGAGAGCACGGACCCTTTGAGAGCAGTACGGACCAGTGGTTTTCAACCAGGGTGCCATGAGAACCTGCAAGGGATGTCATGCCTCCACCACAAGATGAAATTGCTCTGTGCACCTTGGTTTTCTGGGGGCGCATGGAGTCCAGCTGAGAAGAAGCTGCAGCAGAGCAGCAGAAGTGGTATGCAGCACAGGCAGGCATACCACTTCTGCTTCAGCCCTTCGTCAGGAAGCCCCTAAAGCCCTGCTAAAGCGTAAGTTGATCCCAGAAGGGCTGAAGCAGAAGTGATGCCTGCGCATATAATGTGTAATGTCATGCAGGCAGCCCACCTTTCTGTTGCGGCTTATTCTTAGTCCAACTCTGATGTGCCTCTGTCTCCAGGAGACACCATGCAGGGTTGGATGGGAAGGTCAGTGGTAAAAGCATATGCTCCTGCCACAGCTGCTTTCTGATCTGGCTCTACAGGAGGCATGTGGCACAGATCCGCCTGGCTGCAGCGGCACTGGCAGTGGGGCGAGTACAATGTAATGATAAGGATCTAATCAAGTAGTAATTGATAGTTAACTATGCAAATACACTTAAAATATAATAGATTTCCATTCTTTTTTTTTAATGGGATACCACTGAATTTTGAAGTGTTGCAGAGGGGGCCTTGAGTCTAAAAAGGGTTGAGAACCACTGGCACGGACATACCCCTTCCACCCTGCCTGGAAGCACAAATGTTAAGGCCCCAAGGAAAGAACAGCTGCTGGAGACAGCTTAGAAACACTGTTTGTTAGGACCTATGGGGGAGGACTGTTTCGATGTCCATAGAATTGGTCATAACCCAGAGCAGACCCGAGACCTGCCAAGTGGGTCAAAACCTTTCCCCAACCCTTTATTTGGGGGCTACAGGGAGTAAGCTGCCCACTAGTCTCCTCTGCCCCAGCGACCCACGTCCTGCTGATCGCAATGCCTGGTCTCTCAGGGTGCCTGTACACAAAGTGTGGAGGCTGCTCTGATGCACTAATTACAGCACGTTGGAGCAGACTCAGTTAATCGAGTCTGCTGGAGCATGGTAATTCTCATCATGTCTTGTGTATCAGCATCCCCGTGCTTCCAAATTTTGGCAGGGGCACTTAGCTCGTTGAGCAAGCTTTCGTTCAAGCACCCCTACCACCATTTTGAAGCGTAGGGATGCCGATGCATAAGATGTTGCGGTGCATTAATTAGAGTGGCTCTCAGAGCACATGTAGAAGTGCCCACATGGACCTTGAAGAGGCTGGATGTTGGCTGCTCCCAGCTCCCTCTGCAGTGGGTGAGGGACATGGGCACAACCCCTCCGACAGCCTGCTCCAGCCTTCCCACCTCCGCTCTCATCCTCCAGCCCAGGTCCCTCTTGGCCCAGCAGAGAACCGGAGGCTCCTCACCTTCACCTTCCCTATGGGCTTTAGGCCCCCATCAGAGAGACCATTGTCCTTCCTTTGCAAGGGTGGGGAATATACATAAGTATGGTGTCATATTTAGCTGAGCTGTTTCCATAGCGACAGAGAAATCTTCATCTCTGGTGTGTGGCTGTATCAGCCCTCCTCAATTCCCCAGGCTCTCGCTCTCTGGCTGCTGAAGGGGAACGTGGCTCCAGTCAGGATGGAGGCAGCAACAAGGAACTGGTGGGGTCTGTGGACAGGGAGGAAAGGCTGCAGTGAAGGTGCCTGGAGCAGGAAGGTTTGGGCTTACAAAGGCCAAGTGAGGTGCCACTTCTTGGGGGCGCACGTAGCCGTGGAAGAAAGAGGGAGCAGCACTGCCAAGCACTGCCTCCCAGCCCCGTCCTCACGAACACTGGGCTCACTCAGGCTTTCTGGGTGACTCCAAGAACGCACGAGGAGCAGAGCCAGCTCAAGATCCCTTGCCCAAAACCAGCCCAGGTCAGCAGGGACTTGGAGACACCGCTTCCTGCAGATGTTCCCTGGCCCATATGAAATGTGTCCGGCAGGTCTCAGAGCAGTTCATACTAAGGGCAGCTAGCACTGAAGATCCTCTGCGGCTCTCACAGTGAGCAAGACCAGGATATCAGGCAGCCCACACAATCTCATGACTCAGGGTGGAGGTACCAGAGTATGAGAAGCTAGGGAAGAGGCCACTTTTGTTTGGGGATCAAGTTTTTCCTGATCATTATTAACATAAATGTTCATTATGTGGCAGAACTTTAAAGTCCTAGCTGTAGCACAGGACACCCTGGTGCTCGGTGCTGTACAAACGCCAAACAAAAAATTGGTCCCTTCCCCAAAAAACTTACAAGCTAAGCAAATGAACAGGAGCGCTGTTCAGAGCAGACTGCTGGTCCTATGGCATTGGTAGTGGCTTGCCAGAGAGCCAGTCTGTGCCACCAGTCAGGTTTTGCCCAGGAACCCATTTGCAATGCAGTTGTCTCTTGACCTGGCCCACTTTGTATTGTAGATGGGACTTTTGTCAGTAACCCCAAAGCGTGCTAAGGATGGGTGAGTCCCAGGTCATGAACCTACATGTGGTCCCAACTACCCTTAAAAATAGAAGGTTATAATTTGACAAGATACATATGGGGGGTGGGGGGGTGTCTCTGTCTGTGTAAAATTTAAAGAAAAAACAAAACAAAACGAAGTGAGATGTCTGACCATCTACACTTCTCACCCTGGGCTCAGGTTGGGAGGACAAACACACGATAGATGTTAGCCACATTGCTTCAGGCATTACTAGACAGCACTTAGATGCCATGGTGATGAGCACAGCATAAGGTCTGCACACATATACCCAAGTCACTGTGATGTGTGCACATGCCTAAAGTGTCCTTAGTCATGGCTGATTGCATCTTACCTGAACATAAATCCACAGTGTTGCCTTATATCACTCAGCCAGGGGGGTGGAGGAGATGCATCAACCCCTCGTTCACTTGTGCCCCAGGATTGCTCTGTGGCTTTCAGGCTGTGTCCTCTGGGACTGCCCATAAGTCAGCTCAGCAGGAGCCCTGAAAGAGCTTATTTTTACCTGTGAAATAGGATAATCAAATGGGTGAGAGGAAGAGGGGGAGGGAGAGATGTTGGGTGTCTGCCATCAGAGAGGATTCACAGGGCTCGAGCTCCTTCTGGCCCTTGTTTGGAAGGTGCCCTGTGTGGTGAGGGCCAATGGTGAGGATGTGCTTCATACCTTATGAGTAATGCACCCACCTGTCTCTCCCTAAAGGACCCTACCAATGGCTACTACAGTGTGAATACCTTCAAGGACCACCACTCCACCCCCACCATCTCCCTCTCGGGCTGCCAGCCAGACCTGCGGCCTGCCAACAAACAGCGCGTGCCCACCGGCATGTCCTTCACCAACATCTACACCACCTTGAGTGGGCAGAACCGGCTCTACGACTACAGCCAGCGCTTCGTCCTGGGCATGGGCAGCAGCTCCATCGAGCTGTGCGAGCGGGAGTTCCAGCGCGGCTCCATGAGTGACAGCAGCTCCTTCCTTGACACACAGTGTGACAGCAGCGTCAGCAGCAGTGGCAAGCAGGATGGCTACGTACAATTCGACAAAGCCAGCAAGGCCTCGGCATCTTCATCTCACCATTCCCAGTCCTCGTCCCAAAACTCAGACCCCACTCGGCCGCTGCAGAGGAGAATGCAGACACACGTTTGAATGGCTGGGAGACAACTGGTGACAGGCAGCAGCAGGGTGACGCAGGGCATGAGGCTGGGGACATTTTGGTGCCTCCAGCAGCTGGGAAGCAGACAAAGCTGACTTGGCCTGATTGAGCTGGGTGGGGGTGGGGGTTGGGGGATGGGGGGCCTTTCAATGGTTTTATTCTGTTTCTAATTATCTTATTTTCCAAAGCATTTTTGCTCCCAGTATAGACTATGCCCTGTACGGGATGGGGGGGAGGGTGAATCTGTGTCACTGGGAACTCTGTCCCAACCTGAAAGACTTCTAAACTCCTTCTCCCTGGCCCAGCTGGCAATGCCTACCCCCAGGCCACTGGAGAGGGGAGAAGGAGGTACTGCAGAGACTGCGGAAGCCAAGACCAAATCAATTCAAGCACAAACCCGTTTGCTTCACGGAGAAGGCTGGACCTGGAGGCTTGGACTGTGGGGAAATGAAGGGATGAGCCTTGCTTTGGGATCCAGGTGGACAGTCCCAAGTCACTATTATGTACTGGAAACCTTCTCCAGGGTGTTTAACTCATGCCCTGCTTGAGGACAAGTGGTCCTGATGAGACTCCCCTGGGGACCCATGGTGCTTAGGGCAACTATCCAGAAGACTGTGTGTGAGGTTAAGAGGAACCTACCCCACCCCTCACCTCCCCCTGCCACCATTATTGGTCTCCTCCTTCAGTCTTTCCAGCATTTATTTTGCTTTGGAAATAACCTTCTGCACCTGTCAGGCCACTGGGTGCAGCCTCCCCTGGAGGCAGAGTAGCTTGCTCCCTTTTTTCCTCCACAGACAGGGCCACACCACCTGTCACCTGTCTTTGGCTCCCCTGGGTAAACCCCCTCTCCTGCAAGCCCTCATGCAGCAGCTGCTTCCACTCCAGGGAGCCAATGAGGAAACCAGATCAGAGCCATTCTCCCAGCCACCTTCCTCCAACTCCCACGGCATCACCGAAGAGGGATGTTCCAGCCACAGCGTGTCCCCAGGCCACCGCCAAGCCCCCTCCTGCCGCTTATTCCTGTCTGCGATCCCTTGACCCCAAGCTGCGTTTCCCAAACATGAGAGGGTGCAGCTCCATTTGAGACAGCTCAACGGCAACAAAACAGGCGTTGGTGTAACATATGCGCACTGACTCTGCTACTTCTGGTTTCTTTCTTTTGTTTGGTGTTCAGTGTCCATAATATTACAGTAAGTCTTTGGACTAAAACAAGAGAGGGGGGAAGTCACGGCTACTCCACAGCAGCTCACACAGAGCAGGCAGCTCTGCAACAAGCCAGGAACTGTTGATGGACATAAATCGACAGGGGACTGTCTTTATCCGTGTAAAGTGTGACAATCACAGAGAGGACCTTCCCAAAGTGGGGGTGGGCCAGCACAGAGCAATCTCTTACTGCTGCTTGTATATTACCCCAATAGCACAACTGGAAGATAAATACAAGAGGTGTGACAAGCTCATCTGCACTTGGTCCCTGTCAGTTATTTAAAAGCTATGAAATAAAACATATCCATTCGGGGAGGGCAATGCCACCGCTTTCACTGTGCTTACAAATTGAGTCCCCTTGGGGCAAGCCTTGGAGTGCAACCCCTACAGTCGTTCCCTGGAGCTGTAGATGGGGAGAGGACAAAGCGGCAACCTGCTCGAGAACCTCACACCAACAGGTCAGTTTGGGTTCGGGCAGGGGGTGCTTTTTGGTCTGACCCAATGTAAGACATCACCTGTCCAGTGCACAGATTTGGGCCTCACTGTGTGAGGACATGTACAAACACATAATAAAAGGGTTCATAGGTAGACCTCAAAGCCAGGGTTTGATCTGGGACTATTTAGACCTAGACCTGCTTCCCTTCACAGATCAGGATTCCCATCCCGATTTCTGAGACTATTGACATCCATGGGATAAAACAGTGAGGAAACAATATGGAACTTTTGAAGGGCCAAATACTTCTACAAAACCAACCGTGGGTCCCTTAGGTGATACCAGGGGAGTTCGTGACACATTTGTATAATTGAGCAGGCCCCACTTGGTCATGGGGTAGTACCTGTGGTATGCCCATAAGGGACCCCATGATTCTGGGGCTGTCCCCATCTTAAAAAGCCTGAAATCTAAGATAGAAGCAGTTTCTTGTCATACAATCAACACAAGAGCTCTGAGCGCACAAGCAAAGAAAAGCTATGGGAAAAGTCTTTTCACCACTTATTTGCATTTGGTCTTTGCACTTCAACACTTTGGTTCACCTAAATAGATTTAGTTAGATTCTGAAAAGCTCCTTTAGGAATTTAGGAACCCTAGTCCCATTTGCAAAAGAGATTTAGGCATTTTGAAGCCTAAATCTTTTTGACAATCCAAGACCTGCATTCACTTCAGTGGCAGTGACATACCCAGATATTTCTGAAGACTCTGCTCACTGCTTATGTGTACTTTCAGGTACCTAAAGACCTTTTAAAAAAATCTGACTCCAGGGCCCAGATCTTTAATTTAGGCAGCAAACTCCCATTAAGCACATGAGCTTAAAGGCTGGATTTTTTAAAAGCACCTAATCCCCCTTTTTTGTGTAGGAGTTTGAACACTCAGGGCACAGACAGAAATGCCAATTTTCACCCAATCTGGCCACAGAAAGCAGTCTATAGCCATGATCAGCCACAAGTGCACAGCTGCAGACAGCCTCAAAAAAGGGCTGACAGAGTGAAAATCTGAACCCTCATTGCATGAGGGGTCAGATGGAGAAGTTTCAAAACAGAGCATCTTCTGTAACTTCTGGCTGCGCTGCCCGCAGCCGCGAGCTGTTTTCAGAATGGGAGGGGGCAAAGGGAGCAGAGGGAGTTTGGTCTGAGGTTTTCTCAGTCACAGCTGGAGGGTGGGTCATGTGTATTGGAGTTTCCCTGAGTTGAGGTGGCGGGCTCCAACTCACCCTCCCTACCCTCCAGTGCCGGCTGGGGAACCCCTAAAATGAGCTCCCTCCCTCTGCTCTCTTTCTCCTCTCCCATTCTGAAAACAGCACAGGCTTTCAGGGAGGAGGGGCCATTGCTAGGGGAAACCGGCAGCCAGCAAGTAGATTCCCCTCTTCCCCCTGGAACCAGCAGCAGTGAACTCCTGTTTGGTCCAGGGGATCATTGTAACTCTGAACGCTTCCTGCAAAGTGCTCTCAGTTACAGCCAGCGGCAATGCGTAGGGGGTGCACAGGGATGATCCAGCATTCCCTGCTTAGGTGAGAGGCAGCGGGGCAGGCAGGAGTGCTGGTGCCCTCCCTGACAACACCGACCGGGGAGTGGGGGGTGCCAGGAGAAGCGCCGCTGGCCCTTCTGGGCACACAGCTGGCCCTTCCAGGTTGGCGCGTTTGGCCACAGGGGGACCCCCTCCCAGTTGGCATGATCAGCCATCTGGGGACCTCCTTTATCCCCAGTTGCTGGCTGGCCCCTGGGGGGGGGGGGGGGGAGTGCCCCCCCCAACTCAGGAGGCACCAGTTGCCCATGGCTACAATGGAGAGCTGCACATCTGTCTGCACCCTCAAAGACTATAAACAGCAGAAGCCTAAGGCCACTTTAGAAAAGTGATTTAGATACATAGCCCAAAACTCATAGGTGCTTCTGCAAACATTGCCCTCAGTGTCACTCTGCTGTTCATTGGCAGGGTCCCACATCAGTGACTAAGCTCAACTGAGGATTTTTAAACTCCCCATAACCTTGTGTTCAGTGGAAATAGGGAAAAATTTAAAAAAACCCTCAAGAACTTCAGTGTAGCTGCAGGTTCTTAGCAAGCCTGTCAGCACCTGCAACAATGCAGATTGCAAACTTAGTACAACCCAGGGGAGTTTCCTCTGTGGGGTTTCAGAAAGGCTAAACACAGCTCTCATGCCCTGAAGGGTAAAGCCTGCCTTTGACTTCCCTGGAGCTGCTCCTGACTTCCAGTAGTGTCACAGATGGAACAAACTGGCTTCAAACACCAACCAGCCCAACACAGACAAGGGTTCTGGTACTTTCCTGAGACAATGCAAAGGATGCCAGCTTTAAGCTGCACCCACTATTTTGCTCCTTCTGCCCTCACCTTGGCTAAGGTGGCAGAGCTGGTGGGACTGAGGCTTTGACTGGCTGTGTTAGGTTGGGTGGATAAGTGTGCAGTGGGGACACCATTTTTAAAGATTCAGTGCTTCTTCCCACACCCCACTTCCATCCCATTTCAGGGGAGACCTGAAACACGTGGATGGAGAGCAAAGACAGGCCGAAACGTTTAAAGGATAAAAGTGCCAATAAGGAACTGAAAAACCAGAGGGCTCTGGGCATCAGCTCAAGCTTGAGCCTGGGCCAGGGAGATCTCACTGTTTACAGCTGTAAACTACTGGAACATGCACTGTGTCACACGAACACACGGACAACAGGGTCCTGCCTGCTCGGAAACACTAGCCTGTGTGCAGGGCCCTGGACAACGTGGCAAAGCTTTGTTTTCCTGTCTGACTCATGGCTAAACACGTGCCAGATGCCTTGTGCTTGCAGTTCTCTAGGAGCTTCCAACTCTAGCTACCTCGGGGATACTAAGTGGGGGTTACCCCCCTTTATAAATGGGATGACACAAACCCTGGGGTGGAGCTGAGGCACTACTGTCTGCACAGGGCTCTCCCTGAGAAGACTTACACACAGGCGCCAGCCTCAGGGCAGCCCTTCCACCACATAAAGCTGGAGTGAGTGCCCTGCCTGTGCCCAGTCCACTCTCCTGTGACTGCTCCCAGCTGGCATATGGCAGGCAGGACTGGGCGTGCTTGGCAGATTACAGTATGGGAAGACATGACCAGAGGCGACGAATAGACAGGCATGTGGACCAGGTGTTGTTCCTCCTAACCCAGGAGAATAGCTGGACTCGGGGGCATAGAGGTTAAGGGTATAATTCTCTTACCCCTTGTGCACCTAAAGGCAGTTTGAGCCACAGAGGTGATATTTCTGGAACTTATACCCAGGTTGCACTTCTATTAGCTGTCAGGTCAGACATGTAAGTATACATGTGAATAGTGCACTTGCCCATTGGCTATGCATAAGCTGAGCAGGTATGCAACTACATGCACACATGCCCTGTATGCAGGTAAGTCAAGAACTTGTTTCAGTCTGACTCCTGCATCCTAAGAAATCAATACCTAATGATAGGGATCTGCTGCAACAGTCATGTAAACCAGGATCCAGCCTGCAAATCCTGCCAGACTGGGGCTCTTGGGCTCTGCATGTCAGTTTGGCCCATTCTGCAGAGAGAGGATCTTACTCTGAATCCCAAATTCAGCATTCCCATGTCCTCCTAACTGACGTAAAGACATCTGGGCTTCCCATGTCTTTAACCTACCAGGAGTGACAAGAAATAATGGTCTCAAGCTGGCAGAGAGTAGATTCAGACTAGACATCAGGAGGCACTACTTCACTGTCAGGGCGGCTGGGATCTGGAACCAACTTCCAAGAGAAGTGGTGCTGGCTCCTACCCTGGGGGTCTTTAAGAGGAGGCTAGATGAACACCTTGCCGGGGTTGTTTGACCCCAGTACTCTTTCCTGCCATGGCAGGGGGTCAGACTTGATCTGCTCAAGTCCCTTCTGACCCTACCAACTATGAAACTATGAAACTTGGCCACCTGCCCATTTGCCTGGGAGGTCAAGCTGAACCACGTGTCATCTACTTGGAGACTGGCAGACATGGCCTTGGTCACATGCGTGTAGCATGAGAAAAAAGCAGTGCACCTTAGACACTGGTCTGGGCCCAGCCAGTCCAGCCCTGGGGCAGGGCAGGATCACTCCTGGTCTATGGTGGTATCCAGCAACTTCTCTTCCCAAAAACCTCCACAATGGGGACTCCACAGGTCCCCTGAGGGAAACATCCATGGACTCCCCCACAGACACAGCCAGTTAAACCAGTTGAGGCTCCCCCTTCCTGCAGTTCACCTTATCCATCTCCATGAACCTCACCCTCCCTTCTTCACCACTCAACAATCCTCGGGCTCCATCGTGTCCCCCCATGTCCACTCTCCTCACCAAACACGGTCCCGCTTAGCTTGTCTCCCACCCTATTAGACATGACCTGTCCAGTGTGAATGGCCAGGCACAAGAAGGGTTCAAACAGAGGTGGGACAAGTATTGACACAAGATGTCTGGGCTGCAGAATGGCCCAATTTCTGCTCGGGGAGATAGAAGTGCCTCTCGCTTGTGCCAGCCAAAAACCAGAGGTCTCTGAAGTTAGCAATGCAGGGTCCCTGAGATGAAGAGCTGTCCCTGGCCCCAGACTCCAATTAGTATTTGCAAAATTAGGAGGAAAGGAGGGCGCCTCCCCAGCAAAGCTTTGCAGGTGCTTACGGCCTTCTCCACCAGCAACCCAGCCTCATTAGCAGGGCTTTAGCATGGAGAGCTGAGATTTTTTTATGAAATAAGGACAAGCACCATTTAATGCAGCTCCTTCTTCCAAGCAAATGTCATTGCTGCCACCTCCTGACTGTGGACTAAAATTGCAGGGAAAGCTCCCATGCCCTTTCCATCCCATAGCCTGACTGACCAAGTGCTGAGGGTGGTGGGAGCCTGTTTCCATGTCTCACACATAATTCATGGAGTTTGATTAATATGCAAATAGTTGGCAGCTGATTGCCCCTTGTGAGCAGTTAATGAATTGTTCAGAGACGCAGCTGCCTTCCAGTGTATTTTCAAGTCTACCATCTATGGCAGGAGCTTTTCTAACCATCTGTTCATTAATATGTAACAAGCAACAGTGATAAGCAATTAAACTGGCTGCAAATTAACCAATTTGCTGGGGGAGCTGCCTTTTGAGTGCTTGTTTGTTTCATTAAACCTTAAATTCTTCAGGAACCTGAGGAACCATGGCGCCAGGAGTCGTGCTGGAAGGTTTAGGCCCAGCCCCAGCTTCTCTTAGCTCAGCACCCAGGAGAAAGCAGCTCCTCACCAGGACAGGGCCCAAGAAGGTCCTGGGGCAGGGATGGAGTCAGGAAGGCATCCAGGTTCTGCGAGCCCCCATCCCCAGCTCTCTCAAAACATTTATTACTATTCTGATGATGTGCCTATATAGCCCTAGGCAAGGCCAACAGCCCATAGCGCTACTTAACATGCACTGATTAAAAAAAGAAGCCACAGCTGGAAGTACCATGAACATGAACAAAACAAGGGGGATTTTCCTCAGTGAGACAATTGTGGCATCCTGCTAACCCAGTAGACCCAACACCCCTCTGCAACAGCCAAGCCCCACATCCTTCAAAGATGGAGATGTCCGTGTTGGGACATGCACGGAGAATGACACACAGGTACAGAGCAACAGCCTGGAGAAGGGTCTTTTTTGTTTTTACTTCACATATTCTCTATTTTAAAAAAGCACCTCCGTGCTCCCCTCCGATTTGGTGGTTTATTGCTAGGAGAGAAAGGGATAAGGTGGTAGTAAAAGTACAAGCTCTGGACTTGTGAGGCAGGGGTTTACTTCCCTATTCTGCTATGAACTGTGACTTTGGGCAAAGCACTTAGGCTTGGCTTTTCAGGTCCAGCCTCACCACATCACCTCGGTCAGGGCCAACTCTGTTGTGTTACAGCAGCTTGGAGCCAGACGGTGTCTCTGGGCCAATGCTCCTATGCCCAGCTGAGTTGCCAGCAGCCCTAGCCCTAGGGATAGGGGAGCCCTGCAGTACCTACGGCAAGGTTTAATTCTGCACCACAAGGAGGCAGTGGAGAGGCTGGGCCAGGCTCACTTCTGAGCAGCAACTTGTAGCAAAGCAAGGGATGGTTTCACCCACTGCACTAACAAAGCAAACTGCATTAATGATCCAAAAACTTTCCTAACAACCCAGAGAGCAGCAGGAAGGAACAGCACAATGATCCAGACCAGAGTCTTGGCGATGCATTGCACAGCCTGCTGGAAGTGACATGCAGCTACGGTGCAGAAATGCAGGATCTGAGCCTCTGAAAATGAATTTGCAGGATTTCGCCGAGTTAACTTTTTGTTTCATGCTGGGATGTTCATTCTGTCACTGCCTGAGAGGGAGAGACCTGCACACGTACACATGTCCCAGGAAGATAGAGCTGGAACAGCAGATAGAAAGAAGGTCCAACCCCCAGCAGCAAAAACCCTGAGGTTGACAGGGATGAGCTGCACTCCTCACTCTGCCTTGTGCTGAGAAGCAGCCATGGACCTTGCACTTCCTATTCATTTCTTCTGAAAGCAGAGAAAGGGAACAAATTAAAAAGCCTACAGGAAAGTGGGAGAACAGCAAGGGCCCAACTCTGCTAACACTGATCTAATGCTAGATGGAAACAGGGCTGGGCTCTTCCCTTTGGGGCATTGCCAGTGTCTCTGGGCCACCTGCAGGGGCAGCTCCACAGCTCTGCAGGACTTCAGGGGAGACCAAGGTCTTTGCCCTGGTCCCTCCCCTCAGGGTTTGAGGAGGCATATTTTCAATTGGCAGAAGGAAGCCCCTGAGAGCAGCTGGAGAGCCACACTGCCTCAAATAGGCACAGAGCAGTTAAAAATAATCAAGAAATGCAGAAGGGCTAGATAGTAGAGGGGGTTCCCAAGCAGTGGGGTGAGACTTTGCTTTCCCAGACAAGGGGATGATTCTTGCAAGCTCTCAGCCCAGCCCTAGAGGTGGCTGCTTAAAGCCTCCTTCCTAATTCTACTCCCCAAAAGCATGTTATTTCTGTGCAATATGCAAATAGCCTTCCCTGTCTACAGCGCAACGGGTAAGTAGCCTTGCTCTCTGGCTAATAAATTGTGTGCTGATTGTGCTGAACCCCATCAAGTCTCCAGTCCTCTCAGAGTACATGAGAATTCTGCAATGACGCTTACTGGGATCCTTTGCCAGGCCTGCACTATGGAAAAAATGACCCTTGTTTCTGAATCAAAGATAATTTCCTAGAAAATATTTATATCCACAAATATTTTCCACTCCAGAAGCTGCAGAAAGTAGAGAGCAGCCTTAGAACGTAGTCAGAGATGTCTGCACAGGGAGAAATGGCCCTACTGCTGAATTCCCCTTACAGTAAAGATGGGTTTTCCCACCCCAGACCCTCAAGAAATACAGACCTCAAAGGGAGGCAAGGAATCGCATCCTTTTGTGCAATTTGCCTTCCTCGACACATTTGAATTACTGCTCCGCCTGCCTCAATTCAACTGAAGGTGTGATCTTAACCTGATTTATTAAACTGGCACAAATGCATATGGACACTCGTATTGGTTCTAGAGGACAGTAGATTAGGTTAACTGAAGGCAGTTTATAACAGCTGTTTTCACTTCAAAAATTCAGCTTCATTTGGTTTGGAAGAGACTTTGAGTACTGACCTGCATATGCTGAACCAATTTGAGACACTGGAGCAGCTGTAAGTGCTCACACAGGTGCACCTCCATGCAGGTCAGGGCTAAGCGGGTTAAAACTACACCCATTTTCAGTGAGTTCAGGGGTCTCTTTTTTGCCCACTATAGAGAGAACTGCCATAGAGGGATTGGCCTGGGGCCATCACCCTGCTACACCTGCACTTGCAGTCATGTTGGGCGGACCCTTCCACCCTCCCATCTCCAGCACCCAACCCTGACACCCCACCAATACCCACCAGCACCTACCAGCACACTGCCTTACCATGGGACTTGCTTGGGGAGAAGTCCTACTGCACATGCACACAACTACCTGGCAAGGGCAGCACCTCGAAGGAATCAGGAACTGTTGGGTCTTGGTTCTGGATTTGGAAGCTTAGCCCACATGACTTTTCCTTTTATGTTTGTGTCCTCTTTGCAGCTGGAAGTCAGAAGAAAAGCCAGTGCTATGCAACTCTCAGCAATCTCACCCTGCCATAGAGCACAGGCTGGGATGTCCCCACCAGCACCTGCTGCATGCTCAGAAACGCCATGCAACAGACCTTTCACAATAACCACACAACCTCCTTCCACCATGCAGTTAAACACCTGCACTGGTAATTTAAGTCCAGCTCAGTGAGGTACCAGAGAGAAGTCACCCAGTGTTGGAGCACAACACCGGGAGTCAGTTCAGCCTCCAGCTGGGATGTCATTATTGTATTCCCTCCTAAGAGCCCCAGTCTGGTCCGTGCATTACAACTCAGAACAAAGGTGACCCCAGCCCCAACAAAGTCCCAGATGAAGCAGCACCTCCCTTCTAGGCATCATTAGATTTAAACAACTTCAGCTGTGTGATAAATTTGTTCCATGACATTTTGGGAAGATACATTTGGCATTTTTCCAGCCCCTTCCACATAATGCTGGCTCCTTCCTGGGGCGATTCCTACCCCTGCCTCCCCGAGGAAGACAGGGAACATGCATGCTGCCCTAGAAAGTAATGGCACAATCGCCTTTTTGCCACTTGATTCACCTGTACAATTAAAAAACCCACTGGATGTATTTTGTGCAAAGGACAGCTCAGCTGTTTACCCTGCTGCATGCAAGGCCTGTCAGTTAGCAGGAGACACCTTCCACGACTGGCATCTGACTTGAAAGCAGTACAGACAGACACAGGCCAAGTGCTCTCATCTGTATGTACAAAAAACTTCCATGAAAAAGGCCCCAAGCCAGACAATGCTTTTTGAAAAATAACTTTATCCACGCATGTACATGTGTCACTATCTTTTAGTAAACAGCTTTTTCCTTACACATTTTTCAGTCTGTTTAAAATCCACCATCTAGATTTACAGTATATACAGTCTAGATCACATGGGAAAATTAGTACATCCTCCACATTTATATATTTACAATCTTTGGAGCAAGAATTATTTTTTTTTTTTAAAAAAACCCCAAAACAAAACAAAACAATAAAAAACACCAACAATTTATAAAACTCTTTACAATAGAAATATGCTGCAGTCACCTGCAGAGGGCACAGGGATATTCACGCTGCTGGAGCTCCAGATGTTAGTAAGCCTGCCTGAGTTTGGAGTCGACAGGTGCTGTGCGGTAGATCCTCATGTTTCCTGCCAAAGGGATCAGATATGGCCACAGAGGGGTGGCCTGCTTTGCTGGTACTTGGGAGCAGCTCCACCTTATCCAGGCAGGATGCATCTGGGAAAGTAGGGACAAAGGACCCCATTGTGGTATCCCCTTCCACATCTGCCTCTACCCCAAAATGTGTGTCAATGCCACACCATGGAAATCCAGCACCACCATCAATGAGTTGAGTGTGAGCTGCTGTGAAATGACATGATATCAGAAGGACTAATGGTGTTGGGTCATGTTTGCAAACAGCAAAATGTGGAAGATCTAAGACCACACATCCCCTTCTACTCCCCTGCCAGGCCCCCAGGGGCATCTCAGTAGTTTTAAAATGAGCTCAGTGTCCGCAGTCCTGCTGGACGTGACAGAGAGCTGACAATCCCATGGTGGAACTGGGAGCAAAAATCACGGAAACAACGTTCCTGTGCCCCAGCCACAACAGGGTTTTTTGGTGGCTCCCAGACAGATGTGGCATCTCTCCTGCCCTGCTTCCCATATACCCCAGGGCCACTGTGCTCCAGGCTTTGGAAGCTAGTTTCAGAAACATGACTAAGAGTGACACAGCCACATACAACACCTGCAGCTGCCACTGCTTTCCTCAGGGATGCCCTTGCTGACAGGAGTGCAGTGGGACCGTAGAGAAGCTTGAGGAGGGCTGGTTGCTATCAGATCTGCTCTTGCAAGCTGGTTCCCAGTCAATCTAAAGCTTGGCCTGGACTTTGCAGGCTGCTTACTCTCAATTGGATTAATTGCTTGGTGGGTACTCCTTGGTCTTCCAGCAAAGCCAGACATGCTTCAGTCTGCAGGAAATGCTACAGCTGGGGACAGCAATGCATTGGTGCTATGAACTAAGGTCTCCCATGACCCGGCAGCCAGTGGAGGATCCTGAAATGGAAAGCCAAGAGGGCAACTTGGGACAGGTAACTTTGTAATGCCTCTTAAGCAGTCCATGCACTCTCATAGAGAGTGATCTCCTTTGTGTGGGAGGGCATAGGTCTGCAGATCATGGACTAGATCTTCCCTGCCTGCTCCACACAGGCAGTGGGGCTGTCGCACATTCAGGAATGTCTATATCAGGGGTGGGCAATTATTTCAGGCAGAGGGCCGCTTACCCAGTTTTGGCAGGCTGTTGAGGGCCGCATGGGTAGCCCCACCCCTTGACAGGTGCCCTGCCCCCTGGGCACCATCTTGGGACCAATGTCCCAGGGCCAGCACCAGTTGGGGGGCTGCAGCTGTTGTCACCACACACAGCCCCAGCGGGTGAGCCCAGAGCTGGTGCGGGGCCCAGGTTGGCACCGGGGCTGGGTTACAAGGTGGTGCTGAGTGCAGGGGGGGAAAAGCAGCCCCTCTCCTGCCCCATGGCCGGCACTCCCTGCTGCAGCCGCTCACAGCCTGGGTAGGGTTGTCCGGAGCAGGCACAGGCAGCCCCATGCAGGCTGTGAGTGGCTGCAACACAGGGCACCAGCCATGGGATGGGGGAAGAGCCACTTTCCTCCACGCCGGGAAGGAGCCAGGGGAAAAGCTGAGGGGGGGGAGAAGCAGCCCCTCTCCTGCCCCATGGCCGGCACTCCCTGCTGCAGCCGCTCACAGCCTGGGTAGGGTTGTCCGGAGCAGGCACAGGCAGCCCCATGTGGGCTGCTAGCAGCTGCAGCATGGAGTGCTGGCCATGGGGTGGGCGAGGGGCCACTTTTCCCCCACACCACGCTCAGCGTTTTCCCGGGCTCCTTCCCTGCCCAGGGTCCTCCCCCGCTCCTTCCCCTGTACCTGTGGTTCTGGCATGGGGCAGCCACGTGCTCCCAAGCCAGAAGCCCCAACTGGGGCTTCCGGCTGGGGTGTGGGGTCAGGCAGGTCCTGCTGCTGTGGGAGCCCACTAGGCTTCCCCTGGGTCATACTGCCCTTGGTTCCTGTAATTTTTAACAGGAACCAAGGGCAGATAAATATTAATTTTCTAAATTTTTTAGGTGCCCCACGAGCCAGATACAATGGCCTCGTGGGCCGCATTCAGTCCACGGGCTGTATTTTGCTCACCACTGGTCTATATAATTCAGAGTGTCACTGTACTCAGGAGCACCAAGCTGTCTTGAAATGAGTTGCTTTGGCCACAGCCCCAAGCCTGCCTCTGATCCAGAGGGAGTGGATCTGAGAGACACCAGTGGCACTCTAATCCACTTCACACCTGCTGAATCCAGGCCTCTGAGCAGGTCAAAAACATTAGTTGGCACTTGTGTCACTGCAGTGGACAAATACAATAATGGAGTCAGCACTGCTAACAGGGCAGTCAGCAGGACCCACAAGATTCAACTGACTCTGAATTAGCAGGAGTGGATATGTACAACTTCCCTTCACCTAACAGTGCCAGCTAGTCAGGTGGGCATCCCAGGCCGTGTGCTGCCCAAGAGACTTCTTCAGAACAAGCAACTCCAAAGGGGCTCTACCACTGCCATCAGATAACATGTGGCTGTGCCATGTTGGTAGGAACAGAACAGACAGCCTGGGGCAATGCCTGAAGCTGCTAAAATGTCTCAAATTACCCTCTAGACACTGGGAAAAGGAGGGAGCTGGGGAACAGACACCAAATGCAGGAATCAGGAAGACCTAAACACTTCCTCCACACTCACTCAGCAGTCACTGGTAGGGCTGCGCAAAGCTTTGGGTGCTGATTTGATTCAGAGGAGATTCGGCCCAATTTGGCGGCCAGATCTCTGAATCCTAATTGAATCAGGAGATCAAAAAAAACGTCTGAATTGATTCAAAGCTCTCTGAATTGATTCAGGCAGTCCTCGCTCACTGCTGCAGGGAGCTGGACCTGGACTATGTGCTTGTAAGTAGAGGATGGGGGGGGGGCTGAAGAAGGGGACCATGGGGGGACCCCTGGCAGGCACAATCCCCTGCCTGCTCCCCCAGCCCCCTGTGTGCCCCCCAACCCCTGCCCACTCTCCCAGCCTCCCTCATGGCTGCCCCAGCTGGCCCCAGATCTCGACTTTTTAAAAAAAAAAGCCCCCAATCACTGGCTACTGCCAGGCGGTGGGGGGCGGGGGGCAATCCCCACTGCCCCATGCTTCATGGGGGGCTCTGCCACAAGCCCCCACCACCTGCCCGCTCTCCCAGCCCCCTCCCCCATGGCTGCCCTGTCCAGCCCCAG
>NW_005841989.1:2301193-2323172 GCF_000455745.1 Alligator sinensis
CCCCCACCAGGAGCCAGTGAATCAGGTCTTTTTTTTTTTTAAAAAGAACCAGGAGTAGGGCCGGATGGGGCAGCTGTGTTGGAGGGCGGGGGGGACTGGGAGAGTGGGTGGGGGCCCTTATCCCTCTCCCAGAAAGAAAGCGCAGCTGCAGAAGTCCATTTCCAGGATTCCACCATGGAGTGTTGTTCTGATTCACTGGCTGTGCTGGCCCTAGGTCCTGTGGAAGTCTTGAGGCAGATTCTCCCCTGCAGTGAGGTTCTAAGTGCAGGGGAGCGTGGGGATAGGGCAGGGGAAGAGGAGGCAGGGAACTGGTTAAAATTCTTGTTGATGCTGAAGGCCAGTCTGAAGCTCCTCTGTCAGAAACTGGGGAAGCTTAGGGCTTGCTGTAACTTTACATGGATGCTCCAGCAGCCCAGCCAAGAGCTAAGACTCCCCAAAGCAGAGCTCTGTCCTGGCACCCTTCTTGAGGCAGGATGTCTTGGGGCCAGTTGGGGTAAGAGCAAGCTCTACCAGCTCAATCCTCCCTGGGCAAGTCACAGATAGAACCTGCATTTTCACACCCCTTCAGCAGCCCAAGGGACCGCGCCATAATCCACACGAGGCCCAGCTCTGCCTTGGGTACCTGGCTTCACAGGTCATGGCAGTGCATTCAACCCTAACTCTTCCCATGGCTCTCATGTAACTAAGTTTTGCAGCCTAAGGAACTTTTCTCATCTCATCTGGCTTCCTCCAACCCAGCTAGTTCTGCCTCCCATTGTGCTTCCAACCAGAGCCATCTGGAACTCCACCTACAGACAGCATGGTCCAGGGAACTGAGGAGCAGGCTGGCAGTAAGGATTCCTCTGCCAGTCCTGGCTCCAGCAGACTCAGCAGCAAGGACCAGCATGAGGACCTCAGTCTCAGTTTCTTAAGTAATGACACTGATTATCCCATGGTAGCCAACAAGAGAGCTGCAAAGTTTGATCAGCATCTGGACAGCAACTTTGAAGAGGCTTGACACACTGAATTAATTCAGATTAAGCTGGAGAGTGAATTTAAAGTGCAATAGCTACTCCTGAATAACCACATCTGTATACGTGTTTATTCTAGAACAAGACTGCCTTGGTCTGATTTTGCGTAACCTGCTTTTAATACAGATTTACCTGGAAAAAGGCCCTCTGTAACCAGGTGCATGGCTCAGGGACAGAAGTCCAGTTGTGGGGGGTTAATGAGCAATAGTCTACCTGCTCAGGGGCACACAGCCAGTTGACAGGGATGACTGCCTGGACACAGAGGAAGTTAAAGCTCCCAGGGAGGGGAGCTGAGGAGGCAGCACAAAGCCAGAGGTGCCTTCTCCAGGTCCATGGAAGGATGGCAGGTTTTGAGTTAACCCTTTGTTGTTTGCATTTTTGTTTTTATTAGTGATGTTGTTTGCTGTGGGGACAAGTTTGCTCCAAGGAAAATCAAAGTTCAGTGACAACCCACTACGTGTGGTGGAGAATGAGGGCATTTTAAAATCAGCATCAGCCATGGAGACCAAAACCCTGCTGAAATGGCTGGAGAGGCTGCAGCAGCAATGGCAGCAGCTGTTTCAACAGCTCCAACAACAACACTTCCAAAGAGAGCAGCAGCAGCAGGAGGAATTCCTGAAACTGCAATGGAGCAGTGCAACGAGATGGAGCGGCAAGATGGAGTTGCACCCCTGTGGGTGAGTCACTGGATTCCCCAAGGCTGGAGAGTGTAGTCCTCACCAATGTGGGACCTGCAGATGGCCCAGAGGCTTTCCTCACAACTTTTGAGCAGGTGACAGAGATCTATCAGTGGCCATGGGACACGTAGGCTGTGAGAGGGGGCCCTCTATTAACCAGGGAAGCACAGGCACCTTGCCAGGCCCTGGGACCAGATTCAGCCCAGGATTACAAGATACTTAAAGCAGCCATACTGGATTGGTTGGGTCTCAAAGAAGAGGACTATCTGCAAGTTTTGAAAAGAGACTTTGCACCCAAATGCATGGCCCTGTGCCATGATCCAGAAGCCAAAGGACTTGTGCATTTGCTGGCTAAATCTGAACTCTGGGTCAACTGGACAGATCATGGAACTAGTGACTTTAGAACAGTTCTGCACCAGCCTCCCACTAAAAGCCTGGAGGTGGGTGTACCACTACTAGGTGGCCAGCCTGGAGGAAGCCACATAGAAGACAGAGGACTTCATGGGGGTGGAGTTAGACTGCTGGGATCCTTGGGGAAGCTGGGGCTCCAGGGCAAACAGGCTGGGTTTCTAGGCAAGCCTCAAATAGGTGCTTTACCGCCATCTCCTCTGAGGCCCCAGGCAGGAGGAGAGCCCTTGAACAGGCCCACCAGAGAAGAAAGCCACCTGGGACATCCCTACAGCCCAAGCAAAGGAAGAGGGGCTTCAATGACATGCTTCCAATTTGAAAAGAAAGGCCACCAGATGGATTGTGGGTACTCCCATGCCTGTCTCGAAGGCAAAGTGAGAGAGCCCAGACACAAGAGGATATATGGTCCCTGTAAAAGTAAGGGATGTCCCCGTGGTCAGATGTTTGTACATGAGCAGTTTGAGTCCAACAAACATCCTGGTTAATGAATATGCATGTGCCACCTTCATTCATGGGAATAACTCACCCTACCCCATAATCCACCTAAACCTGACCATCAGGGGACAGGAAAGTCATATAACAGTGGTAGTAGAGCGAAATTGGGGCTCGGTGGTCAAGTTGATATAGCTGACCCAAAAAATTGTTAAAACCCAGGCTGACCCTAATCTCATGGAACCAGAACAAAGGGAGATATTTCCCTTTTTGGATCGTGAGCTTTTTGGACTTGACCCAAGTCAAACAGTGACAGCAATTCAGGCAGGAGGACCATATCAGCTGGAGGAAATGCTCAAGAAAAGGGGTCAAGGTTCAATATGATCTGAACTGCCCTCCAAAGGAAACAGAGGGTCAGGGAACCCCAGGCAATCATCGAGAGGGTGGACTAGATCAGGTGAGGGAAGGCCAAGATTTCATTTATGATCAAAGGAAGGATCCAGTTCATGCCCCTCTGTATGGATGGCTGGGACAGGCCAATGGGGCCATAGTGGATGCAAGTTTGGCAGCCCAGAACCTCCATTTTGAGTTGCAGGAGGACCGCCTGGTGAGGGTAACCAAAGACAAAGTCACAATGGTGTGGTGGTTCCAACTGTTAGTCCTGAAACAGTACTGTGGCCAGTTTCTGAAACTGGCACATGGTGCACCATGGAGTGGGGGAGGACCATTTGGGAGTGGAAAAGATCTAGGATAAAGTGCTGATAAGGTTTTGTTTGGCTTGGGGTATATCAGGAAATGAAAGGCTATTGTGCATCCTACCCTGAGTGCCAGCTGGTTGCCCCCTGGCTCGCTCATAAGAGCCCACTGGTGCCTGTCCCATTGGTCACCATACCCTTTGAATGGATCACCATTTTTATGGGCTTATAACAACAGGCCCCACCCCATGAATCTGGCTGAGAGGCCCTGCCCCTCCTCACTGATTGGTTAATAGGGCTGTCCATTGTGCAGCCCTGCCCCTAGTCACTGATTGGTAGAGGGGCAGGGCTGCATGACAGGCAGCCATCTCAGCCAGTCAGCAACGGACTGTGGTGGCCACCATCTTGGCTACTCCCCTTCACTCTGGCACCACCCCCCTCCCCCCCAGTGGGCTACATGGTCAGGCCACTGGCTCCCCACCAGGGAACCAGCATTTTATTTTTAATAAGATTTTTTTTGGCAGGTTTCATGGATGTTGCCCAATTTCACAAATAATGCCGCATTTCACAATTTCCATGAAATCTGCAAAATCACAAATTGAGTAGGTCCGTCTAGTAAGAACTTCAAGTATATCATCCCCAAATGGATGGCCTGGCTGAAAAGCTTAACTGAACACTGAAGGGTATGTTGAGGACATCTGTCTCAGAGGAGCTGCAAAATTGGGATCAGTTATTACCCTACTTGTTGTTCACCATATGAGAAGTTCCAGTCTTCCACAGGCTTTTTTGTCCTTTGAGTTACTGTGTAGAAGGCAGCCCTAGGGCATTTTAGACCTCCTGCAAGAGTCCTGGCAGGCCCAGAGGACAGATGCACAAAATGTAGTTCAATAGGTTTTGAAGCTTTGGGAAAGATTAGACCTGGTGAGGACCCTCACAAGGAACATCTCAAAGCAGCCCAACAGGAGCAGCAGCAATACAATAAAAATGCTTGGCTCTGGATCTACCAGCTAGGGGACCGAGTCCTACTATTGCTCCCCTCCTCCAAGAGTAAGTTACTGGTGAAGTGGCAAGGCTCTTTTGAGGTCCTGCAGAGGGTAGAACAGGTAAATTATGAAGTTTGTCTAGTAGGGAAACCGTGGGGTTCATAGGTATACCACATTAACCTGTTAAAGCCCTGGAAAGCCCAAGAGGCCTGTCTGGTCTCCAAGTGTTTGGTGGAAGCTGCCCTGGGGATTCTGGATTCCATCCCATTTCCAATAACTGGCCCAGGCTATTGACTTTGACCCTGACTCAACAGCCTGAAATCAAAAACTTCTTGGAAGAATTTAAAGAGGTGTTTACAGCAAGTCCAGGCTGGACTGAATTAATTGAACACAGGACACTTAAGAATTCCAGCATGACTGACAGAAATAGTAAAACAAGAAGTTAAGATGTTGGACTTGAGGTAATAGAATAATTGACCAGTGAGTGGAGTAGCCCAATTGTGTTGGTGTCAATGACCAACCCCACCATCCAGTTTTGCGTTGACTTCTACAAAGTCAATGCAGTTTCAAAATGTGACATATACCCAATGCTCAGAATAGATGAAATGGTGGAGGGAATAGGTAACACAAAGAGTGTGTGTGTGTGTGTGTGTGTGTGTGTGTGTGTAAAACCACCGGGACTTGACCAAAGGATATTGGCAAATTACTTTGGGTCTCAGGAAATCACAGCCTTTGCAACACCCTGGGGACTCTACCACTTCCAGACTTTATCTATTGGTCTACACGGGGCCCCAGTGACCTTCCAATATAATGGCCAAAGTACTCCACTCGCACTAGGTATATGAGGCTGTCTATCTGGATGACGTGGTAATATTTACCAACACATGGGTGGACCACCTCCAACAGGTGAAAGAAGTGTTGTAGTTGATACAAGAAGCTGGTCCCAACTAAATGTCACCTGGGGTACATGGGGACTAGATACCTGGGATATATTCTGGGCAATGGTAAAATCAGGCCCCTAGTCAACAAAGTAAAGCCCTTGGTGGAAGCACTAATACCAACAACCAAAAAGCAAGTGAAGCCACTTCTGGGTTTGGCAAGCTACTACTGGTGATTCATCCTACAACACTGGTCACCAACCAGTCAATCTCTATTGACTGGTCAATTGTGGAGCCTCTGACAGTCGATTTCAGTCTGTCAGAGGGAGCACCAGGATGTATGTGGCTGGGCTTAGCCACACCCCCTGCTGGCTGGGCTGGGTGAGTGGGGTCAGAGCCCGAGCGGCTTCTCTGTGAGGCAGGGCAGGGGCGGTGGATCCTGGGGTGCTCTTTACTTTAAAAAAAAGTGATTTTCACCATAAAAAGGTTGGAGACCTGTCCTACAATTTGCAGCTATCACAGCCCCAGTGACTGGCCTGCCATGGAAGGGAGCACTGAAAAGGATTCAGTGATCACCCAAATGTAAGACAGTGTTTGGGACAGTAAAACAGCTGCTATGCAGTACACCCGTCCTTAACATAAATATTCATATTGCAGACAGATGCCTCAGAGTAAGGCCTGGGGATGGTTCTCTCCTGAGAGACTGAGGATAGAGAGCACTCCATTCTGCATCTCAGCACAAAACTGCTTCCCTGGGAGCAGAAGTATACTGGCATAGAAAAGGAGCACCTAGCAATGAAGTGGGTGGTTGAGACCCTCTGCTACTATCTCCTAGAGACCCAGTTTCGTTGGGTCACTGACCATGCCCCCTTTAACATTGCTTAATGCCATGCAGGAGACCGCCCCCTGGTTGACAAGGTGGTACCTGTCCCTGAAGCCTTTTGATTTTACGACACATCACAGCCCTGTGTCGGCACACCCAAATACAAACTTCTTCTTCCAAGAGAGGGTGGGGATTGAAGAAAGGGAAGAGTGTATCCTGGGTTCAACTCTTGGAAGGGAGGATGTGCAGCTGGGAGTCCAGGTGCCAGGGGAAATAGCCTGCCTGGTCAGGGGCATGGGACCAGCTGACAGGGATGACTGCTTGGCCACAAAAGAAGTTAAAAGCTCCTAGGGAAGGGAGTTAAGGAGGGAAGACTGTGGTGCTGAGGGGACAGCATAAAGCTGGGGTTGCCCTCTCCAGGTCCAAGGAAGGACCGCGGGTTTTGGATTAATCCTTTGTTCGTTTGTTAATCAGGTTTGTTTGTTTTATTACTGATGTTGTGGGGACAAGTTTGCCCCAGGGAAAATAAAAGCTCAGGGACAATCTGCTACACCCTCGTTCTGGAATGAGCGTGTCCACCCATGCAGTTATTTAAGAACTACCATTCCTGAACAGTTATTTTTAAATAACTCCAGGTGTAGCCACCTTCAATACCAAGGGTCAAATTCTGCTCCCAGTTCCACCAGTGTCAAATTCGGAGCAATTCCACTGAGTTAACTGGAGACTCTTCATTAACACTAGCACAGATGAGAGCAGAATTTGGTTCTAAGTTTTAAATGCTGACTGAGAAAAAGCTGCTGTACAATTTGCACTGATGACTCATAGTGCATAGACTAAGAACCAGAATATCAACCAGGAGAGGGCAAAGCCAGAGTTTTCCAGATCATTTCTGAGAGACTTAGGGCTCCCACAGCCTCCGGGGCCACATGGTGCCTGCAGCTGCCACTGGAAGTAGTTGTTTGGAGGTGACTTACCAGCTGTAGCCCAGATACAGAGAAACACACAGTGGAACAGTAAGGTAAAATGTCCCCTTTTCAGGCCTACCCATAGTGTATCCTCCCTGAAATGTGAACTAGGACCTACACAGGAATTACAAGGAGCCATTGTTCACTGATGGAGCAGCATCAGCTTGGTGGGTCCCCAAATGAGCCAGATGTGCTTAGCCAGCAGGGTCTGCAGCACTGCCAGATATCTGTCACAGTTAGGCACTGCCTATAGCTCTCTTGCTCAGTCGCAGTTACCTCCACAGCAAATCCAGCACATGCAAGGAAGTGAGAGAGCAGGAGCCAAATGAGGCAGGGATGAGAAGCTCAAGCTACTTGAGCTAAGCTCCTGCCTGCTTCATTTCAGATGAGTGAGCCTCATGGAGCTACCACACTGGCATCCAGTGGAGTAGTAAGTAGGGATGGGCAAAGCCAGTATCACTACATCAGTGGTGCCCTGCATCACAGGCACAGAAACAGGGACTGGCACAACTTGCTGACCAATAAAGAGACATGGATTTGCAAATGGTCTCCAGAGTCCTGCTCCATAGGCTGGCAAGGTAAGCAATGGCATTGTACTGGTGGGAAGTGGGGAAAAAAGGAAGGATATGGCCAAGCTTTTGTTATCCTAAGCATGCCCTTGAGCAATACGCAAGGTGGAACCCTAGGTAGGACACTGTCACTACAGAAAAAGGAGGACATAGCTTTTGAGTGGTACAAAGTGATTTGGGGACCCAACACACAAAGTCCACAAGAGTCTTTCAGTGGATCTGGGAATGGATACTCAGTGATGATATCAGCACTTTACAGACAGACATTTGCCCAAGTTGCGATCCCTTTCCTCTGCCTCTGTGGACAGCAGGAGCAGTCAATTCCATGCCTTGAACTGGGAATGGGTTCACAGGGAATATCCCCAAAGTTAACCTCCCCCCCAGCGTGTCACAGTAGAAAGACAATAACGTTTCAACACTGTCAAATAAAATTGTTTGTCATTGAACCCACAATGAACTCACTCACTGCAACCAAACATATAACGCACTCTGCAATAGATATCTACACTTCCAAGATAAATAATTTTAAATTAATGTTAATTTTAAATTAACGAGCACCAAGCTACAATGCAGCCTGCTCAAGAGAGAGTTTTCTACTCTGATCCATAAGGTCTGAGCCCCTTTAGTTCAGTGGAAGAACTGACATGCCCTCCCCCTCCCCAGTTGACAGGGCAACCTAGAATTCGGCAGCGTGCATCACTGACCCCCAGTTCAGGATCAAATGTTGACCAAGAGAACCGTTCCAGTAAACTGTCCACATCCCAATCACCCTCTTCATTGGCAATCTTGGCAGGGAGGGCAAGGATTGCACAAGTTACGGAGACCGGCCTCCCCTCAAAGCCTGCAGGACAGCGCTAAGGCACATTGGGTAGGAGCAGGAGAGCAGGGACATCCAGTCCTGCTGCACATGTGGAGCTGGCTCTGAAGCTCAACCAAGAACTCTGATCTCCAGGGCCATTAATCTGGCTCTTCTCACCTGCAATATAAGCACTTGAGATGCAAACTGGAACAGCTGGATCACGAGTTAAAAAACAGAAAAATGCAGTATTTCCCCAAACTTCATACATGTCCAAGTTGTGGAGCAGAAGGCTCCACCCATCCTGGCCTCAGAGCAGAGCTACACCAGGTGCTAGCTCCTTGAAAAGCCCACAGTTCTTCCTCCAAACAAAGTGCTTGTGTATCCATCTGAAAGCTCTCTGGTTTAAGTTCTTACCAGCCATCATCCTATATAACAGGATGAAAACTCCTACTCTTCATCTTACTTCTGTCATTTGAAAATGATGTGATGCTTTCCAATCCTCTGGTTAACCACACTCTCCACCTTTTAGTTTAAACCTTTTTCAGTGAGCACTGTTCACTAGCTCTCCTGCACTGGAGAGAGGAAAAATGGACCCCAACATTTACCCAAAGATTTTCTCCTGGGTAACAGAACCACCCACAGCAAGTAGATGCTGGAATGGACACTCACACACCCACATGCTCCCGGTCCATGGACACGGATTTCCAATTCCCCAAACCCAGGAAGTTCTGCTCCAATTCAGTGTTTTGGTATCAATATTCACCGCAAAATACTGTAAGGCATCCTCCCTTCTCAAAATAATATTCACAATTGGTGCCATTTCAGGCTTCCCAAAGCCAGCCCCCAGACTGGGGTCAGGAAGCAAACTGGCACCCTTTGCCTCATTCAGACTCAAAGAGCAAACCAATCTGGTGAGAAGTTTAAAGTCCTTCATTCAAGCCCATCCTCTCCAAGGGAAATGCTGTAGGTGGTTAAATTAAAGAGCATGGTAGAACAGCTAAAGTTCTCTGTGAAGAGCTGGAGGCCAAAGTAGTCAGTGTAGCAGCAAGCCATGGGAATGGTCTATCCCATAGGAAGTGCCTCATTGTGCCATGCTGAAGGCCTAAAAGTCAGTGCTGGACTGGCCCCAACATGATTAATCCATCCCATGACAATGAAGACTTCAGAGGCCTCTACTTCGAAAGTCTTGACACAATGTAGATAAGAGTATCATTGCCCAAGGCAAGGAGGACTCAACAGCCCCAGGGACCAGCCCTTCCCCCTCTGCCCACCTTCTCCAGGGCCATCATTATCCCTAGCTACCAACACTGCCAAGAGCAAGGAGCATATTTGAGGCCAATATGCAAGAGCCAAAGGCTATGGTGGTGTCTCCAAGCCAATGGGTGTTGGGAGGCTCTCAGTGACAGGCAGCCATGGCAGACTCTAAACTGCCCGGACAATTTGCAGGTAATTCCAGTCCATGGTCCCATCAGAAGTAAGTGAGGTTCTTGACAACTCTCAGTTCAAGCATCTTCTTTATAGCTAATGCCTCATGAGAGACATTGTGCTCCGAAGCCTGTGAAATACAAAAAAGAAGACTGGTTTTCCATGCACCATAGTGAGGAGCATCCTTATAGAAACCTAGGTAGGTATGAAGGGCTGTGTGCCTGTTTCAGACTTTCCACTCATCTCAATCCTACTCTCATCATTCATGGTGCTCTGTTTTATTGAAGCTTTTAAAACTTTTTTAAATGCTTTAAAACATTTTAAAGAGTTTCCTACTAAGTACATACAACTGCAATAGTATTCAGGGAATCTGGAGAATAAGCCACTACACTACAGTTACCCCATTGGCAAAATAAATGAAAAAACCTGTGACTAAGGATCTGGGACACCAAGTTGATGCAAAAGGAAAATTATTGATATTGCTATTGGATCAACAGAAAAAACAATCAAGTGACTCTCCATTGAGAAGTCTGTTGTTTAAATCAGCAGCTGAACTGATTAACTTGATCTCTGGATTGGAGAAATCTTTGCTATGGTTCATGAGTTGATAAAAGCATGATAGTTTACCTGGAGCAATCCACTCTGCTGACAGGTATTAGTTCTGCTATGAAAGGGTTAAGCAGTAGGGCTGTGCAAAGCTTCAGATCATGATTTGGATTTGGAGACGATTCAGAGGTTGAATCTATGAATCCGAATTGAATCGCTGGAAGCGTTAGGCTTTCCAAATCAATTCAGAGCTTCTGAATTGTTTCGGAAAAGCTTTGGAGATTCGGCCATAGGGTATAATGGGGAATCAATGAAATATCTATAACTTTGTTGTCTTTTGGCTGATTCAAATGAAACTTGCAGGGATGGTAGCCCCTGCTGAGAGCATGACATGTGCCAAGTTTCAAGGAGATAGATGCAGGGGTTTCTGGGAAATTCCACCTCAAAGTCCTGAAAGCAGAACACATGTCACACACGTGTGTTAAGCCACAGTGGGGTCAAAACTGCAGGCATGGTAGCCCCTGCTGTGGCCAAAACCTGCCAAGTTTCAGGGAGATAGGTGCAGGGGTTTGGGGGAAAACTGTACCTCATGCTGCGGACAAGCAAAACTCGTGACATGGGTGACACTGTGTGTTAAGGCACAGCGGGGTGAAAGCTGCAGGCCTGCTAGCCCCTGCTGAGGCCACAAAGCCTGCCAGCTGTCAAGGAGATAGTTACAGGGGCTTCTGGGTTCTGGGGCCCTGCACCTCTAGCTGCTGACAGGCAAAACTCATGACATGGGGACTTGTGCAACTGTGTCTCAGGGCACCGGGGGGGCAAGGATTAACACCTACAAAACCACAGATTTAAGGAGAGGAAAGAATCAATACAGAGCTGGGAACTGCTTCTGCACCAAGACAGAGACAGTCAGTTACACAAGCACCCCTGGCACGAGTTTTGCCTGTCAGCAGCTATGGGTACAGGGCCCCAGAACCCCCTACACCAATCTCCTTAACAGCTGGCAGGTGTCATGGCCTTAGCAGGGGCCAGCATCCCTGCAGCTTTCACCCTGCTGCGCCTTAACACACAGTGTCACCCATGTCACGAGTTTTGCTTGTCCGCAGCTTGAGGTACAGTTTCCCCCAAACCCCTATCTCCCTGAAACTTAGCAGGCGTTGTGGCCACAGCAGGGGCTACCATCCCTGTAGTTTTCACCCCACTGTGGCTTAACACACACAACATGAGTTTTGCTTTCAAGAGTTTGGGGTGCAGTTTCCCCCACCCCTGCACCCATCTCCTTGAAGCTTGGTATATGTCATGCTCTCAGCAGGGGCTACCATCCCTGCAAGTTTCATCCAAATCAGCCAAAAGACAACAAAGTTATAGATGTTTCATTGACTCCCCATTATACTCTATGGCCAAATCTCCGAATCAGCTCCGAATCTTTCCGAAGCGATTCGGCCGAATCGAATCAGAAAAATTATTCGGATCTCTGAATCAAATCTGTAGCATCTGAATCGGCTGAGTCTGAATTGAATAGTTCCCTATTCGCACAGGCCTATTAAGCAGGTTTTGTGGGCTCCCCGGTGTTAGGGATTCATATCTAGGTGGAATAATTGAAGCAGGTCTCTGAAAACAAAAGCTCCATTGGTGGGGGCTGAAAAGGAGGAGCCCTAGGGACAACCCAGCCCAGCACAGGCAGAAGGCACCATTCATCTAGCCTGCAGGGCTAAAAGGATGAGAACCCCTTACTGTACTCAAAACCAAAAGGCAGGAGGTGAGTTTGGACCCTACACAGCATCTACACTGTGTTTGCAAAAAGATCACACAGGCTTTTTTCAAATTTGTTTTCATAATTTGCAGGTTACTGCAATATGCAGCAGCTCTGGAATCACTTATTTTGACAGCGCAGACAAGCCTGTGACACAGCAGAAGTCTCCATTAACAGCACAATACAGACATTCTGGCTGGCTGGCTCCATTTGGCAAGTTTGCCTTGATGACATTGCATCTCTGGGGCAGGAACCATCCTTCCTTACTTGCACTGCAGGAGTTCATTCATACCCAAAACCACCTTGTGCTATGCAAACAGGGAAGGAAAAGATGGCCCCTGCTCCAGAAGCTTAGGAGGTATTTCCTGTCTTACGGTGCCAGACGTATGGAGGCCCAGATGCCACGCTACTGTTCATAGTTATTACTGTAAATACAAATGATGGTAAGGGGAAATTCTTCATATACTAGGTATTCCCACTAGTTGTATGGAGAATGCTCCCAAATTTCAAGCTATGTCTATGGCAATGAAACAATATTCATGGACAATCACTGTATTGTGTACCACTGCTCACAAATGTCTCAAAGCTAGTCATAAATATGACCATGCGACTTCCCAGTGGTAACAAACATAGGGAGGTAAAATCTCTCATGCTATTACACAGGTGAAAATGTATCCAGGGTTACAGCCAATGAGCTGTTAGCAATAACGTTTTCCCCAGTGCTCTCTGGGAAGTCCAAAGATCCTCAGAGAGATGGTGCTACACAACTGCAAAGTAACAGGAGCAGCCCAGCACGGGTGGAAGGTAGTTCAGCAGCAGCAAGCAAAGGGGGATACAGGTAGTTACTTACAGCCATGGACTTTAATGTGATTTGCTCATAATAGTGTATGGTCTGTTTCTTATTGCCAGAATCGGGGTAGCCAAAGCCTGCAATATGTACTACGTCACAGAAGTGCAATGCCAAGGTGATAGCTAACAATCCCGTTGTTGGTTTCTGAGAGAGAGATAGAGAGACAAACAACATGACTCAATGACAAACATACATGCCGTGCTGTTTGGTGTAGTTTTCTCTCTCCTCCTCCCCCCAGCAACAGGTCGTGTGTGTAACATAGTGGCTGGCTCCAAGGACTCTCAATCTGTCACTAGTTAGTCCAAATAGTTTGGGCTTGGGATGCTGACATTACAAGATCCTAGGCCCACTGATACCAGGCTACTTTATGGTGCAGCAACACAATTCATCACATACACACCACTTAGGATGGCTGCTTCCCCACTAGGAAGCATCACATCTAGTAATGGGGTTGCCACCATTCCAGAACAGGGCTTTAAATGTTGTCTTGCAGCTTTCATCACCAGGCCCATGGAGCATACAACATTTTTGACTGCACAAGAGGGGAAACGCTATGCCACAAATTCCAAGATGCAGATGAACTTTCCAAAGAGCTCAGTGAGTTTTTCAGATAGGAGAATCTCCCCTGGTTGTGTGCCAGGTCCCTGCACAGACCAAGGCATTGAGAAAGTACAGATTAAGTACAGCTCTATGAACTTTACTGTTCATGCCTGCACAGCTTAAACTGCTCTAGAAACTTTAAGAAGTTACTTTGCCCCTTGCCTATAAAATTGCCATGTTCAGGATACTTTTCTCAGCTAAATGTAGTTTTTAAAAGACATGAGCCTTGGTAGAGAGACTAGAGAAAATGCATTCATGCACTTTGAAATTAGTATGACTGTCAACCAATAACAACCAATTGAAAGATCTGCCCCTCTGCTCGCTGCTTATCTCAGCCTTCAATTCCAGCACCACTTATTTGCTGAGAGCAGGATGCATGGAAGCAATGAAATGGCGCTGACAGAAATGTTCGGGTCATGTCCCCCTCTGGAGGCTCACACATGATTCATTTCCCTGCACTACTATCACCTACCACATTGGGGTCCAAGCCTTTTAACAAATGTGTCACAGATTAGCCCCGATACTCTGATTCCCTTCCCCTGCCCAATTTGCTGCTCTGCTTCCTGCTCTCTGTCAGCTCTGCTGCTCTTCTTCCTGCTTTATGGGCTGTGCTCCCTCCCTGATCTTCTGCTTTGCTTTCTGCTCCCTGCCCTATATGCTACAGTGCTACCTGTCCTCTCCTCAATCTCTTGCATGCCATATGCACATGCTGCCTGGGCCACTTGTGGCATTCATGCTACAGACTGACCACCCCTGCCCTAGCATTTTTATATTCAAAGCACTGTGTGGACGTTAACTAGCAGAGGTCGAGGCAAATTACTGACCTTTCCCATCCTAAATCAGCAAGGACAGCAGCTTTGGAAGCTATGTTTAAACAGCTTACAGCTTGGCCAACAAGTCAAAAAGGGGAACAACAGGGCCAGGAAAAAAGAGGCAGAACTGTCCAATGACACTAAGTCCCTTTTAGCAAGTTTTGTGTGTGAACACCCTGGGGTTTAAAATTTGAGCACAGCCAGTCTCCCTCATTCTCCTTCACCCGGCTATACTGGCTCCCTTACCTGCTTAACTTTCCGCAGTTGCTTCATTGGAAGATTAAGCAATTTAGCAGCAGTTATTTCCATAAAATAAGGGTTCAGAATTCGCACTTGCTCTGGATTTGCATCCCAGATTAAAGGCGGCTGTTTCCAAAACCCCTTCCGTACCTGAAAAATGAAAACAGGAAGGTTAGTCCCATTCTTTACACAGGAGTCCCAGGGCCTGAGCCTGGGAGGGTTAGCTGCAGTAGCCAAATGAAGCAGGTAAGATACCCAGCCTCGCCCACCCTCCTTATGGTACTCACTCGCTTCTTGTCATTGAGGATGGACTCCATCCAATGGAAATCCATGGGTTTAAATGGCACCAAGACCAGCAGTGTATCTGGATTGTTCTCCCTTTTGGGGTTGAAGTGTGCAGACTCTGGGTAAAACAAGCGCATGGTAGTCTTGGAGCCAACGTCCTGCTCATACCCATAAACTGGTGCATTGTTCAACCTTTTGGGGAGAGAGGGGACATGTGAGGCATCTCCCACTGCTTGAAGACCTGTCCCCTTGGCATCCTGCAAGCATTCCTAGGAAAGACCGCTTTGGGGGCTCTGATCACGCGTTCACTGTACTTTGACATGATGAATTTGCTTGGTTAGGGGACTTGGTCCAGTCTCAGGGTGTGAGACAGCATCCTCCTTGAGTGAACTCCCACATGAACAGAGGGTCACCACATACTTCCCCACCTTTCTTGCTCTGGGTGTAAGGTGCTCTTCTTTGATTTGCCTTACATAACATAACAACGGGCGTCTAATATGCATATTGAAAGATTTCAAAATAAACCCTCCCCTGTCCACCCTTCTCCCCCTCAGGAGATGGGATGAGAGCTTGCATACACGACAGGTATTGTTACATGCACTACTACAACAGTAAGTGTGGTTTAAGAACCTATACAGACAGAACAGTATGGAGGGCAACTGGCACTGATCAACAAAACACAAAAGGGATCATTGTCTTCAGTTGAGGTTAACCTTTGTAGTGCCATTAAAATCAGACAGTGACCATTTACACTGGCCTATGAGCTCTGGACACTGCTTTTCTCTCTGGTCTTGGCAGCACCAAACCCCCAAAAGCCCCACCCCAAAATGTCAGTTTTTGTCTTCACCACCCAGGCTGCATTTGTGTAGAGAGTCACAGATTTGAATTTCTGGAATAGGGAAGTCTGAAGTCCTTGGGGTTTGACCAAAGCCTGGGGAAGTGGACAGGAAAGCTCTTATGGATGTCAGCATGCTTTGGTTAGGTTCTTGGTCCCTGGCAAACATGGAGCAATGTCCATCGTTCAGCAACATGCCTCAATGATCCAAGAAGCCCTTGGCCAAGTCCAGGTGAAGAGCCAGAGGAGTCTCACTACTACTCAAGTATTTCTGAGGTGGGACTTTATGCTAGAGGAAGGGTTCAGACCTCTCTGGTCCGAAACAAACCCATTAATTTTGCAACACTTCTAAAAATAAGGCCAGGAGCACTGAACCGATTGCATCCTATTGGTTACTCACCACAGGGCAAAGCCACAAGCACAGAAAAATGACTTCACTGGGCAGGGGAGACACTAAGTAGAGCTGTAATGATGGGATCATAGGAAATGAATGACCAAGGCACTGAATGTCACTATTTCCCCCTGTAATGTCCTGCAATTGGAACAGCAGCATCATGACTAGTCCTGCTTATGGGTTCTGCCTCTGCTACTGTCTGCAGGCAACTTGAAAGAAAAGGAACAGACACAACGTTCCCCATAAGCTCAGTTCTGGTCTCTCAACAGTAAAACTAACATCGTTTTCTTCCTTCCCATGAATGTATCACTGGTTCCTGGAGTTTTTTTTCTGTCTGTGTGCAGATCTCTGGGACGTGCAGGATGTAGGGAAGATGAAGGCTTATTGTATGAAGGGCTACAAATACTCACATACCTGATCACAACATCGTATTTATTAATTGCTTCCCCCATGGAGCTGTTCTTGAGCCGGTGTCCATTCCCCACCACCACACACCTCCGGCACTTCATGCTACAAAAGGAAATTCATTTTGAACCACTGGCATCTCAAGGCAATTATCCTTTCCCTTTATATTTACCGGAATAGTTCTTTATAAGTTGTTAGGACAGAATAAAGCCTGAATCCCTTGGGGTCCATACAGAGCTGTCCTGCTTGCTGCTGTAGATCCAAGTTCTGGGTGAAGCCCCATGGCTTGGCTATGCAGACAGCAGGCTAATGGTCACAATCTGGGCCTCAACAGCTCTGAATCTTTAAGTACCATATTTTTACAAACTGGTTCAAAGGGAAATACAAGTTGAAAATTCCCACAACGATGAGGGAGCATTTATTAGGGGCATTTTTCCAAGGCAGATAGACACTGCCTCCAACCTCTAGAACTGAACAGAAGAAACTAATCCTTTGAATGCAGGACACCAAATGGCAACAGCTACCAGTCACTACCACATTGGCTAGATTCAAACTGGGGACCCAGAGTGCAGGCACATGTACAAGTCACTATGAGGGAAGTAGAGAGGGACTTTACCAGTGCTGTGATAATTGCCCATATGCAGAGTCTTACCTCACAGTAAGTGAAGGCAAAACCACAGTAGTTTACCCTTCAATGAGGGGGCTAAGTTACTGTGGGTTAGCTTTCATATACTGGGGAGAAGGGGGGATCCTAGCAGCAACTTATTGCACAGCATTTGGTGTGCAGTAAACTCTGCCTCCTTCTACCTTGCAGTAGTTTGTTCATATGCCTTCCAGGGACAAAGGACCCTCCCTGCCTGCACATCAGGCTGTCTCTGCCGCAGAGCCTGTGCTGCCAGAACTGTCACCTGGGCTATGCCGGCAGAGCCCTCTAGTGAAGGCACATTTGTAAAAGACGGGTTTTTGCTAACTTACAGAGATGCTGAGTTAACAAAAGCCCTCTTCTACCAGCACAGCAGCACCCATACCAGAGGTTTTGCTGGCATAGCTGCCAGACAGAGGGCACAATCTGCTCATACCACTAGCCGATAGAAGTATGCCAGGAAAGATCTGTAGCATAGACCAGACGTCTCTCAGTAACCGAAATGTGGGAAGCAGGTATAAGGAGCCCCCTACTTGAGTCATCAACAACCTGAACCGCCAACATTAAAAGCAAGTACCTTTACTGTGTGAGCTAAAGTAGCAAGTCCACTAAACCAGCGGGGTCCAATGTTTTGCAGGCATGCCACAAATTAGTCCTAAACTCCTCCTGAGTGTCACTCCAATCCCCTTTCCATGCCAGGTCTGCTGCTCTGCTTATTTCTCCCTGCCCTGTGCTCCCTGCCCAATCTGCTGCTTTGCTTTCTGCTCCCTGCCCTATCTGCCACTGTGCTGTCTTTATCCTCTGCAATCAGCTGTGTGCCACACACAGGCTACCTGTGTCACAGGTTGGCCACCACTGCACTAGATGGCCAAGATAGTAACCTCTTATCCTGTTACAGGGAGCAGGCACTAGAGGAAGAACAGAGACCTGCTTGTAGGCTGGGTCCAGCAGGAAAGACACTAGACTGAGGCCATTTGGCTTCTGTTCTCTGCTTGGCCATATCTTCTGTGATCCTGCTCATGCACTCATCCATTCAGGCTGGAAGGGGCCTCCAGAGGCCATCTAATCCAGTGGTCTACCCAAGCCAGGAGCTACCACACAGGTGGGTACAATGTCTAAAAAGAGTCCTAAGACTCATGCAGGCAACTGTACAGAAACACAGTGTCATCCTCCTTCCATATACCCTCCATACCCTTTGGGCAATAACAGAAGTTGGCAGGAGAAAATGAAGTGTGCAGCTCAGAGAAACCTGCCTGTACCAAATGCTAGGATGGGGGAAGGGAGCTGCATGTCAACCCTGGCTGCAATCCAGACCCAGTCAGTGAGTGAGATCCACAGGTCAGCATGGAAGCTGAGTGACTTAGCCAGCCTGATATTCTTCACATTTCAAAGCACTCAAGACTAATCCACATTCATGGTTGCCTTCAGATACCTGTGGAGCTCCCAGAGACAAACATCTAACCACCGTTTCCAGGGATCCCTTAAAAATAGATCTGGACTGGTTTAGCCAAGAGGCAAAGGCTAAAGTACCATGAGGTGGGTGAGAAGTACTCTGTAAGCACTGTTATCATATCAGGAATGAGCCCCTGACCACTCAACTTGATGGCCTTCCCAGGATTATCCCTTTTCCTGATGCCAGACTTGTCTTTTTGCTTCTGCCTAATGCACAGAAAGGGAAGAGAGCAGGCTCTGGCCCTACAGACATCTGCTGGCCATGGGAGTGCAGTAATGCCAACTGTAACAAACCATCGCAAGACTTCGGATTTCTAAATCAAAGTAACTCCTGATGGTTCGATTGGGAGACTGCCAAGATCTCCAGATTTTCCCAGTTAGTAAGCCTGTGGAGGTGAAGGGGAGGTGGAGAGATCGAGGACCCCACAGTGAAGGAGGGAGTAGGGCAGGAGCAGGGGCTGGGGCGAATGGGGCCCCGGTGCTGGGGAGGGTCGTCCAGAGGTGTGGGGAGGGAGGGGGGCAGTGGTGTGGCCCCCCTCAGCTGTGTGCACTGGGCTGGGGCTCTGCACTGCTGTCTTTGCCCCAGCAGCAACGCGACACCATTGCTGCCTGCCAGATGGGCAGGAGACACGGGGTATGCTGGCTGTGCGGTGTGTTCCCTGTCTGCCCAGCAGCAGGAGGCACACTGGCATCGTGTGGCTGAGCTCTCGGGAGAAAGGCAACAGGGCACAGAGCCCCAGCCCATAGTAGGTAACCCACCTCTGCCCCTGCAGGGGGCACATGCCCCCCATGCCTCCCCCAGGGGTCTGCACAACTGCAGGGGGCTGCATCCCCCCCCCCCATGCCTCTGGACAACCAGCCCCCACCCTGGGGCTCCATTCACCCCAGCCCACCCCCCCAAGCCTCTGGACAACCACCCCCCACCCTGGGGCTCCATTCACCCCAGCCCCTGCTCCTGCCCCACTCCCTCCTTCACTGTGGGGGCCCTCAATCTCCCTCCACCCCTTCTCTGTCCCCCCACCCCTCTATCTCCACTTACTGGCTGGGTGCTGTCAGTGTTTCTGTGTGTCTGCCCCTCACTCCCAAGCCACAGCCCCCCCCCAGCCCTGCTGCTTCCTCACTCCTCACCCACTGTACCCCACATCCTGCCAGGGTGTGCGGGGATCCTCCCTCTCAGGGCCCCAAACCCCCAACACACACCTACACACCTTCAGAAATAACCCCCCCCCCACACACACACACACACACACAGACTTCAAAAATAGTATTTCATAGTTTACATGCCAATCTCTTGATTTTTTAAGAGTTTGGCTTGAGATTTTTGGCACGGTGGAGTTGGCAATACTGGGTGTGACACTAGGACAAGTCTGGTTACATTCCCCAGCCCCTTAGTTTGCCAGATCTCCAGACCTCCCCCAGCTGCCATTTGGACCCATGCTGTAGACAGGTGGGGCTGGAGCTGGTCTGGGTTTGATCTGGGCTCTGCTCCTTATGCCAGCTACACTGGTCTTCACAGAAAACAAGACTGCTTGTTCTATACTTCTCATCCATGTCCTGCAACCCCTGTGCTTGCTCAGGCAAGCAGAGACCTCAAGAATGGGCACAGCACTTGGCAGTCACACAAGTCACGTCCCCACTGGCTATTACTCCAGGGAAATGGTTGACTGACACTTCAGCTCGTTACCCTTAGTCAAAAACAACAGTTCATTTTGTCCCAAGTTGGCGTGCAGTGATCTACTTCATATTAATGCCAACACACACACCCTGAGCACTGGCAGGGGTTGCAACACCATGACAACATGTCCTGAAAGAGGTCCAAGACACTATCCCAATGCTGGGCTGGGCTATAGCAGAGCTCTGCAAGGGCCTGGACCTAGAAAACCAGTGGGCTGGCAGGCAGGTGTGTGTCTCTGATATGCTTGGCTCTGCATAGCACCATTAAGTTCTTCTTACAACAAACAGGGAGGCCAGGCAATGTATTCAGCCCAATCCAGAGGCATAACCACATCTGGCATAGGAGCTAGCTCTACACTGGCTAGTACAGGTACTAATGATGGTGGAGTGGTTTACACTGCCCAATGAGAGTAGAGCTAGCTCAGGTGCATCTGCAGAAGCTGAAGCCTGGCCCCCAAACTGCAGAGTAGATGTGCATGTGAGCCCATGCCAAGGAGGACAGCAAAGACCAGGCAGCAGGGGAGAGGCCTGGGGACAGGGAGCCATGATGATGCTCCACATTTCACACAAGAGAAAGGTAAGAGAAGAGGGGCAAGCAGGACACAAGGATCAACAAGAGATCAACTGGAGGCATTGAGGTATATCCCACTACCTTCAGCACTGACCCCCCCACTCCAACACTTAGGGTCTCTCATACAGGCACCTTGTAGAAATTCAGAATTAGTCTCAGGGCCCTTCCTCCTACCTCTGCATCCCTGTTTTCTGAGCACTGGTGGAGAAAAAACTCTAAAGGGCCTGGGGTCCCATCTCCTGGTACCTGCTCTTCCTCATCCTCAAGGACAGTTGCCAGGAAGAACTTTTTTGAAATGCACAAAGGAGACATCAGAGCCCAGCAACTGCAGGGTCACATCCTTCTGCAGGGACAGGGGCAGGTGGTTCAGTACCTCAGAGCCAGATTCTCAACTTCCTTCCTACTAGTATCAGCCTTTGGTGCACTGTAGCCAGAGCAAAGGGGAGCAACAAACCCCAAATTGGTCTCCAATCCCAGTTACCATCCCCTCTGGAACCAGGAGCCTGACCTAGACCTCAATGACAACTGACCTCACTTGATCCAGCATCAAGGAGGACAGATACACCCAGACAGTAGCCACCCCTGCCTAGGAGACCTAGAGTCATCTCACAAGCTCTCAGAAGCTCTGCACTTAAGTCATCTCCTCAAGAGGAGGACTCTTCTTCTCATGCCACTCTGCAGTTGGGGGTCCTGAGCAGTTCATTCCCTGTAAGCTCAATGCGCTCTGCCTCCCCAGCCCTTTTGCATGTTGCCTAGCACGTGAGTGAGATTAGGCACCTATGGCACCTGGACCACCCTGCAGAGCACTAACAGGACATGCCTTGCTTTTAATGATCTGCTAATTTTTTTGAACATTTGCTTCCCTCATCTGGTGTGAGCTGTCAAGCCAGCTCCAGACACCATAGCAATAGGAGCCTTAGAGACATATCATAAATAATTAAGTCCCCATTTTGTGTGCTGTGAGGCCCAGCAGTTACTACTCATTACACCCAGACCTTTGAGGGAAGACTGTCTCCTAGTTATACCAATGTTGACATCAAGGTGCCAGCCAGCATCAGCTCCCCCCTGCAGAAGCCAGAGGCACCCACCAAACAGGTATTTGTTCTCCCTGACTAGGAGACAAACTCCATGTCTCCACATATTGATCCAAAGGTTGGATAAAGGATTTTAACCACATTCAGGCAAGGGATAGAAAAGGCAATTGTGAGGCACCCCAGCTAGTGGAAATGGTCTTCAGCCTCCTGGCAACTAGGGAAAG
>NW_005841989.1:2323203-2326321 GCF_000455745.1 Alligator sinensis
GGGAAAAAAATCGTCTGCTGGTTTGACATCAAATCATTGCAAGAAATACAGAATCTTTGATCTCCTCATCCAGTATGGGCCCAGGACAGCTCAGCAGCAACTGAATTACTGCAGCCTGAATAGGCGGAGTCCAAGACAGCAGGCTTTCAGACACCAAAAACCATCCAGTAAGTGACCCATCCAAAGATGAAATGGGCTGTAAAGAAGAAACGCCCTCATGTGTATACCCTGGGGTACACTGGTACTAGGCACTGCACAGGTGGGGAACTTGGCCCTGTCATTATGCCTTTGACTCAGTCAGTTGAGAAAGAGAAAACCTGATCTCCAGGGCTCCTGATGCAGCCTCGTCCAATGACTCCATGAGGATAAGAGGGGCAAGGCTTTCTTTGGGTGATTGTTTTTATTGGACCAATTGCAGCTGGTCCAATAAAAGATATCACCCAAAGAAAGCCTTGCCTCTCACATAATTCCTGGACCACTGTGGCTACATCTTCACTCTCGCATTTCCAGGAAGATAATTCACCCTACAAAGATGCTCTCTGCAATCTAGGATGTTTAGAAGTGTCAAAAAAGGCTGGATGCTCTGGAATTACCTTAGGATGGTTTCAGGCACTGAGTAGCTTGTGATTGCTAACAACCGGAGAAGAACATCTTCTGCAAAGTAAAGCAAAGGAGCTGTTAGTGAGGTTGGTCCTCCCCAGAAGCAGTGGGTTTCACCATATCAGGCAAAAGTCCCGAAATGTAGACAATGCACTGGGCTGTCACTAGGGAGAAAACTCTTGATGGAGATGGGCTTCCTGAGAGCTGGCTGGAAAGTGCAAAACAGCCATGTGCTGACTGGTCAGGTACAAGGTGAAACTAAATAGCCATATGTCCAGGTTCAACACTAAGTAAGTAGGACAAAAGCCAATCCTGCCTACATCCATCCATGTCCTAGTTATCCACCCTCTCTGCTTTGGTACCCAAGTGCCCCAGCGCTAAGCTTGCTTTCTGGGAAGAGGGCTTGATAACCCCTCACCAGGGCAGAATAGCTTCCTAAGGAGATCATATCTGCACCAGCAAACCTCGGACCCATTCCAGCACATCATGCCACCCTTGTCCAAGCACCAGACAGGGAACCAGCGCCTGCATATCACCTCACCAAGCTTAGGGTTTCTGCTTGTCACTCAGTAACTGCAGCGTGTCTCACCACACACTTGCCACGTCTGACTCAAAGCCTCACCCGGAGCCAGCACCACCACAGGCCCTTCCTTCCCCCTGTTCCCAGTTCCCAGGCTCTGGAAGAACTGGTGGAGGGGTCCTCAGGGCAGGGCTGAGAACTTGAGTAAGAGCCTCTACCCATCCTCTTTGCCTGCCCAAAAGAGAGCAAATTAACAGCCTAATGTCAGGAAGACGAGGAGGATGAGAAAGGAAAAGAGCCCCTGCTGCTGCCCCAGAGCAGAACTGTACCCAGTTCAGGATCTGAGTCTGGGTAGAAAGTACTGAAACATGAGCAGCAAGTAGGACAAGAGGAGTGAAAATGAGGGGCTGAAGAAGGAACATGGAGCTTAATAATAGGCCCCCTCTAATGATTTCAATTTATTTTTAGATTACCGGGATTTGTTCCCCTTTGTAAAACCCACAATTTGCTGAGTTTTCATCCTGTAGGGGGAACACTGGCCCAGCAGATTCAGCAAATGCAGGGTTTGATAACATAAGTCCTTTGAAATGCAGAGAACAGATGGCTTTTTGCTCAAACGGCCCTCTCTTCCCCCACATAACTGTAAAGGGCCAAGAGCAAAGGGCATAATCAGTAGAATAAGCGTCCAGGGAAGTCATGGATCTTTCACCTTGCAAAATCTTCAGATCAAGGCTGGGTGAAACTGTCCAGCCTGGGTTATACAGGAGGGCAGGCCAGGTGAACCAACTGTTCCTTCTGTAGCTACCTTTTCTGAATCACTACGATTGTTACCCTCCCCATGTTCATGCTGAAATTATCGAAAACCATGAGCCCAGTGCCAAAAAAAGCAGAGAAAGCAGATTCGCTTACCACTTCCTTTAGTACCATATGGCAGCTCATATGGGGAGATGGTCTTCACCCAAAAGTAATCCTTTAGCTGTAAGAACAGTGGATGGTCCCGTGTGTAACTACAGTAAACATAAAGCCAATTAGCTAGAGGGACTCGCCAACCAGATACTAAAACCCTGACCCTTCAGCTGACTTCTCAGTCCTCCTGCCCCATCTCTCAGTCCCAAAGCCTTCAGCGGTGATCCTCCCCAAGCTCTACTGATCCCTTCAGAGCAGAGGCCAGACCTCTAACACACCAGTTTATTACTCACTTTCCTATGAGCAATGCAGTTTTCTTTTCCACCTCTCCTTGGGGACACACTGACTTCTCCTCTTGCACAGGGAAATAAAAGCTGTAAGGCAAACAGCAAAGATGGCAACTGCCCTAGCCTGGGCTGTCCTACCGATCGCTGTAGGTACAGACACCAAAGAAAACTACCTCAAATCTTTTAATTTACTTATGTTCTGAGCTCCTCCCACTCCTTGGATACATCTTCACTAGGAAAAAAGTGCATTTTTAGCTCATTACTTAACCCCAGGCTCTCCCACACTTTTTAGCATATTCTGCTTACGTGTTTAAGTTACAAATTAGCCTCATCTCCATTACGCTTTTGCCTTGTGTTAGTCACCACCAGAGCTGGGTGAATAATGGATTTTTCAGATCACTGAAAATTTAGGAAAGCTAGAGAAAAGTTCATTTCAATTTTAACCAGCTTTACATGTTTTACTTTCTTTACAATGAACAGAAAGGAATTCTCTAAACAAAATTGTTTCCATGTGGAAACGTTTTGCTATGAAACAAAGCATTTTGAATAGCGAAATCCACAAAAATCAACTGGTGATTGATCTGGTGGTGGGGAGGGGGAGGGAGAGGAAGGTAGGCAGAGGGTTCATGGGGGAAAAAATTGAATGAAAAGTGTTGTTGAGCTCTGGTTCCCAGGTGCAAAGAACAAAACAGCTTTTATCCTCATAAAGCCGAGTCTTTCAGGCTCACGGGTCATGATCTAAGGTTTTAAAAAATCCCAGGTCTAGAGAAACACTACCACAAAAAAAAGCCCCAAAGCATTCCTG
>NW_005841989.1:2326352-2326645 GCF_000455745.1 Alligator sinensis
GGTGCTGTAGGAGGGATCAAGTGGTGAAACTGCACCAAGGTGATTGAGGTCTGACACCACTTTGCCAACCTGCCTCAGCTGCCAATGGTGTGGCCATCCAGCACCATTTCCTATTTTGAGACTGAGACATCCCAGAAGCCATCAGAAAGGGCAGAAAAGACCAGCCTCTTGCCTCCACTGGAACTTTGAAAATACACTCACAGCTGTATGTACCTCTCTTCCCAGGAGGTATAATACCACACCATCACGGCAAACACCACCAGCAGTGCGAGTATCTTCCAACCTACAGAGGG
>NW_005841989.1:2326676-2355856 GCF_000455745.1 Alligator sinensis
TAGAAAATGCTGTAAACCCAGATGATGGTGCTAGCACTGTAGCACACAAGAACTAGAACATCCAAGAGATGTGCATGTGAGTTACATGCACATGTACACACATGCACACACACTCAGCCAAGGGCTAATTCACTGATAAACAATAATCCATCTCAGTTTGTCCGTACAAACTTGGGCATATTAACACTCAGGAAGATGCTGGGAAAAATCCCTCTTAGGAGAAAAGTTTGGGAAGTGAGCTTCCAATAATCTAGCCCAATGATTCTCAATCAGGGTATCATGGTACCCTGGGGTGCTTTGAGATCTTTTCAGGTGTGCCACGGAGTGCTATGAAATGTTAGCAGTTAGGTGTGCAAACATGATTTACAATCTAAAATCAGAGATTTCAAGTAGGAATCCAATAGGGTCAAAAACACTTTAACCTGCAGTCTTTCTGAGTGCTTTGCAACAGAAGAACCACTCTATTACTTTTCTGTAGTCAAGAAAGGAGTGGAAACTAGGAGCTGGCATTTTCCAAGCAGTGCCCAGGGTCTAAAGAGGGGTGTCTTGAGACTAAAAAGGTTGAAAATCACTGATCTAAAGATATGATTCCTACAGCACCCTCCTTACTGTAGCATTTAAGCACAATGATTGGCTAAAGAAGAATAAAAGCAGAACAAGATAGAAAATGCCTACCTAAGACTTCTCCTCCATCTTTCCCTGACAACAGATTTTTTTCCTTGCAGCAACATTTCCAGTGCTACATCTTGTCTAGTTTTAAATGAGCCAAGCAATTGGGTTTACAGCATTCTCTGGGGAAGTGAAAGATTGCCTGATGGTGAGGTCTATTGGTTTTTACTCAGTTTCCCAGTCCCTAACTTCTTCCTATTCCTCTTATCACAGTCATATCCTCTTGGATTACTCCAAATAAAGTACTTATGTACCTCTATCCTGTGTAGTCAGCCCACCACAGTATTACTGAACAGACATCATTTAGCCACAGTATATGAACTACTGGCCTGACTCTCCTCCTGCTTAGGCCTTAGGTACCTACAGACAGTGGGCTCTTAGACCCTGATCCAACAAAGCACAGCCTTAACTTAAGGACACTGTTAGCTGCAGCAAAGTTAAGTGGACGACTCCTGGCACTGACGGTTAGTGTGGGCTTACACAAATTGCAAGATCTTAGCCAAATTACTCAAAACCTTGCAGGTGCAAGCCCTTTATGTGGTGAAACTCAGGAGTAAATCCACTGACTCCTCCAGAGCAGGTTCACCAGGGGTAAAGCTTATGAAGCAAGAGAGTCTATTTCTTGCTCAAGTTTGAAATGCCTCCCAATTTTATGAGTTGTTTGCTCCTTTTTCAAAGCTGTCAACAGAACCGTTAAACGAAACTAGCTCTGATGCCAGCCTATCCCACCCCTCTCCCTAAGAGGCCTGCCAGTCATCTTGATCCACTGATGTGGTTTACAGCCTTTTAGCTGATTCCTGGCCTTGTCCCAGCCCCAGCCCTGTAGCAACAGAAACAGCAGCAGCTCCAGCCTGGGCTCTGGGGCCTGGCCAGAAATGCAGTTGCCGCATCAGCTGCTACAGAGCCCAGCTGGGGCTACAGCTAGCAACCCCTGCCCCCACTTTCTAAGGAATATTTTTCGTGTCCTAGGTCAAATTAACCAGATCAGGTCCAAATCCATTTGAATCATCCAAGAACCATGTGGCCCTGCTACCAGCAAGTAGCCTCCACCCCAGCCTGGGACTTCAGATACTTCTAAATCCTTTGGCAGGCATCCTACATGCAGGCCCAAGCCCGGAGACTTGGGGTTCAGATGCCTCCAAGTTTCACTTGTCCTCAGCTGTACGTATGGCCACAGGAGCAAGCTAGAAGCAAGCACATCCTATGCCCTGGGCTGCAGAGGGTCCAGAGCCAGAGGTGCCTCTTCCCCCACCCCCACTTTCCACCAGTACCTGTAAATACCTGGGGCGCCTGGGGTGTTTGCCATTATGTGAAGCACCCAATGCAGCATGCTGCAAATGTGACACAGATACAGTTCTCCCTCCAAGGAAAAGGCTGTTTTCTTTTAGTTGTGTTTTGTCATTTCTAAATCTTAGAAATCAAAGGCATTTGGGATGATGTGGCTGGTTACTCAATGCTTGAAAAGCAAAATATGTCACGACAGACTTCAATGCAGAGCAGTCACCAAAGGAAAACAAAGGCTGATGGGGCTGTACTTCAGAGCAGGGCACAGCAATACAGACATCAGTGACTGATCTGAATTTGAAGGGACTGTCCTGGAATTGAGCTGATTTAATCTTCTCCAAGATTTGAGAGCAGACAGTAGCCACAGCATATAGCAAAACTACAAAATGATTATTGAAAACATTAGAGGAAGCTGTTATCTCATTAGCCAGACAGAGCCCAGCTCCAGTGCAAGCAACTTCGACTGTGAATAAACACCAGAGACATAAGATGAAACTGAGGTCAGTGCAGCTGGAGGCAGAGACAGCGAGAGAGAGGCTGAACGTGCGGACTGCGGCGAAAGGGAACAACGGCACTGCTCCAAGCGTTAAGGTGAATGTGCTGTGGAAGGAGGCATCTACCCAACCACAGAACATGAGTACATGCAAAGCAAATGTGGGAAACGCAGGTGATGGGGACGTCATACTCAAAAAGGACAGACAGGAAGCCAGGCTCACTGGACTAATGCTGATGAAGCACAGAGGAAGAAGCCAAGAGAAAATGCATGATTACACATCAGCATGGCATCCTAGAAAGGACACACTTTGCTGGGTAACACTGAGAATAGATGCACAGTCAGCTCAGGGTGAGGGTAGTCTTTGCTGGATGGGCAGAGCCCATGTCACCTCCCCAAGTCACACAGCCGTTAGGCTGTGAAGGATGCTGGGTGACCTCAGTCAAGAGGATTTCCATCTGAGATTGGTGAACTTATTCTGTAGAACCTGCCCTCAAACGCTGGCACTAAGCAATTCTCAACCCCTCGCCAATCCCAGTGCCGGATCCTGGCTCATCACCAAGGAGTAGCTTGTGACAAATCTATCTTAGCTCTCATTAAACCTTACCTCACTTCACTTTGACAGTGATCCTCCCCTCCCTTTCTTCAATTGTGCTTAGTCAGAAACCAAGCCATAGCCCTCCTCATCACAGCCTAGCATCCCTGACCTACCCCAATGCAATCTCCTCAGAAACCTGCCACTGCCAAGATAAGACGATTCCTAGCTTTCCCCCCATCACCTCCCACTGACTCAACTTCTTCCCACTTCTACTTACCCATCACTATAATATGCAGGACCTTCTCTATCAGGATGCTATGGTTTGGCTTGGATCTAATTCCAGCTTTGTACCAACTGTGTTTTGCTCTTGCTCTTCTACTCTCCAACCCTATATCCTAATTCTCCCCGAGGGAGTGGGCAACAATGGGGTAAAGGAACCAGACCAAAGAGAAGAGAGATCTCTGTGTAGATGATTCCTTCCCACACCTTTCCTGGAGATGGCCTTAGAAGACTAGGTCTGTGGAAAGTCAGATGCTCACTCCATCCATCAGCCTGCTCTTTGCACTTACTCCAGGAGAAGGAACTCAGCATGCTGGCTGATCTTTCAGGCCAAGGGCTAAAGACAGAATAAGATCAAGCCACCCTCTTTCCCATGCAGTGTTGCAGGGGGTCCCCATCTGCCTCCCCTCTGCAATGCTGTTAAATACTGCTCTGCATTTATGTCATTAGCAGCCTGAAAAATCCTTTTTAGGAAAAGAACATAAAGGAACACGGACTTACGGGATTTGCTGAGCATTTTTATCAGCAGGTGAGGCATCACCCAATGGCTATTGCTTTCATCGCGGCCACTGCTCGTCACCTAGAGTGGGAAGAGGAAGATGCTTTGAGTTGCACCTCTCGAGCAAAATAGCTACTCGCTTTGTACACATCCTTTCCCTCCCCAGGCAGCTGTGCACTGGAAGTGAAGCTTTACAGGCAACTATAAGCACTTGCAATATGATGGCCAGAATGGTAGCAGTGCAGGCAATTAAGAATTATATAATAACACACATATGCATGAACACATGGAGGCAGACTACACAGGCACTTATGAATACTTGTGTGAATAAGTCCCATTTTTCAAAAGGATTCTAGTCCCCTTTGAAAACAACTGGGGCACTTCTGACCATTTTACTCACTCTCTCTAGGGAGATAGAATCATTATGCAAAGAGGTAGTTAAATATTTTACATGCCATTAAGTAAGGTGAAAAACCCCCACCTAAAACTTATAAATAAATTTGTTCCATCTCCACCAAACGCATTACAAACAAGACCTCAGGTATGTAACATAGGTGCTGGTTTCCCATTAAGCAGCTACATTTCAGTAATATATGCCATAAAATGCTATATATGAAGTATTAGGCACTTTCATATTACTTAAAATCAAATATGCAAATGCATTTCTTACCCACATTCATGTTTACACAGCCGCGTGCTATTCCACGGTTTGTTGTAAATCAAGATTATTGCATCAACATCAATTCCTATGAAATCCCTGATGCATGGTATAGCTAAACACAGATTATCAGGTTCCAAGTTAAAAACAAAACACCGCAGTTCCAGCTGCTCAGGAGAATGCTTTCTTTTTTGAAGAGTTACCTCCATATTATTTTTAGACACGAGTATCCAGAGCCAGCTTCACTCTTCACTGTTCTATTTTTAAGTAATGGATCAGTCTAGTAATAATTTACTTTAACTTTCAGGGACCTTTTCTGATAAAAAATAAAATGTCACATATACACAAGAAACAGACAGACACAAACCACCCAAATTCCAAGTCATTGAGTCTGCAACAGGCACCAAATGTGCTTTGCAGCTACTGAAGTACGAACAGCTGCAACACTGCCCAAGAAGCCCAGCAGATGAGATGGAACAGGCAGGTATTATTAAGACCAGATTCCACATATTTGGAACAGATCCAATTTCTTTGATTCAGCCATCTACTCGAGAAGGACCCTGGCTCCAGAAGCTGAGTATCTGTACTTGCTGTCTTGCTTCTGTGACCAGTGCTGCATGTTCACAAAGCCTCCTGTTCATAAAGCAGTCTGAAGTACCAAATACCTCTGTTCCAGAAGAAGCCACCCTTGCAAGGGTTTATCTGACTTCACCACAGTGGAGGATCTCAGTAGAAATGCTTGAAAACTACCTTCCTAATTATCATCCCGTGGTTAATTAAGGCAATCTAAGGAAAAAGCCCTCCCAGCCCACATACATCATGTTTACTTGTTTCAGAGCAGGTGTCTGTTAGCCAACCGATTCTCAGCAGCTTAGTCACTTGGTTTATTACTTGGTTCTAGCATGATTCCATAATTAAATCATGCTTCCTCAAAACTTTTGCACTGCAGCGGATGCCTGCTGAGACAGACACCTCCCTGGAACAATGAGAAAGGAAGTCAGCAACCAGGGCCAGGACATTCCTTCAGAATGACCCTGGATCTGCATGCCTGTCTTGCTGCTGCTTAGCTATTGCAGAGAGACTTCAGAGCACTCCCACACTTGCAAAAGCAAGACAAAAAACTAGAATTAAAATTCACACACATTCCTGGGACAAAAATAAATAAATTCAGCAAGGACAGGTCCAGTTGCAGAGAGCGACATCAGGGCAAAGCAAATCCACTTCCCTACCTCTCTCTCTCCTCGGTCCCAAGGCAAACACTGATTTATTCCATCATGAAATGAAGTGAAGTACTGGTGAAATGAGCCAAGCTGTGAGGTTTAGCCCTATGTATCCCTGCCAACATACCTTACTCCTGACTTACAAGGCCCATACCAAGGGGGAAGAGAATACTCTGGCTTGCAGGACCCATTCAACTTTTCCTTTCACAAGAGCTAGCACCAATTTAACTATATCAATTTAAATCTTTTTTTAACAAAGTGGTAAAAATTCTATGCAGATACAAACTGAAATAAGGCAGTCCTTGCACCAGATGACTTACATTAAGTCCAAAGCAAGCCATACTTATACCACTAAAAATGATCTTACAGGAGTTTGTACCAGTTTAACAAAATAAAACTAAATTCACACTGTAAGCTACACCACAATTCTCCCAGACTAACTCAAGTGGGAACTGGACCAAGAGCCCCATCTTATTTTATGTAAATCATCCCACAGAAATGAAAAGCCTCTTCCCATTCCCATTAATCACCTTTTGACTTTTCACAGTGGGCATCCCAGTGGTGGTCAGATGACATAGGGAAGGCTCAGAAGTAACAGAAGATTGAGGTGGCCTTAGTAATGGCAGGGAAGTGAGTGTGTCATATGCTTCCACTTGATCTTAACATATAATAATGCTAATTTAATGAGCCAGAGAAAAGCCACTCAGATTCTGCTAATAAATTATGCCCCAGAGGAAGATTGTTTTCTCTAACCTTGGACAGGAACATAATCAAACCAAGTTATTTGTCCAATTCTTCCTATGCCTTATACCTGTGTCAACATGCCTCATGCCTCCCCTCTTTCCAGCCTGCAAAGAGCAGGCATGATGTTCTCCAGAGCCCATGAGCACCATAAAGACTGGAGAAGTCATTGCTGAGCAATGGAATATATCAAAGAGACAGATCCCACCCAAAGCCACCAGGGATGGTGAAAAACCAACTCTTACTTTCAAGGTCACATCACTGCAAAACTAAACAACCTAGGGCATCTGAAGAAGCAGGAGCTTACCCCACCATCTCAATAGATTTGAGTCACTCAGCACTGAGCTGGGGGGTTTTGGACCTCACACAAGCCAGCATGGTCGAGTTTCCCCACAGAGCCTCTGCTTATCTCTCATTGCTCGATGAAGTCACGCAGCTGGAAAAAGCTTCTGCAAAGGAGTCTGGTACACACCAAGCTCATCCATTTGAAATGCTTACACCACGAGAGATTTTAAACTACCTAACACTTGGTACAGCACTCCTGGCATGGATCTTACACTGCAAAACTGATACAGCCATAACCCATCCTCAGAGGCAGGTCAGCATTATCATCCCAGTCTTACAGATTGGGAGGCGAGGCTAGAAGTCACACTGTGAGATCAACAAGAGACCCGGGGTAGGACCTCGATACTGGGCTCATGCCCCAAGCACTGGTCCCTCATCTACCTTCTTACAGAGACACAGCCAGCCTGGCACTAGGCAAAAGTGATATCTGCTACTTCTCAATCACAAAGTACAAGCACACAGAAGTACTTGTTAGAGAGGATGCCTGATAACCCACACAAGCCAGTCGTCGTCAGCCAAGATCCTTGATTCAAATGAGCCTCCAAATCTTCAGCTCCTTCAAGGACTTGCTGCCCATGCCCACTTCAAGGGGCCCATGTCAATTTTTTCAAAATATGTCCTTCATTCAGAAAGGTGAAAACTGCTGAAACATTAACCCTCCCCCAGGACTTCTCCTTCCCGAGGGAACAAACCAGCACTGGCATGTGAGCAGAGTAAGGCAAATTCTGCTCTCTCTCAGTAAACTGGGAGCAGACCTGCTGATATCAGAGGAGTTATACGGTGGAACAAAAGCAGGATCAGGCCTTGTGTGTGGCTGCAGTGTGCTTATTGAGAAAGAAACCCCTAGGATCCTGCGCTGTAACATCACCGACACCCCACATGCCTGAAGAGAAAACACCAGGTGGTATTTTCCTCGATCCTCCCAGTCTCGGGCTACTGGTTGAGGAGGGAGAGGAGGATTGAGGCAGTAAACCAAAGACTGTGGCACTGGTGTCATCATGACAGCTTCAGCTTCCATGACCACAGTCCACTCTTTGGGGAGAGAGGCAGTGAGCTGCTGGGAAGGGACGACTTCTACCTCTCTCCGCTGGGGAGGAGGCTCTTCTCAGTCAGACTGGCTGACCTGCTCCACCGGACTTTAAACTAAGCCCACTGGGGAATGGGGGGACTGCCACCACTGCTGGCCCACTGAGCAACCCTCGCAAAGCCAGCAGGCCAAGGCGCTTGAGGGAGCCCACCTATGCCCCAGCCCTGGAACAACTGGTAGGCAAGGCAAGGGACCCCAAGGGGACACTTGCGTGCCTCTACACAAATGCCAGGAGCTTGGGAATAAACAAGAGGAATTTGTCCTCCTGCTTAACACAAATAATTACAATGTCATAGGGATAACGGAGACCTGGTGGGACTCCACCCACGACTGGACCACGGGTATAGACGGCTATACCCTGTACAGGAGGGATCGAGTGGACAAAAGGGGCGGAGGTGTAGCTCTCTATGTAAAGGAAAGCTACGTGTCCCTGCAAGCCGATATTGGTGACCAGGGTGGATGACTGGAGACCCTCTGGGTTAAAATCTGGGAGGAACACGGCAGAAGGGACACAATGGTGGGAGTCTACTACAGACCTCCTGCCCAAGATCAAGAGAGAAGGGCTTGACCCAGACCGACCTTGACCGGGAGTTCACCAGGGAATTGGCTGAAGCTGCACGCTCCCAATGCGTGGTTGTCATGGGAGACTTCAGCTACCCAGACGTCTCGTGGGAAGAGCACTCAGGCAAATCAGAATGGTCACAAAGCTTTCTCTCATGCGTGGATGAGCTCTACCTGACGCAAGAAGTCAACGGGCCAATGAGAGGTAAAGCGCTGCTCAACCTGGTACTGGCAACGGGGGACGACATGATCAGCGACCTAACGATCAAAGGGAAGCTAGGTGACAGTGACCACAAGCTGATCAACTTCTCCATCCGCTATAAAGCTGGCAAGTCAGTCTGCAATACAGAAGTCATCAACTTCAGGAAAGCTGACTTTGACAAGGTCAGGAGGCTTGCCAGTGAGGCCCTAAGTGACCATGACCTCAAGGAGACGGGAGTTCAGGATGAGTGGTTGCTCCTCAAGAGACTGATCCTGGATGGACAAGCAAAGTCTATCCCGTCTCGGAGGAAAGGCAGCAAAAGGGCACAGCAGCCCCCGTGGCTCTCCAGGGAACTGGCAGACCTCCTGCACCTAAAAAGAAAGGCCTACAAAGGATGGAGGACGGGATCCACCTCCAAGGAAGAATATTCTGCTCTGGTCCAGACCTGCAGGGAGTGAACCAGGAAAACCAAGGCTGCGACTGAATTCCAACTAGCTACAACTATCAAGGACAATAAAAAGTCCTTTTTTAGATATGTGGAGAGCTGGAGGAAAAGCAAGGGTAACTTTGGACCCCTGCTAAACCAGATGGAATAACTCACAACCGATGCCCAGGAAAAAGCCAACTTGCTAAATGGGTACTTTGCGTTGGTTTTTCACCAGTCCCATGGGATGCCCCTGCCCACTATGGGACAGGGAGGCCTGGGGGAGGGAGATTCCTTACCCTCTATCAATGCTGACCTTGTGAAGGAACATCATGAGAGGCTGGACACCTTCAAGTCAGCTGGTCTGACAGTTTATACCCCAGGGTACTCAAGAAGCTGGCCAGCATCATAGCTCAGCCCCTGGCACAGATCTTCGAGAGCTCCTAGCACTCTGGTGAAGTGCCTGATAATTGGAAGAAGGCCAATGTGGTGCCTATCTTCAGGAAAGGGAGGAAAGTGGATCCAGCAAACTACAGGCCCATCAGCCTGACCTCTATCCTGGGGAAGATCTTAGAAATGATCATCAAAGAGACCACTCTTAACAGACTGGCTGATGGCAACATCCTGAGGAATAGCCAGCACAGGTTTCTTGCGGGTAGGTCTTGCTTGACCAATCTCATTTCCTTTTACGACCACGTGACCTATCACCTGGACAAGGGAGAAGAGATTGATGTCATATATCTTGACTTTAAAAAAGCCTTCAGTCTGGTATCCCATGATCTCTTGGCAAAACTGGCCAACTGCGGCCTTGGGTCCACCACGATCCACTGGCTGGGGAACTGGCTCCGTGGTCGGACCCAGAGGGTGGTGGTTGACGGAAGTCAATTGTCGTGGTGCCCTGTGACCAGTGGGGTCCCCCTCAAGGCTCTGTTCTTGGGCCTATACTATTCAATATCTTCATTAATTATGTGGACATTGGTGTCAGAGGCAGACTGGCCAAATTTGCTGACGACACCAAACTCTGGGGTAAAGCATATTGCCCACCTGAGGACAGGAGGGCAATCCAGGCTGACCCTGACAGGCTCAGGAAACGGGCAGACGAGAACCTGATGGTGTTTAACACTGAAAAATGCAAGGTTCTCCACCTTGGGAAGAAAAACCTGCAGCATGCTTATAGGCTGGGCAGTGCTACACTGGCTAGAACCGCAGCTGAAAGGGACTTGGGGGTCACGATTGACCACAAGATGAACACGAGCCTTCAGTGTGATGCTGTGGCTAATAAAGAAAGCAAAACGCTGGCTTGCATCCATAGATGCTTCTCAAGCAAATCCCAGGATATCATTCTCCTGTTGTACTCGGCCTTGGTGAGGCCGCAGCTGGAGTACTGCATCCAGTTCTGGGCTCCACAATTCAAAAAGGATGTGGAAAAGCTTGAGAGAGTCCGGAGGAGAGCCAAGTGCACGCTCAGAGGTCAGGAAAACAGACCTTATGAAGAGAGGCTGAGAGCCATGAGACTCTTCAGCCTGGAAAAGCTCAGGCTCAGGGCTGCCTGTAAGTTTATCGGGGTACTCACCAGAATCTGACGGAACATCTGTTCACCAGAGCACCCCAAGAGATGACAAGGTCAAACGGTCACAAACTCCTCCACAACCACTTCAGGCTGGATATAAAGAAGAACTTCTTTACTGTCCAAGCCCCCAAGGTTTGGAATAGACTGCCGCCAGAGGTGGTTCAAGCACCTACTTTGAACACCTTCAAGAGAAATTGGATATTTAGCTTGCTGGGATCCTATGAACCCAGCTGACTTCCTCCCCCCGGGACAGGGGGCTGGACTCGAAAATCTTCTGAGGTCCCTTACAGCCCTAACGTCTATGAATCTATGAAATCTATGAAGACTTGCTACTGAGCAGCATTCCAGAGAGGCAAGATGTGACAAGCAAAGCACTTGGATTTATTCTTAGGAATAAGCCTGTAAATGATGGCTATCTTCCATAATCAATAACCTTGATGTTTGTTTATTCATGCCATATAAAAAGTTGTCTTCTTTACAAAGGACAGCTATAACCAAAAACCAAAGACAGTGTTTAACAGGAACTGTTTTTTTACTGTACATTAAGAAGTATAAACACAACTAAACTTTACAGGAAACCAAACAGACTGGCATAGCAAAGGCCAGAAACAGCTGAACATACACGGACAGCAGGAGAGCCCAGGGAAGTAACCTGGCTCTGGGCTTGAAGTCTGGAGCCTGCAGCAAGCCCTGGCCCCCAAGGGCAGCTGTGATGTCCCTGGTGGGTGAGCTACTGTTGCCTCACCTTGGCTTCTCAGGGTACCATCCCTTGTCTGTCTCACCTGTCACACCTTACTGGATATTTTAGTCATTTGGGAGGCTTCCCCATGGCCCTGAAGTGAGCCTCAGTTCATTTCTCCCTCTAACTTTTGTTCCGGGCTGGCACCAATCTTGCCCTCAGGCAATAAATCATCTTAGGGGCATTAATTGTGATCTCCAGCCTCCTCCATGGTCACACGAATGCCATGCTGGGGTCACTCTGTTTTCACCTGCCTTCCTGTAAATGCCTCTGCCCCCTTGGCTTTACCCACCTGTTACACATAAACCAGTTTAAGTGATCAGAATCTGGTTTAAACCTGCAACAGAACAGATGTCCAGTGCAGTGCACATAAACCAATTTGAAAATGGCTGAACCTGGTTTGAGATAAACCTGGTTGAATGTAGTATCAGGCTTAACTGATTTGGGTCAAACCAGTTTATGCAATGTCTGTCCCAGACCCCTTCCTGGTTTAACTTAAACCAGAGTTTAAACCAGAGTCCCCCGGGTGAGGGAGGGAGTGGGGCAGGGGCTGGGGTGAATGGGGTCCTGGGGCCTAGATGGGTTGTCCAGAGGTGGGTGGGGCGCAGCTCTCTGCAGCTGTACGCACCCCCTGGGGAGGCATGGGGGGCACTTGCCCCCATGGGACAGAGGTGGGTTGCCTGCTGCAGGCTCAGGGCTCTGCACCCTCCTGCCTTTGCCCTAGGAACTCAGTCAAGTGACACCATTGCCACCTGCCAGGCGGGCAGGTGACACGGGACACATAGCACGTCCCCTGCCCACTTAGCGGCAGGAAGCGCACTCCTCCGCTCATGTCTCCATGTCTTCACTGGCTGGCGTCAACAAGTGGTGTGTCCCCATTTGCCCATGACTCTATGGCACATCAAACAGGCCTGACAAAGACTTCTGCTGGAGGAAGTAGAGCTCTGAAATTAGCCTTGGAGTCCATGGTGCGACTGTGTTCTGACTCCTCTGGTTTGCATCAGTTTTCTTCCCTGGTTGATAACCATCAAAGGGGTTTTTTTTCCCCTTTAGTAGTAATAATGCCGTAAATTCACTCCACCCTAAAAGATCACAACTGAAAGGTCACATTTGTATGCAGAAAAAACATCACTCCCTCCTCCCAGCCTCTGGTGAAGGTCAAACCACTTCAGTTTCACTTCACCAGAAAGTCAACTTGTGGAAGTCCTGAATACCTATGTCTAGGTAGTGCAGTTCTCTTGTGAGGGCACATTCACCTATTCAGCTCCCTTTTTGCATCCAGTTGTCTCCCCTGTAATGAGAGCTGCTCATACCCTACGGCAGGTGAACAAGGTTACTTCTGTATAACATGTGAGGAAATCACAGGGACAAAACTGATCAGATATCATTGTGCAATACTGGCACAGACCACCCAGAGCAACAAGGGCTCTAGCAAAGGGAACCAAGGCACTTGCTTGAAACTGCTGTTCACTGTGGCTCTCCAGATAGTTCTGTGTCACAGGGTTACTGCTTTGGATGTGCAACTGCATGTATTAAAATAGGATCTCTCTCCCTCCATAGCTAGCAAGTGACTCATATCACCTTAGCTTAACGGTGACTCAGACAGAGGAAGTTATACAGCTTCACTCAAGTCAATGGCAGTGCATCTGCTCATGCAAGAGCTGTAGCTGACCCACAGAGCACATTCCAACCAAATGCAGAAATTCAGCCTTGTTCTGCTGAGGTCTGCCTTCCTGCTGGTCTGCATTTCCCATACTTTAGAGCTTTTGGATGTTTGTCTCGTACACAATCAGGTTTTGTACGAAGCCAACTCAAGGACAATCACTATTAAGAGTAAAAAGCAAACTGAACCCCAAATTATGGAGCTCTTAAGGGAATGTATATCCTAGTTAACATGCACCTAGTAACTATGATCTTTTCCCTCAACATTTGCAAACAGGGTACAGAACTGCACAGAGCACTTCCCTTACAAGTTCTTAGGGCTGGTCTAGCTTTATCAGCAGAGCTATTGCAGTACAGTCCCCAATGGAGAAGCAGCACATGGCACCAGATAGGGCCTTCTCTGCCAGGTTTCTTCATGTCCCTAATAGGTATTCTGAAAAACAATCTCTTCAACTTGCTTTTGCTGCATCCAGGGGAGGGAAAGGTTGCCAGAAGAGCTCTACCTGCTAAAACATGTGACCCCCCTCACCAACACAGCTATGCCAGCAAGACTTGGTTCTGTGGGCCAACCCAGAATTTGCCAATATTCCCACCCAAACCCAATGTATGAGCACAAACCCTGGGCAATATTTAAAAAGACAGAGGAGCTTAAAGCTCGGCCCCTAAATACCTATTCAGCACTGGGTGGCCTGAGGGTTCAGAGCCAAGCACCCCACCCTGCAGCTCCCAATGATGTTGTAGCCGTTCCCACAGTCTGCACCCCAATAGGAACACATGGAGGAAGTGGGCTTTAAGTTTCCTTTTGATACCTTTCTTCTGAATAACAGTCCCAACAACAATTACCCAATAAGCTGGGACTGGGTAAATGCCTAAAGCATGGACATGCCACACTGAATCCCTACCCGACTTCGCATGGCACATAGCAGTTCCTAGACAATCCTGTAAGAGCCCTGCCCAGTCCGTCTTAATAGAGAGTTTTACAGCACAGCACAGCTCTGCTGCAATCCAGATCTACGTCACTTTCTGATTCAAGGCTTCTTGAGTATTCAGTCCCATGGGAAGCTGGTCCTTAACCATCACCCACACTTACGACATCTCACCAAGACCCACACATCACACCTTAAATGGCTTGCCAGCATGAGAACACTTGAGCTACACAAAGACAAAAGGAAGAGAGATGAGAAAGGGGGCAGAGGGGGCAGCTCCTGCCACTGGGTGCACCCCGAGAGGGCAAGGGAAGGGCATGTGCCCCCGGATCTGCGTGTGGGAGAGGTGGGGGCTGCAGTTGTGGGCTGGGGCCAGGCGGCGATGGCACTGCAAGAGGACTACAGGTGAGCTCAATCCAGCACATGGGACCAGTGCAGCAGGATCCCAATCCAGGTGTGGGGGGTGCACAGGTCAACCTGGATCTGGCTACCCAGGGAGTAAGGAGTGGCTCAGCCCCAGTCTGGACACATGGGGAGTAGGGAGCAGCCAAGCCTGATCCTAATGCTTGGGGAGGAGCAACAGAGTGGCCCTAATCTGGATGTACAGTGGGGAACGAGGGGGAGGAGAAGGGGAGGTTGCAGGGGTGGTGGACAGGGAGCAGTCCAGTCTGATCAGGTTAGGCAGGGGTGGGCCTGGCCCTGATCCCCCTGCACAGCGATAGCCTAGGAGGGGCTGGATCTGGCCATGCAAAGCTTCCATTGCTCCCCTACTCCCAAATTTCCTGACCTGTGGGGATCCCCACTGACCAGGTAGCATGGCTCCACTGGCTGGATTTGGCTCTCAGGCCGGGGGTTGAGCACCTCGCCCAAGAACAATGGTTCTCAACCTTTTCAGACTCAAGGCACCCTTGCTAGATGTAAGGTACCCCACTGGAACAGGATGAATCGATTTAAATCAAGTCAATTTTGATTTAAATAATAATTTAAACCAAAAAAAATCAAAAGCACAGTTTAAATAATGATTTTTTTTCAAATGTTCCTATTCAATTATTTTTTGTTTGTTTTTTTAAAAGAAAGGCATATTTTCTTTAGTTGATATAACAATTAAAACATGTTGATTTAAAGCTAAATACAGTTTTTACAGTAGGTTTGTTACACATGTCCTAGGTATACAAACTATATATTTTTTTTTTTTTTAAATATATAGCTTAACATATTTGGATTTTGAGAAATCCTACATTTTATTATGCTATCAAATGGTAAATATATATTTCTTATTCACTAGATTATTAACTTTTTGCTCATATTTGTATCAAGCTGCATTAAGATGGCAACTCAAATTTAATTAAACACAAAACCAACACTTTAAGTTTAATCTTTTGGGTACAGGATTACTTTTTTTGGTACTAAATGTGGTTCTACATTTACATTTACAACTACATTTACAACTACATTTATTAAACACTAGTATTAACTGTTATAGTATAAGAAGTATGAACTTGTGGTTAGACACTTAAACCAATTATTTCATTCTGGGGAAAATTTTCTAAAATGCCTAGGTGAAAGTCATCTGAGCTTAAGTTCCCACTTACCCAATTCTCTTTAAAATTAGATAGTTATTTTTTTTAAACAACCTTTGGCACAGGTTCCTCCTTTTTCTAGTGGCACAGGAATTTGTTGAAAAATATTCCCAAATACTAGGATCTTTTCTGTGACCTACAGCCAAGGAAGTTTTTCCTTCAGTTTTCAAATATTGAAATCAAGACTAGTTTACATTCCACAAAACGTTGTTCTTTTTCCTGCATTGTCTCGAGCCCAGCGATGGTCCTTTGCTGCACACGCTGCTCCCTCTCCCTCCTCCATACAAGGAATTAACAACAAACTAAGTGGAACCCTTCTGTCAGACACCAGTCGTCGGCCACGAGGGCCAGGTTCACTTTTCAGGGAACCAAATACTTTTCACTGTGGCTCAAGCCCCCACCCAGAAATCTGGGATCGCTGAATTTGGCTGGGGTGTCCCCCATACACAAAACCTTCTCCTTGTGTTAAGACTGCTTGCAAAGGACAGGTGTATTACAGAAAACTGGAAATTGCAAAAGAACTGGAAGGGCCAGGCTGTTCTGCTCGGGGCCTGGGCTCAGCAAAAAAAAAGGCAACCTGGCCATTCTGCACTGGGCCTGCTCCAAACAACAAAACATGCCAGGTCTCACCCTGGCTCAGGCATGCCAGGTGTTTAATCCTGGCCCAAGCGTGCCAGCAAAACTGCCAGGCTCCAATCCTGGTCAGTGTGCTTTGAAGGATTAGTACCTCCATCGTATTATCCTGCTGCAGGTTTTAAACCTGACCCAAATTTGCCAGGCCTTTAATCCTGGTCAAAACTGCCAGGAAAACATACCGCTGTGGCTCAGCTGAACCAAAAGAAGCTGCCACAGCAACACACACATGCCAGGCTTTTAATCCTAGCCCAGATCTGCCAGCAAAACCTGCCAGGCTCCAACAAAACGGGAAAGAAGTGGGAGGGAATAGTAGTCTCAAACCCCGAGACAGACTCTCTCCTTGTACCTGCGACTTTCCCTTTACATAGCTTCAGCTCACTTCTCCAGTGAAGGGGGGGGGGACACCCCCCACACCCCACCATGGGGAGCAGTTTCTCCAGCCCCCAATTCAGCTTTCAAGCTTTCAAGCTCTCAGCAGTCCCAGGAGAAACAAACTCCAGTCCCAGTTGAGAGGTTTTTATATACCTGGGGTGACATCACCCAAACTTTTCCAAACAGGGCTTGCCCTGCCTCCAGCCTCTCTCTCTCTCAATGAATTCATTTAAAAAAGAGTACTGCCCAGTTTAGCCAGTTAGGCTGGGGGTCTAATCCCCCTGCTTAGGTGATTTAACTCCAGGCTCTTGTGTACACTAAACAGCAGGGTGTATCCCTAGACAAAAGGCCCAAAGGGGCTTCCCAGCCGACACGCAGGCAGCCCTGCTTCTTTCCAGACGAAGGAACAGTCAAGATGGAGCAAAGCAAATACATATTCAACCTGGTTGTATTCAAACTAAAAAATATTTACAGCAACAAACTAGAACACTTTGCAGCACAGAATGCTTCTATATTGTGTGTGTGCTACACAGGTCTCCTCCTCCCCGTGACAACCCACCACACCCTTCACCCTCCCCAAAAAACAAAATCTTCCCCCTAACAATCCATGATTTTTGCTATTGTAACCCCCTACTCTTGTGCTGTGTGCATTTCTGTACATATGCAAAGGGACCAAGAAAGGCCGTTTAACTGAAGTGCCCAGAATCATTCAGAAGCAAAGGGTTGGTAACTAATGAAGAAATGGTTGTTTTTCCATGAGCTGGAGAATAATGGGTGCAAAATCAAAAATATTTATAGTTTGAGAATTTTGCTAATCGGAGCTCAGGTGGAGAGAATCAGACAGGAATTTAATACCATCCAGGTGGGCTCAGTGGATAATCCTGATTAAGGAGTACACATGACAGTGTCTGCTGGAGTCAGAGGCCAGGTTCAAAACCTGTGATGGCTTTGCTGACCATTCACATAAGCCCTGCATCCCTTGCAGGGTCCAGGCCTTAATGCACGAGATAGTGTGCCACATTTTTACAGCTTAATCTCAAAAGTTAGATGTTTATCCCTCATTTTTATATAGAATGATCAAATTTTAATTCCAGAGTTTTTAGCACAGACTCATCGACTCAACATGTTATTTTATTTCAATTATTTTAATAGATTACACTTGATCTGAGCCTTCATGAGGCCGAGAAGTGATACCTTAATCTATGCTGTATTAAATTCAAATTTCATTTTAAGATGGTATATTTTTTTTAAGTAAGTCTTAAATAAAGATTAAATAAAAACATTAAAAAATCAGATTTAAATAAAAACAATGATTAAAATGTTTTAAAATTGATTTTTTAATTTTTTAAAATTGATTTTTATCAACCCTGCCTTGGAAAATTTTAGCTCTTAACTTTCACTCACATCTTTTGAGTACAGAAAAATAATAGAACAATTCTCCTGTTCCAAAGAACTCAGACCCCAACAGAGCTTTGACACTGTGGACTCCTATTTGAAAAATCTGGCTGTGCCTACACATGCGGAAACCTTTTTCTGGTGCCACAAACCACACACATGGCGCATTAAACTGTGCACAGTAGTGCAAAGCATGTGCAAATAACATGCACCAGAACAAACACGGAGGTGGGGGAGCAAGCAGCTTAGGGCTGCATCCAAGCTAGGGTTGCCTGCTCCCATTGCTGCATGCTGCAAAATCCCCCACACTAAGGCACACTGCGCCCTAGCCAGCCGTGGAGCAGCTGGCTGGGGCCCGGTGTGCCTCAAGACATGGGAGCAGGCAACCCTGAGCTGGCTGCTCCCCTGTCTCTGCATGCCTCAGTGCAGGGACTCCACTGCAGAGCCCCCATGCTGAGGCACGTCGAGATGGGGGACTGGCAGCCCAGGGCTGCCTGCATCCTCATCTCCACGTGCTGCTCTCTGGCTGGCTGGGGCACAGGGTGCCTCAGCATGGGGGCTGCTTGCTGGCTGGCACCACACTGAAGCACCTGTGTCCCAGCCAGTGCCCGCCACTCCCGCAGCACATGGAGCCCAGCCAGGAACTGGGCATGGGCAGTTCGCCCACAGTGGGACAATGTGTCTTGCAACAGAGCACATACAGGGGTGTGCACTGTGGCACAAAGTAGCAGCACTTGTGCTGCTATTTTTGCACTGCCATCACATGCCCCGGCTTGTCTGGGCACAGCCTCTGTGTTTATGTTGTGACTCATCTTTGCACACCTCACAGTGCTAGCACTACATGGCACCCCACAGCATCCATGACACGAACCCAAGGCATACCAGAATCGCTGCCCTGGAAGTAAATGTGATCATCTCAAATAATATGAGTAGCTAAAGCAAATAATTACCTTGGCTACAGCCTCTGCCCAGGATGATCTGTATCTAGACTGCATTTTTCCTGCTCCCCAATAAGTAATAAGCATCTCGCTGTCCGAATGGTACCAACATCTCTAGTGATCATAGAAGAATGACTTAGTTTGCTCTCCCATAGCAGAGTCAGACCCTGCAGAGCAGGACTAAAATGGTATCTTCTACAGAGCAGATGCAATACAGGCTCTTCAAAGGATCAGGGATAACAACAATGGGATTATTTTTTAGAGTCATACCCCAAACACAGGCCCACTGTGCAATCACCTCCCATAGACAAGGGAAGAGAGTATTTAAACACCATCCCCTTTGGGGTTTGTATATGCTGGTGTTTAACCAGGAGCTGTCCAAATCAGAGTCATCAGATTTCACGGACAGAGGTAACACACCCATAGATCATCATTACCTTTCAGCACTTCCTCCACAGTCCTCACCCCAGGCATGTCCTGAAAGGCACTGCTTCAGTGCAGCAGCAGGTCACTTATATCAAGGCAAAGACTTTCTCATCTAGGCTCAGGAAACACGCATCTCACTGCAGTGAGGGCTAGAGAAGAGCATGCATTTTGTGGCAAGACTCAAAGAGCTTGTCCTTTGAGTTCCCTGCCAAGTTGTCTCCCCCACCCACACTCTCACCAAGATGAGTGCAAGAGCAGAAATTACCGCCCAGCATGGGCTAAGGCTGGGGAGGAAAGAAACACATGGTAAGCAGACAGTTAGACAAATCCGGTGAGATGGGGAGATGCCAGAGGTGCTGTTTTTGGAAGATCAGACAGGCCAGAAACTTAGGTTTGTGTACACCCAGCACAATGGCCTGGACCAAATGCATCTGTGCTGATTCTTGAAATCCAACAGGCAAAAGGGCCTCAGCCTACCAGGGAACGGGAAATTGCAGCAAATCAGTCATCTTTACCCTTAAAGCAGCAGCTGTGATCATTTCAAACGGTTCTCGTGGTAGCCAGGGGTTGTCCCACTTTGGCCATGGTTCGTGGCACTACCCTGTCCCCGACACAGCTGGCTGCATATGTACTACAGCTGCCTAAACCATGTAACAAAGTGAACTCACTTCATCTGTAGAAAGTCCAAGGGAGTCCTCTCCACCCCATGGAAACTCCCACAACTGTTGTGGGGAGTGGACATTTGTTTCCTCACTCCTGAAATACTCCTTGTGGTTGAGGTAACATTAAAATGACAAGGGTCCAGGAACCACAAGCAACAGTCTTATGAGGAAAGGCTGAAAGAATTAGGTCTATTTAATCTGAAGAAGAGAAGACTGCGGGAGAATTTGATAACAGTCTTCAAATACCTGAAGGGCAATTAGAGGGGATTGAGATACACGTACCACAGATTGGGAACCGCTGGTCTACCACCAGTGGAACACAGACAACCTGTAAGTAGTACATGTTAGCAGACTTATTATAATTACTTTACATGACAAAAATTTGCTGGTGGTACTTAAGATTGTATCATTTTAAATTGGTGGCGCACGATATGTCAGAATTTGGGAACCGCTGAGATAGTCCTGTCCTCTGCAGCGACAGAGAATAGTCTGAGATAAATGGCCCCAAGCTGCAGCAGAAGAAATCTAGGTTGAAGATTAAGAGAAACTTTCTGACTGTAAGAGTGGTCAAGCACTGGAACTGGAAAAGTCATGAAATCTCTAGCTCTGGAAATTTTCAAAAGCAGGTTGGACAGACACTTGGCTGGGATGGTTTAGTGAGGGATGATCCTGCCTTGATCAGAGGGCTGGACTAGGTGACCTCACATGGTCCCTTCCAGCCCTACTTTCCTATGATCTTATAAAGCAGTATTGGCTGCAAGACCTCTTCCCCTACATAGACGTATAAGAGCCATGTGCCACTTCACCAGGAACAAGTACAGCTGGGAGATGCACAACACACTGATGGTACGCGCTGCTGCAGAGCCCTCTGCTTTCCAGAATCTGGAAGGTCTCCAGTCCTCTCTTATCTGTTCAAATTAGCAATCAATCCTTCAGGGCTGCTGAAGTGAGGAAGGGCACCTAACTATCAGGAGCACATGCAAGCCAAGAAAAGCAGGGGTCGGGAGAGGCTCCAAAAACTCCCTGTTGTTGACAAATGGCATGGTGTACTCACAACAGTTTGGGGCCCTTTCACTAATTCTACAGCCAATGGGAAAAAATGTTAAGTAGATAACATATGTGACCTAAGGAAGCAAGGCGCTGCAACAGATTAGATTTCACACTGCTTAAAAAGTGGGCAGTGGGCAAATGGTAAAACCTGGGAAAAACCAGGGACGCTACAAAGCCAACAAACAGACATCCTGAGAGAGACAAAAACCAGGCCAGGAAGACATTCTGAGAGGGGGTAAAAAAATGTGCTGTTTTCAAAGCAACCAAGGGGAAGAAGGGGTGCAGATCACCCATAAAAGAGCAAGAAAAAATAAGAACTGTGGACCTCCACCTCCACTTGCCCAGAAGAACTGCAGAGTCCAGAGACTCCCGAATGCCTGGCCAGCTGCAGGGAAACACTGTGCTCAGAGCCTACGTAAGACTTACGCAGATTCTAGTGCAGCTCAACTAAGGCAAAGTTTTCTGTTGTTTCTTTGTCTTTGCTTAAAATTGTAAATTGCCATACTCAATAAATGTTCTCGTCAGAGAACAGACTACTCTTGTCCAAGCCATTTTCATGAATTCAATACCAGCACCTAGAATCTAACATTAAGCTTAGGCAATACTGGGAGAAAGGAGGCCCCTGACCTTCACTTCAGGACAAACATCCCAAGCTTCTGCGTGGGAGACTACAGTCCAGTCAAAGTCAAAGGTTGGGATGACGAGGGGACACTCTGCCCAGCTGAAGTCCCAGAATGAATGCTTCTGCATTCAAATAAAGTTACGGCTAGCAAACACACAGACATGTGCAGGTTACAAATACAACTGCCCCTCAAACAAAGAAGTGGTCAGAGGTGGGGAGGGAGCGGGGAGTGGAGCTGGGGCGTGGGGCGAAGCTGCGAGTAGTTTGTCCAGGGAAGCACCTGGCACAGGGTCCTGGGGGTGGCTCCTGCTGCACCACACACCCCAGGAGAGCATGGGGTGCATGTGCCCCAGATCTGCGTGTGGGGAGGCGAGCTGCAGCTGCAGGCTGGGGCTCAGCTGGGCTCTTCCCAGCAGGAGGGTGCTGGGCTAGGCTGCACTTGGGGCAGGTAGTGACAGCACTGGGAGTGGGGCTATGGGTGGGGCTGCAGCCAACCCAAAATTCACTGTAGCCCCCCCCAACCTCCCTCCCAGTGCTACCACCACCCACCCTAAGCTCAGCCCAGCCCGGTGCCCCCCTGCCGGAAAGAACCCGGCTTAGCCTCAGCTGCAGCCTGCTTTCCCCCTTGTGCAAATCCGGGGGCATGAGCAGCAGTGGGAACTGCCCCCCCACCTCCCTGCACTGGGCACCCCCAGAAAAGCCACTTGCAGCTCCACCCCACGCCCCATTTGGGGGGGGCTAAGCCCCACCCAAATCATTTTCTCTCCCTCCACCTATGCCCGCGGGCCTCCGCCGGGGTGCATTCTGCAGCAGGAGCCCCCCACCACCACCACGTGCCTGGACAAGTCGCCTGAGCTCTGACCCCCCTCCCCCAGCCCAGCCCACCTGGGGCCTCACTCATCCCTGCCCCACTCCCTCCCTCACCACACCCCCCAACAGACTGACCTGCTGGGCAGGCAGCAGGGGGGCATGGCAGCAGGGGGGCATAGTAGATCTTGGGTTGCCCTTTACTTGAAAAGGTAATCTTCACCTTAAGAAGGTTGGAGACCACTGCCCTACAACATGACTGCATGGGTCACATGGTCACAATACAGGGAGAATGTGGCAGATACAAGAACCTCTTTGGCTAGGCATTTTTGGCTTGTTTTTTATATTAAAGTTTGATCATTTCAGCAGACAAGCTACAGCTGGCATCATCTGCTATTAGGTTACCTAAGCTGCATTTCAGTAATGAAGCAATTGATTTTTTTTTTAAATGAATGGCATAGAGTAAATGTTGGCATAGCCTTGGCCAGTAATTCCATAGGATTCCTCCATTGCAGTTATAAAAAAAAAAAACAGGTAATGAAAGCTGCAATTAACAATCTTGCACTACATGAGAACTGATATTACAGACTCCAGCTGGAGGAGAGGTTTGGGTTTTTACTTCCTTATCCTCCATCTAGTTGCTTACATGTCCTTGCGGGGCCACATGGATCAATTTCTATTCTGTTTTCAGTTGTGCAACTTTGATGCAGAGACATTCTCACCTAAAAACCACAAGTCATTTTACAAACTGCCTTGTCTCAAGCTGGGTCAGTCCAAAGATATGTAAGAGATAAGGCCATTCAAAGAGTCACCGCTCCCACTTCCTTCTTTCCTATGAATGCATAATCTTTCCTTGTAATACTAGTTTGCAAGACTGTTGGATACCCTTGGGCTTTGGGAAGCTGGCAATATTATAATGGAAATGGCGAACACATGGTTCCCACACAATTTAAAGGCAACTCCTTAAGAAAGAGGAAAAGTTAAATAAAACCATTTAATGATCACTTGCAATTGAGCTGGGTACTGTACACAGATCATTGACTCTGGCACATGTAGTTTGAAAGCATGGTATCTTGTGATTCATGTCAAGATTTTGGCTTGAGGCTGACAGGGCAAAGTAGCTTTGCCATCCCTGTTATAAACTCATCTTTATCATCAGAGTGTGCGTGACAATGCTTAGTTTAGTGCTGTGTAACCCAGAGGGCCAGCCAAGGATTAGACTCCATTGTAATCTGCTCAGGCATCTGTTCATCTACCTGCAGGGGCTTGCAGTCTTTAGCATATGATGATGATATAAGAGAGAGAAAAGCACAAGGAACTGGTGAGAATGAGATGACCTTAGGTCCAATAATAACTGACATCCCAGCATACTAGCTTGCAGCTGGATGCAGGTACCCTGGAAAGCTCCATTTCAAAATGTCACATTTTCCAATGTGTCAAGTTTTAGAACGAAGTTAATAAAGCACAAAGCAGCAGTGAGAGCAAACCAGGCCCTCTGCCCAGCTGAAGTCCCAGAATGAATGCTTCTGCATTCAAATAAAGTTACGGCTAGCAAACACACGGACACGTGCAGGTTACAAATACAACTGCCCCTCAAACAAAGCAGCGGTCAGTCTGAACCAACACAGCTCGGAGAGGGCTCATTTGCAGAGACTAAAGCTAAGCCATAGTAATGAGAGGTTCATGGCATCTGCAGAATGTCACCAGAGCCTATGGACCATTAATTACCTCTGGCACCCAGTCACTAAGCCTACCTGGTGGATTAGCCACATCAAAAGGGAAGGCTCTCTCAATGATTAGCTAATAGAAACGAACTAGGAAGACCCAGGGTTGGTCTTCTGCTCTACAATAGATTTCCTGTAAGACCTTGGTTAAGTCCCTTAATTTCTGTGTCTCAGCTTCTCCATTGGCAGTGGGGATAACTACTTTGCCTTAGTGCATAGGGACCCTGTGAAGGCAAATGCATTAAAAGACCAAGGTGCTTGCATACGGCTCATCTCTATTGTTTGAGCCCCTAAGATGAAGAAAACTGCAACAGCCAGAAAAACAGGATATTTATCAGAACTCTTGAATGCCAACCATAGTATATGGCCTCCTTAACAAGAGGATCAAAGCCAACCACTTCATTCAATATTAGTGTTTATTCAAATAAATGAAATCCCTTAGCAGCTGCTGAATATTTTTCCCCACACAGTAAAGAATTGTTTGAAGAAAGACCTCTCTCAAAGTTTTCTCTAGAAAATCTTCCCCTGGCCTCAGCACTGCTCTCAGTCGCTGGTAACTTTTTTCATGATATATGCCATGCATTTGCCAAGTCCTTGCACAGAGCTTCCAATGCCTGATACAGAGTTCCCTAGAATAAGTTGCGAAGAGATGGTAAAACATCATAGCAGGATCTCAAAGCCTTAAGGCAGGGATATCAAACATGGCCCGTGGGCCAGATCCAGCCTATGGAGCTACATCTGGCCTGTAGGTCTCCAAACAACTCCACATTCTGCACATGGCATGCCGAGCTGGACTGACATGTAGGCTGGATCTGGCACCACGAGTGCAGCTCACAGCACAGGGGGTCAATCCAGGTCACAAGCTGCACATGGCGCCCAGGCCAGACCAACTGTGCACACTGGCTCTGGAGCTGGTCTGCATCAGCATGCCAGAGCCATCACCTAAGGCTGTCTGGCAGGGTGCCACAAACCATGCTACGAGCAGCACCCATCCAGCTTGTGCACCATGCACTGACCCCACTATGGGGTTTGTGCTGCCAGCAGTGTGTGAGCTGGACCTGGCACTGTGAGCATTGTCTGTGGCACGGGGCACAAGATGCATACGGCGTTCTGTTCACCTGGCCCTGCCCACTGGCTCTGACAGTTAGATCCAGCCCACAGACCAGCCCAGAGACCCACGTGGCTAGATGAGTTTGACACTCCTGCTTTAGGAGAATGTGATACAGTAGATCATCAATCATGCCAGTGAACCAAGAGGGGGTGTGGAAAACACAGCAAAGTAGAGGCAGGCACTGGAAGGAATTCATCCACCTTCACTAAGGCCTGTATTTCCCAACTAAGGCCTGTATTTCCTTTGCTAAGAGAGCTGTAGTTAGCCATATGAGCCCCAAGGCAGACAAGACAGGACACAGTGTCACCTTAGAGCCCAACTGGTTCAGAGGCATGAGCTTTTGCAGGTGACAGCCCCCTTCATCAGCATCTCTGAACCAGCTGGTCTCTAAGGTGACACCCTACCTTGCCTTCTGCCGGCTTCCCTTGGGGCAGCTGAGCAGAGGATTCAACTGATACCTGCTGTTTCACCTACCCCTTATCAGAAGAATCAAAGACCATGGCACACTTATCCAGGATTGCCAAATGTGCCAAACAGGAACTATCTGGCTTTTGACCTAAAAGCAACACAGCGCGCGTATTTTACAGACACATTATGTTCTGCTTAATCAAGCAGGCTTGTCATTATGGAGTTAGAGCAATTGAGCAATTTAACAAGCAATCAAATAAACTCAGGTACAATTTAGCTACATGCTCTCCATAATTTCCTAAGCCATACACATGCTACAGATCACATATACAGAGTTTGGCACAGACATGAAATAACATGGAAGAACCCCATGTACCTCTCCCCACAAAGATGGATGGTCCAGTTCTGCCCCTCTACTCACACCGACTAAGACAGGACACCTTGATAGTCTAATGGATCTCTAAAAAACTTCTTGCAGTATAAATGAGCTCCAAGAATAATGCTGTCAGGACCAGTCCCAAGATGTTTGTCATGCTCTTGAGTTCATATTCCCTCTCTCTCTGGCTTCATGGCTGGAATCTCTCTTTAACAGAAAGCTATCAACAAGGAAGCTATCAACAAGTTTTTCATTTTATTGAGCAACTGGAGGCACTTAGTCTCCTTGTAGTATTTCCCCTTTCAAGAAACAGCAGAGACTTTTCCTCACACTACAGCACAGCAGAGAGACTTCCATGAGTCATTTCTAAAAAGGCAATTAATTAGCTCCCCAACTCAATTATGTACCTGTTCAATCAATTCTAAATGAAAGGGCTCTTCCTCCTAGAGCCTAGTCAAGTCCTAGCCCCAAATCCAATTACATTTCTGCCTGGGAATAGATATCATTGGATTCTTGGAAACTGTCCGTCATACTGAAACAAAGTTAGGAGATGCCCAGGTATTTATGTGGACAAAGCCTCAATTCCAATCCCAGAACCACACCAAAAAAATCCAAGATGCACAAGCATACAGTCTTGAATCTATCAATAGCATATATATACTACCAAATCCAGAACTTGTGTAACCCAGCAGTGCTATATGCGGACTTATAGCACCTAAAGTTAGGCACCCTAACTCTAAAGTACTGTTGCTCCTGCTGGCTTCATAAAAGACACTCATTTGCTTTTGGAGGAGAGAAGCACTGCGTACATGGACAGTTACAGATTTATGATTAGCGATCTAAGTCACAGTGAGCAAAAGGGATTTTCATGGGCCACTCACAGCGATTCCATGGCTTTTTCCTGGTAAGCCCACCCCACCCCACTAATTGGGCAAGGGCTGGCCATTATGCAGCCCCACCCCTCACTACTGATTGATGGAGAGGGGCTGGCCTGTGCAATGGACAGCCCTCTCAGCCAATCAGTGGCAAGGAGGGGCAGGGGCAGGGGCGGAGGGAGGCATACCCATCATCTTGGCTGCTCCCCTTTGCATCAGTGGCTCCCCCTCTCCCCACTTGGGAGCCACCATTTTATTTTTAGTAACTTTTTTGGGGGGTGGATTTCACCAACAATGCCTGGTTTTGTGGTTTCCATGAGCTCTACAAAATCAGGAATTAAGTAGGTCCCTTTTTATGATTTCTTCCAGTACAGAAAGCACAGGCAGGGCACTGTTTCTGCACAAACCACAAAGTAACTTCCCATGCTAGAACTGAGCAGAGAATGAGTACCACTGCGACCGACAGCCTCGATCCATCATAAACAGCAGCCTGAGAGTGCACAAAACAGTTGCAAGCGGGGACAATGTCAGAGATGTAAGCAATAAATGGCCTTCACACAAGGGGTCTCTGCACTCCAGTTGCTTCCCTACGGTTCTCCCCAGCAAACTGCAGACCAGTATAAACAGCCTGTCCTGGAGCACAGGGTCCTACTTCCCAGGCTCCTGTGAGCCTTCTGGAGAGGAGAATCATTTCCCTATTTAATCTTCCAGCTGCAGGCTTCATGACGACTTGACCCCACCACTGCAACAGAAGCACCATGCAAGCAACTGAGCAAGGGACATTTCTCAGGCGCTGGTAAGGATGGAGTTTGAGAGCAAGATATGCTGAGTGGAAGAAAGGACTCCAACAGGAACAAGATGTCACCATCAGGGAGCAGATCCTAACTGCCAAAGCTGAAACACAATCAGGGAGCAAATGTGATCAAAGAGCCAATTAGAGATAATTAGCTGATTTGCAGGAGGCGTGAGGGCAATTAAAGGAAATTAATGATGTGAAGAAGAAAAATGTTGCTGAGCACTCTGTATCCTAAGGACTAGTTACTTTGTCAAGCCGTTTCGTGTTGCTCCTCCCAGGTTCCAGTGCGAGACAACCCCTCATCCAGAGCCAGAGCCCTTCTCAGACCTCGTACTCCACTCCCATTCCTCCCTGAAGACAACACTGACCTCTTAACTGATATTCACTTGCTGCTCCAGGTCTGCAGCACAGCTCTGCCAGGAGAAAGAGTGCCTGAGCCAGGCAGCTGCTACATTCAGCTCCCACGGTCTTGTATAATACGCTGAACCCCCATCAAGTCTCCATAACAGAAACACCACTGTTATAAACCATGAGTGTTAGGGCTTCATCCCCCTGGGGGAAAGGATCTGGAATGGAGTTAGGAGTGTGCTAGGAAACCTGATTGTATTGATCTCAGAGTTTTTTCCAGGAACTGCCAGGCCAGGGTGAGCAACCAGCAAAGCCAGCTGGGAGTCAGGCTTGGAAGTGCAGTGGATCATGGGTTGATTCCTGAGGCAGAGGAAGCATGCTGTATAGCATAGGTTCCCAACCACTGGGCTATGGCCTGGCACCGAGCCGCGAAGGGTTGGGTGCCGGGTCGTGGCACGAGCCCCCTGCTTGGACCCCTGTCTGTACACCCAGGCAAGAGGCTTCCGCCGCTGGCAGTCACATGCAGGGGTAAAGCTGGGCAGCCCCGAGAGGGAGGCAGCCAGCTCCATGTGCCCCGTCCTGCAGCCGTGCCAGTCCGCAGTATAAAAAAGGTTGGGAACCACTGTTGCATGGGACTCCTCAGGCCATTTGGGCTACATCCTAGGGGATGGGGCTGTTCCTACCACAGTACAAGGGTCATCATTAAACAGAAAGCACTTACCTGTGGTAAGAGGAGTTCTTCAGAGCTTTGGTCATGCAGTAAAAGGGATACACTTAATGTGCACACCACTGCTGCTCTTCATATATTGGTTGTTTAGACTTAACATGTAGCCTTGAGCACCTGAAAAATTACAACTTGCTGCTGTTCCATCTGTGCCAGCCTCTGACAGTGAGTAAAGCACCTTCCAAGGAAGGACTGATCTCAACAGCAATGGGTCCTTAGCATAGATGGCGGAAAGGGGAGACCCATGGGGCAGCAGTAGGGCTACAAGCCCACCCGGCCGCGGGCTTCTGGTGGCTGCATCAGGGGTGGGGAGGGACACATGCACAGCGGTGAGGGAGAGAGTGGGGCTGGGGCTGAGGCAGCTGTTGCACGGCCAGGGCAGGATGTGAGACTGAGCCACGAGAGGATCATTTTGGGGGGGGAGGGGGGGGGG
>NW_005841989.1:2355939-2376224 GCF_000455745.1 Alligator sinensis
CCCCCCCCCCTCCCAGGACCACCGCCGCCTGCCCAACCCCCCCATCAGGAAGAGCCTGCTCCAGCCCCACTCCCTCCCACACTGCCATTGGATGGGGGGCGCAGATCAAAGTCCCCATAGTGAGGGAGGGAAAGGGGCACAAGCAGGAGCAGGGGCTGGGGGGAGTGAGCCTTGTTTGTGCACCACTTCCTCCCTAACCGGTAGGGCCTCGACCTGCCCTTCCCCACTGACCCTTTTGCCTTCCCCCAGACCTACCTGCTGGGGGTGGGGGGCATGTGCACACATGCATGTGCATGCTCAGCCCCCCCCCCCATAATGTTTTTTCCCTCCACCTACAGTCCTTAGCACACGTCCTTCCAGGAATCCATTGCCACGAGCAGTGGGCATAAAAGCGGCTCTGGTTATGTCAAATACATTCTAGGAGTTATTAGGGAGAACAGCAAGCATATATTACCATCCACCTTTGGTTAGCAAGGGCAGGCACAAAGGGAGCTGCTAGTCATAGATTCATAGATGTTAGGGTCAGAAGGGACCTCAATAGATCATCGAGTCCGACCCCCTGCATAGGCAGGAAGGAGTGCTGGGTCTAGATGACCCCAGCTAGATGTCTATCTAACCTCCTCTTGAAGACCCCCACCTCCTCTTGAAGACCCCCAACCTCCTCTTGACGACCCCCAAACTTCAAGTCAGACTCTCCTAGCTAGAGTAGGCCACTGGCAAGCATTATTTGCTTATGTCTCCAGGCCATACCACCCAAGAAATTTCTGCTAGATATAAAGGAAGAGCCAAATTAGTCCCATGTGACAATACATTCATCCAGAGGAGATAAAATTGGATATAGGATGCATGTTCAAGGTATCTATTACTGAATGTTATACAACAGGAAGTAACTAATTTGCATTAAGAGCTTATAAAGACAGATCCGTTAACAGTTTTCACACTTCCTGATCAGGTCAAGGTACACTTCAGGCTTCCTTGTAATCTTTAATCCTGCTATTAACATGTTGAAACTATCACTTGCCTTTGCTAGGGCTGTGCCTTGTGTGAGCAGCCATATGACAGATACTACTACATTCTTAGCAAAACCAGAGGCACTGCAGGGCCAGCTTTTAACACACAGGGTGCTCCTTTAGCAATGCATCATCTTGTGGATGTGCTGATACAAATCTTATGACTCAAAAGGACTTCTTTGAAGTGTAACAAGGGAAATGCAAAGGAATGTCTTGTGTACTAACTTCTGGTTGGGTGGCATTTGATAATCACATCCATTTAATTGGTACAAGACTGTTAGCCCTGCCAAAGAAAATGTACTAATCCACAAGTGAGAGGTTTAGCACTAACAATAGGGGGTGGGGAGCATATGCGAGTGACAAAGGGGTACTTTGTATATTTATGGCAGAATGCCATGAACCACAAGACAAATACCTTTCAGCCCTACCCAAATTACAGACTTTGGAGGGTAAATAATTTAGCTTTTTTCCTTTTTTTGTGAATTACCAGCATGGTTTTCTATTTTAAGTGTAAAATTCAAAAAAAAAAAATGCTAAAGAACATTTCCTCTGTTACCTTCCTTGCAAAATGGACTCTTACTCTGAATCTTTTAACTGATGCACAGTTCTACGTTTGGTAAGCGCCTGCCTGTGTTTTGCTCACTGGGAAACAAGAAGGTAATCTGACCGAATAAAGGCTATTCAGGTTTCCCCAATTTGTTCTCCCCTGAAAGTAGCATATTTGTCTTCTGGGAAACAGAGTTTGGAGACCTTTTTAAATTACAGGATTGGCTGTTAAGGCTACCAAAACCTAGGTGTCTTGCAAGAGCAGGGGTTTAGGTTGTAGCCGTGTTGGTCTAAGGATATAGGCAGACAAGGTTCCTTGCAAGAGCAGAGCACATGTTCAGGTTTCAAATTCTGCTCTTCAAGATACAGATGTTCAAAGCTATCTAAGACACTCTGGGTGAAATCCAGACCCCACTGAACCCAATGGATCTTTTCCCATTACATTCAGTTGGCTCTGTATTTCACATCTCATGTGGAAGAAAGCAGGCATCCAAATCCCCTCAACTAGTGGTGGCCAACCTGTGGCCACATGTGTCACAAATGTGGAAGGGAAAAGGAATGGGAGCAATAGCTGGGGAGGGAGTGAGTGAGTGTGTGTGTGTGGGTGGGTGGGTGGAGGGGGGAGACTGGTGCTAGCTTGAGGGTTTGGCCCTGTAGGAGCTGTGTAGGTAAGTGCTGTTGCTTCCAGCACTGTTGCTTCCTACTGGCAACAGGATTCATGGTACTGGGTGATGGCAGTAGCTGATTATTAGAGTGGCACTATGGGCACTGACAGATGTGTAGCTCCTAGGTCTAACTCATGGTGCTTCACAGAAAGCACCATGAGTTAAACCAACACTACTGGCCCAACAGACATTTGCTGCCAGGGGACAGCTGTAGAGCATTTTCAAGGGGCTGATCATGTGACAAATGTAATTTCTGTTTGTGACCTAGATTATATTTAGGACTTAACTTGTGGCATGCTTGCCATGGAGGGCCACCACTGTTCTAAGCAGCAAGTGAAAATCTTAGCTCAGTGCTTAGTAACAGAGTATATATGAACTTCTTAAAGGCAAACTTAGAAAGCAGGGTGCAGGACGCCCTCTCCTGAGAGCAGAGTCGAGCTGCTCAAGCTTGGGGCCGAACGGAAAAGTATATGAGGTATATGAGTATATGAGGAGCTGACACAGTAGCATAAAACTACAAGGCCCATGGAACAATGTGAAGGCAACCAGGACTGACTGTGCCATTCACCAGCATCACCAAGCATGGAAGGAGGGAGCACAGGTTAGGTAGAAGGCAGTCTGGGCCAGAGAACAGCCTAGCCAGGTTGCCACCCTCAGCTCCACTACTGACTAGCTGTGCGACCAAGTGAACCACTGTAACATAGTTAACCCATAATGCCAGTGTCCATGCCCCTGCCAGCTCTGCTAACTCCAAACTGAGCAGACTACTGACTGGTAGGAATGCCAATTCTAACCACCTGTCTAGAAACGGATACCAGCTGAATCCCAAATGCAGAGTAGATTGACACTGCTAGACAGGACGTAGATTGAGTATAATCAGGTTAAGCACATATGAAGCATGCTTCTTTATTTGCCAAGCTTTTATGAGGATGGGAAGCTCATTCCAGCATCCAAGTACCTCAATTTATGTGTCCAAAAATCAGCGGTTACTTTGGGCCTCACTTGTCTGTGTGCCTCAGTTTACCAGTCTCTAAAATGGTGAGAGCATGGGAAACTAGGACTGGAAGAGGCCTCCTGAGCCACTGTGCCACTGAATCCAGAAACCTGTGTTTGCAGGCATCCATTTACCAAACAATTCCCCAAAGTCTCCACTTCAGACCCTCATAACACATCTAGAAAGCACAAAACCAGAAACTCCAACTTGCCAGAGGCAAAAACAAGGGAAACAAGGGTATTGCATCCCAGGGTGGCAGAGACAGGAAGTAGAAACTGCAGTTTCACTACAAAACGTGCAAGCATTTTAACTGGGCACAGAGGCAGACACAAGACAACTTATTTAGGAGTATGAACTATTAGTCTGATGGTACATCAAGGAGTTGGGAAGAAGATTAACTACCCCTTGCAGTTATCTTTTAAGATGTATGAGCAGTCTGAGTGCCAGCAGATGCCCGAGAGCCATTCAGAACTGACTGTCACTGGAGCTGGGCAAGAAGCTTTTCTAATCCCATAAAACTTTGAGATTCAAAAGAATTTTTACCAACCCACATCACCAGAAACTCCAAATCTTTTGAGGTTTTTGGTGGTAGTGATGAGGGTGAGAGGGAAGGAACAAAAGATGATCCAGGTTGCAGTTCCCTGGCCTGAATCAGAACTCCCTCCCACATCTCAGGTATCAGCTGGTGATTACTTCAGCCCCCAGACTATTCACTATTTTGAGGAGTTTCCCTCTCTCCCCCATTTTACTAGAAATTCCATACTTAAAAACTGACAGCCCTTTTCTGATGAACCATTTGGGTTTTAACACGTCCACATTTTCCAGTGAAAAAATATTCAGTTGAATAAACTTAGGGGCAAAGCATCCACACCTGAGGACAGGAGGGCAATCCAGGCTGACCTTGACAGGCTCAGGAAATGGGTGGACAAGAACCTGATGGTGTTTAACACCCAGGGGAGCAGAATTCTCCACCTCGGGAGGAAAAACCTGCAGCATGCTTATAGGTTTGGCAGTGCTACACTGGCTAGCACTATGGATGAAAGGGCCTTGGGGGGTCATGAACAAGATGAACATGAACCTTCAACATGATGCTGCAGCTAGTAAAGCGAGCAAAATGCTGGCTTGCATCCATAGATGCTTCTCAAGCAAATCCCAGGATGTCATTCTCCCATTGTACTTGGCCGCGTCCAGTTTTGGGCTCCACAATTCAAAAAGGACATGGAGAAGCTTGAGAGAGTGCCGAGGAGAGCCACGTACATGATCGGAGATTAGGAAAACAGACTTTATGATGAGAGGCTGAGAGCCATGGGACTGTTCAGCCTGGAAAAGCGCAGGCTCAGGGGTGATCTGGTGGCCACCTATAAGTTTATCAGGGGTGCTCACCAGGATCTGGGGGAATGTTTGCTCACCAGAGCGACCCATGGGATGACAAGATCGAACGGTCACAAACTCCTCCACAACCATTTCAGGCTGGACATAAGAAAGAACTTCTTTACAGACTGAGCCCCCACGGCTTGGAATAGACTGCCGCCGGAGGTAGTTCAAGTGCCTGCTTTGAATGCCTTCAAGAGAAATTGGATGTTTATCTTGCTGGGATCCTATGACCCCTGCTGACTTGCTGGGGCAGGGGGTTGGGCTCAATGATTGTCCGAGGTCCCTTCCAGCCCTAACGTCTATGAAATCTATGAACCCCCAACTGGCTTTAACTTTCAATGAAAAGTGAGCCCTTGTGGCAGGAGAAACAAGTCACTGTTTAATTATTAATATTCCATTTTTACAGATGACTTTTCATTTCTGTATCTTACTGCATACTGTACACAAAGTCTCCGTCACCGCTAATACAGAGATGGGGCATAGCAAGGTAAGCTGGGTTTTTTTGCTACATGTACACTGCAATTTGCCAGCAACGAACAGGGTCCTGATGGACTGGTTTCTAAACTAAGGCAGAGATTATTATGATATATGTGCACCTGAATATTCATAGCACTTGCAATTAAAAGCTCCAGTTTGTTCAGTGCTGGTTGTGTTAGATTTTCAGGCCAGAAGGGTTTATTGGCATCCCCTAGAGACCTTCTATATCACACTACCTGTGTTTCCCACCTACCTACTCCCCCTCACACACTCCAAACCTGGAAATACACTGATGAAGAGGCATCTGTTGGCATCTGATATGTTTGAGAACTGCCACTAGGGATTCATAGATTCTAGGGTCAAAAGGGACCTCAACAGATCATCAAGTCCAACCACCTGCCCTGGGCAGGAAAGAGCACTGGGGTCATATGACCCCAGCCAGGTCAGATGACCCCAGCCACGTGCCTGTCCAGCCTTCCCTTAAAGACCCCCAAGGTAGGGGAGAGCACCACCTCCCTTAGAAGCCCATTCCAGATTCTGGCAACCCTTACTGGAAAGAAGTTCTTTCTAACATCCAACCTAAATCTACTCTCCGTCAATTTGTGGCCATTGTTCCTGGTTACTCCAGGGGGTGCCCTAGTAAACAGAGCATCTCCTATTCCCTGCTGCCCTCTCCTGACGAAATTATAGGCGGACGCAAGATCACCTCTCAGCCTTCTCTTGCAGACACTGAAGAGATCTAGGTCTCTTAGTCTCTCCTCATAGGGCTTGGCCTGCAAACCCTTAACCATATGAATGGCTCTCCTCTGGACACTCTCGAGGTTACCCACATCCTTCTTAAAGTCCAGTGTCCAAAAATGGATGCAGTACTTCAGCTGTGGCCTGACCAATGCCACAGAGGGGAAGTATCACCTCCTTGGATTTATTTGTCATGCATCTGTTGATGCATGATAAAGTGAGGTTAGCTTTGCTGATGATTTCATCACACTGATGATTTATGTTCATCTTGGAGTCCACGATCACTCTGAGATCCCTTTCTGCTTCGGTGCTGCTAAGACGGTCACTTCCCAACCAGTGGGTGGGCTGGATATTTTTGTGCCCTAGGTGCAGCGCTCTGCATTTGATCTTGTTGAACTGCATCCTATTATGTTATGCCCACTTTTCCAACCTGTCCAGGTCTGCCTGCAATCGTTCCCCACCCTCCGCTGTGTTCGCTTCACCCCACAATTTAGTATCATCCACAAACTTGGACAAAATACACTTCACACACACATCCAAGTCACTGATGAAGATGTTGAAGAGCACAGGTCCAAAGACTGAGCCCCGTGGGACCCCACTGCCCACATCCTTCCAGGTCAATACCAACCTGTCCATCACCACTCTCCGAGTATGACCTCCAAGCCAATTTGCCACCCACCAGACTGTAATCATCCAAGTCATGATGACAGAGTGGCCACAGCTGTACATTTCCAGATTCATTGCATGTGAACTGGAGTAGGTGTGTGGGATGTGCTGGGTGCAGACACCCCTCTAGATATTCCTCCTAAATAACGCATAGCATTTCACCCACCAATGCCTACACCAAGGCCATAATCTCTGGCTGAGCTGAAGTAAAGCATTTAAAAGGGACATACAACTTTGATTTGAAGACCTCAAGAAGTGAAGAACTCAGCACTTCCTTGAGGTAAGCCATCCCATTACAATCACACCTTTTGTTTTCAATTTGATTTTGTGCAGCTGTGGCTATTGACTCTTGACCTGCCATTGTCTGCTAGAGCAAAAAGTCCAGTGGGGCTGGCTTGATGATCTTTCAAGGTCCCTTCCAGCCCTTAATTTCTATGATTCTATCTAAAGCTCATAAGTCTTTGGTCCCTGTACAGTGCTTCAGGATGGTGACTGAGTTACTTCTTCTTTGTCAAGCTAATTATAGATCAAGCTCCCTTAGTCCCTCACTGTCAGAGGCTCTCCAGCCCTCAAATCACTCTTGTAGTACTTTTCTGAGCCCTCACCTGTCTGTCAGCATCCTTTACGTGCACACATCAGAAAAGGACACAGTGCTCCCATAACAGTCTCCCAAATGCTCTTTGAATATTAAAGATGCAATTAATCCTAATGCTATATTTGAACCTTTGAGATTCAGAGAAAGAGGGTGAGAAAAAAATATGAAAGCCAAGCCTCCCTGAGAGAAGCAGCACACAGAGTGCAAATTTCCCCTCTGCAGCAGGTTGTGCTGGCTCTGCCTCGCACCACGGGAGCTGCCCGTAGAGACAGCAGGCTCCTGGGAATTTAAAACCACTACATATGGAAAACAAGATCCTCACAGCAAAACTGAGTGAATAATGGATTTCTTGGCCCAGTGATATTTATTTTCATTTCAGGGTTATTTAAACTTTCAAACACGTTCTGTTTTTTAAAAAAAGAGTCCACTTTGAAATGAAGAGTCTAAAGGTTGTTTTGAAAATATGGCAACATGGAAACCGCTCTGAAATCCTCCTTCAGCGAACAACATTCACCAAGCCCTACTTCTCTTTGTGGGGAAACTGCTTTTTTAAATTTTTTTTAGAAAACTCAAAACCTAACAGTTAACAAAGCCCTTCCGTGCTAGAAGACGTCCTCCTAACTTACCCTTTCTGGGGCCCTTGCAGCCAGCTACTCACGAGCTCAAGGCATTGGGAGAAGAGAACACACTATTCCTGCGTCGCAGAGGGCGTGTGGGCACCGAGACGTACAGAGAATGGGAGCAAATGGAGGAAGCTCAGTTGAATCCGCTGAACCGTCCCAAGACACTGCTCTGTTACAAGAGTGAGGGCATGCAATTTTTTTATATTACAAGAAATATGAACATCTTTTGGTTTATTAATACATACTTTAGACACAACTTTCACTCCCCAAGTGAAATGAAACTGAGTTAGTTACTCCGAAATTGTAATGCTGTCTTTAGAATAAATACATTATTTGGCAGCTGACCAGTTGAACTACTGAAAAATTAATACCTCCCTTTATCATGAAGGAAGGAGTAACATTTGGAAAGTAATGTGAATGGTAACCAAAAATAGTGAGTGTTGCCTCAAGTATGAGAAAGTAAAAAAAAAAAAAATCAGGGCTTGTTTATAGTAAGGAACTGTCTTACACAGGGGTGGGCAAAATAAGGCCCATGGGCTGCATACAGCCCACCGGGTACCTGGAGTGGCCTGCAGCTGCCTCCACCACACTGCATGGGGCCATGCCCTGCCCACTTGTGCCAAGGCAGCCTGCGCTGGGCTCCCACCAGCCCGGACCCTCGCCAGCACATAACTTCTGGTGGGTCTGTTCCCAGTGCAACTACAGCCAGGTGCTGCTCTGCACCCCCTACCTCCAGCAGCAGCTCCTGTTTCTGATCTTGCCCCTGCTGCACCTCACCACACTGTGTGAGCAGTGTCAGCCAGGCAGCTCCTACCCCAGCCCATGGGGCCTCTGGCTTCAGCTCCCGGCTGCCTTCCAGTGAGAGGCGGCCAGAATGCAGAGCCAGAGGCGCCGGGAGCAGCGCAGCATGGTGCGGTAGGAGCAAGAGCTACTGCTGGAGGCATGGGGCCCAGAGCAGCTCCCAGCTGGCTGCAGCCGCATCGAGAACAGCCCACCAGAAGCTGCTCCTGCCCCTGCCATACTGCACCACATCGCTCTGGGCGGATGGGCAAGTAGCTTCAGCTGGGTGGCTCCTGCCCCAGGACCAGGCTCCAGCTTCAGCTCCTGGACACCTTCCTGGGAGTTGGAGCCCCACGCACTGAGGCAAAAGCCTGGCTGAAGGTGCTCACCCAGAGCAGCCTAGCACTACTCAGGCAAGATCAGGAGCAGCAGCCACCACTGGAGGCACCTAACTGGGCTGCGGGCAGCAGTGCGAGTTCAGTGTGGCATGGGCTGCCCCATCAAGAGGGCAGGGCTCGGCCTCATACAGAGCGCCACAGGGCAGCACAGACCACACTGCCTGGGCAAGCTCTGCTGCATGCACAACCCACTCCCCCCTCCCTCCCCTCACCCACAGCCCGCTCCTGGGACCTAGCACCTAGGCTCCCTAGCACCCTCCTGCAGACAAACACACACGCACATGCCCTCTCCACCCCTCCGCACACACACCTCACTCCCTAGAGGGCAGGGGCATCTGATCCCAGCCTCTCCTACCCCTTGCACTCCTAAACACTACTCCCCACCTGCCCACAGTTGTTGTGGGGGAGAGGAGGGGAAGAGGGGTGCTGACTTGGCCTGCAACAGCTCATCAAAACTCCCTATGTGGCTCTTGGACCCAAATAATTGCCCACCCCTGGTCTTAAAACAACTCTGAGAATCCCATGGCTGTTCGGCTGCATAGAGTTCAGTTTTCTTTGCCTCATTTTCCCTAGCCCTTAGCAATGGATCTCTCCAGCTAAACTAGTCCTGGAGAGAAGGGCTTCTTGTGCCAGGATTACAGCCTAGCTGAAAGCATACAGGATTCCCAAATTAGCTTTGAGACCTATGGCACTTAGATTTCTGCAACTTTGGCTAAAGTTTTTGTGAAGTCTATGTACTTTGCTGTGCTTGTCAAAACCACTAGGATCCGAGGTGACAGATTTGGGATTGATAGGCCGCAAGAAAGTACTGATCGTGACAGCAAGGATAGCCCAGATTTCTCAGATTCTCCATCAGCCCACAGTAGCAGTCTGCGCTAGGGAGTCTCCTTACATGCCACAAATGTTGATGCTGTTGTATTAGGCTTAAAAATTAAGATGCTTTGATTCATTCTTCCTCCCTCATTCAGATTCATTTTGATTCACACTCTCTTATTCAGAGACTAAAGCATTTACTAAATGTGTGGCCCATGAAGGCTGTATGAAGTCCCTGCTTAGGGGTCCAGAGGCTAGGATGTTCAGTAGGGTGCTTCTTGTTACAAAAAGTATCGGTCCCATTGGTCACATGTTTTTGAAATTGGTAAACTGCAGGGAGGCAAATGTGGACTAGGGGAAACAGGAGGCAGGGCTAGAAAGGAGAAACAGCAAGAAAGATTGAGGCAAGTTTCTCAATAAAGTTACTATTGAAAAACAAAACAAAACAAAACTTGTTTGCATTCAGTTTTAATCCATTGATTTCATTCTGACTAAGGTCAAGAGATCAGATGTCATGATTGCAACATCATAATGTTTGCCCACTCTCTCCTCCCCCTCTATCATGAGATATTATTTAAGTATCAATGCCAGCCTTGGATCTCTCTTTTGACGTAATTCTTAGTGTGAAAGTGAGAGAGACTTATCTTGAAAAAGTCCCGTTTTATTGAACACAAACGCAGGGCTCTCCTTGCCAGCTAGAAAGGAAGTACAGGATGTGGTTGGTTACAGCAGTACAGGAATGAACTTGACCTAGGACTGCCTTCCAGTCCTAAATGCTAATTCTGCTTTCCCCTTGCAGTAGTTGAGTGGAGAACTGTCATATATTTCCTGTTAGTCTTGCCCCTCCGACTTCCATATGGGATCCCCTCCTCGCCCCACTTTACTCCTCTATGAGGGCCACAACATGCAGCTGGAAAGGAACAGTGAGCCTCCAGGAAATACAAAGTCCTCCTTATATTCTATACACCAAGTTAGTTTTCTGATAATTTTTCAATAGAGATGTAAATGAGCTACAGTGAACTTTACTTGTAACAATGTCTTTACAACATGAACCCCTTTGTTACTGCTGGAAGAACCCTCAACCCAAGCAGAGTTGTCTATAATTTACTGAAGGTTTCCAATATAACTACTGTACTACCTCCTTTTATAAAACTAATAAATTGTCATACATTCAACAGTAGTTTTAAAATAATTTTTCATAATGTCCTTCCACTAAATTAATATACAAATTGTCCAATAATCACAATAAATGCGGTCTTTTTAGAATAAATATAATTACAGTTAAATTGTCCAAATAGTTCAAAGTAATAAATACTATTTTAAATATCCCTCTTTCCTTCTACCCCAGAACTTGTCTTGTACTTGGATCTGCCTTCAGTACTTCCCAAACTGTTCCCATTCCACCATCTCAGGCTCCCTGAGGGCTTTTCTCCTTTGCCCAAAACTTACGGCAAGGAAAAATCCAAGTGCAGCAGGTAGCCAGAAGGTTTTACTCCTGAGTTTGGGGGCAGAGCTGTTACACAGACCTCTGTCCGAGTCTCCAGTTCTGCCAATTATACAGATGGTGGAGGTTCTTGCATTACTGGAAGGTCCTCCTGGCGATAGCAAAGCCCCATGAGTAAGGGGCATCAGCAAGAAGCCAGGTTGTCTGTTTGCTGCAGAAAAACAGAAATTTTCTCCTTTAATGGAGAAAAAAATATGGATTTTGTCTATTAAAGGAGAAAATAATGGATTTCTCCTTTAAAGGAGAAAAGCACAGGAAATTGCAAGTTTCCCCTGGCAGGTTGGCATAGTTCCAGCATATAAGGGGCTGCTTGGGGCTGGAGGGAGCAGGACACGGGGCACCATGTGCATATGTGCACACACATGCACATGACACCTGGGCAGTGGTGGAGAGCATGTCCCACAGCTCCCTCCAGGTAAGTCTATGGGGTGGGGGAGGAGGGGGCACAGATGACATGTTGGAGGGACCACAGTCAATACGGTGGGAGGCCGGGGGCCACATGCCTCCTGACCTGAGATTCTTACACCCACAGTGGGGCTACAGCCAGGCTGAACCAGCTCTGGGCAGGAGCTGGCGCTGCAGCCCAGCGGGCAAGAGGCACCCAGCATGGGAGGGAGCACTGCGCCGAGGAGCTGTACCCTCGCTGCTACCGGGCAGACAGGGAGCACCTCACCTTGACGGCCATGGCAGCATGGTGCTCCCTCCCACACCAGATCCTGCCTGCTGGGCCACGGTGGTAGGTCCGGAGATGGCCCGGCCCAGCCCGGCTGTAGCCCCATGCCCCACTGTGGGTGCAGAAAACTGGAGGGGGGGGGGCATGTGCCCCCCAACCCCACTGGCATATCACCTGTGCCCCTACTACCACCCCCACACATCACCTGTGCCCACACCCCTTTTCCCCCCACACCCACCCTGTTCCCCCCACACCCACTCACTTAGTCTTACACTGGGGGCAGGGAGTACCAGGTCTGGAGTGAGGGGCAGCAGCAGGGCTAGGGGGCTGTGGGTCAGGAGTGCGGGGGCACTGGCATATCTCTGGCATATCACCTGTGCCCCTACTACCACCCCCACACATCACCTGTGCCCACACCCCTTTTCCCCCCACACCCACCCTGTTCCCCCCACACCCACTCACTTAGTCTTACACTGGGGGCAGGGAGTACCAGGTCTGGAGTGAGGGGCAGCAGCAGGGCTAGGGGGCTGTGGGTCAGGAGTGCGGGGGCACTGGCATATCAAAGCTACTCAGCAACACAAAGCAGCAGGGGGAGGGGAGGGAGGGGACACAGCCAGAGCTGAATCTGCATCCTGGTGAGCAAAGGGGGCACAGGGAGCTCTGACTTTCTATGATAAGAAAACAAAAATCATACACCAAAATATAGATATATAGATATTTAGAATTTATTTTATTATAATGACTGAGGCACTGGTAGGCTTCCAGCCCACTTTAAAATTGTAAATATATTAATAAAACATCGTGTTTAACTAATACATATAAGAAAGGGAGAGTCATTTCTTTTTCATTGTGGAAAAAACACAGATTGTGGGGGTTATTTTAATCAGAGAATTTGGGATTTTTAAACAGAGAAAACCAGGATCCCTGCTCATGAGCAATTTGCAAGAGGAAGCAACACTGAAAAAAGATCACACTGGGTACGTCTACACAAGACACTTTACTGCAGAGCCAACTAATTAGCTCTGCTGTAAAGCATCACCATTTACACATGCAGCATTATTAGGCTATAGTGCACTAATTAACTGTGCTGTAGGATAGTACTGCCAGACAGAAAAGCTTTCCTACAGCAGAGTAGTTACGCAGGACAAAACACACATGTAGATGGTGACGGGGCTAGCTGGGGCACGAGGCTGCTACACTGCAGGAGCTGCCTGCTGCCAAGACCTGCACTGGAGCATGCTCATGCCCCAGCCAGCCCCTCTGCAGCACATTGAGTTGGGTCAGAGCAGCCCTGGGCTGGCAGGATGACCCCCGGGGCTTCCTGCCAGCCAATTCAATATGCGTTGGTCCCTGGCACATGTGCAAATGCTCTACCCATGAGCAATAAACTCCAGCGCACTTCACAATAATAGCATGTGTAGATGTGCCCACTGAGTCCAATCACCTGCACGTCTGATTAATTTACAAAAGGAGAAGGAGAGTTAGTGCTTAGCAGTGAGCAACAGCTGTTATAACTGTTACCTGTTCCTGTAGAGATACAAAGGAACTATGAAAATTAACAATGTTGCATCAGTTTTGCTAGACTGGCATGACTGCAGGACAATGCTGAGGTACCAGTAGCAGTATCCACAGCAGCTTTCATACCCCCACAAGGTCAGGCCCAATTAGCACGGCTGCTTCCTTTTCTACTGCACTTCCTCTGGCTGCTCAGTGGAGCCTGTTCATACTCTTCAGTCAAAGAGTCTCCAGTCAGTGTCCTCTACCTCCACCCCATTGCTTGGCCTACTCCTGTTCCCCACAACCCTCATCCCTGGGTGCCCACCTTTGCCCATTTGGCAGGGTCTGCCCCTCACAGTCTATGACCCAGCAATGTACCATCCAGCCACCCGAAACACAGTGGCAGTTACTTTGTCTGTGGTCACAGCTTCAAGCTCATTGCAAGCAGCAGAAGCTGGCAGCCACCTACCTTTAAAAGGCACCTTCATCTCTACAGATGTAGACTGCAGTGGCCATCTTGCCGTCTTCAGCTCAGTCAGCCATAATGTGAGACGGCAGGCATTTTGATTAAGGGAAAATGTACAAGATTTTCCTGCCTTCCATAAAGAGGAAAAAAAAGAAAGGGGAAGGGAGGAGATTCCCCGCCCCTCTTTCCCCCAAAATCTACAGTCATGATTAAATCACAAGGTGTTGACAACACTATCGTAGAAAATTAGGGTTGGAAGGGACCTCAGGAGGTCATCTAGTTCAACCTCCGCTCAAAGCAGGACCAGCCCCAACTAAATCATCCCAGCCAAGGCTTTGAGCTGGGCCTTAAAAACCTCCAAGGACGGAGATTCCACAATCTCTCTAAGTAACCCATTCCAGTGCTTCACCACTCTCCTAGTGAGAAAGTTTTTCCTAATATCCAACCTAAACTCCCCTTGCTGCAACTTGAGACCATTGCTCCTTGTTCTGTCATCTGCCACCACTGAGAGCAGTCCAGCTCCATCCTCTTTTGAACCCCACTTCAGGGAGTTAAAGGCTTCTATCAAATCCCACCTCAGTCTTCTCTTCTCCACACTAAATAAGCCCAGTTCCCTCAGCCTCTCCTCATATGTCATGTCCCCCAGCCCCTGAACCATTTTTACTGCCTTCCACTGGACTCTCTCCAACTTGTCCACATTCTTTCTGTAGTTTTTTTTTTTTTTTTTGGGGGGGGGGGGGGGGGGGGGTTGTCCACATCCCTTCTGTAGTGGGGGGCCCCAAAACTGGACACACTACTCCAGATGTGGCCTCACCAGTGCAGAATAATCACTTCCCTTGATCTGCTGGCAACGCTTTTGCTAATGCAGCCCAGTATGCCATTAGCCTTCTTCACAACAAGGGCACATTGTTGGTTCATGTTCAGCTTATTGCCCACTGTAACCACCAGGTCCTTTTCTGCAGAGCTGCTGCTTAGCCAATTGGTCCTAAGCCTGTAGCGGTGCATAGGATTCTTCCATCCTAAGCACAGGATTTTGCACTTGTCCTTATTGAACCTCACAACACTTCTTTTGGCTCAATCCACCAATCTGTCTAGGTCACTCTGAAGCCTAGCCCTACCCACCAGCATATCTACTACACCCCCCCCAAGCTTGGTGCCATCTGTGAACCTACTGAGGGTGCAATCCATCCCATCTTCCAGATCGTTAATGAAGATATTGAACAAAACTGGACCCAGAACTGACCCCTGGGGCACTCATCTTGATGCCAGCTGCCAGCTAGACCTCAAGCCATTGATTACTACCCATTGAGTTTGATGATCCAGCCAGCTTTCTAACCACCTTACAGTTCATTCTTCCACCTCCTCAGCTTGCTTGAAAGAAAGCTGTGGGAGACTATCAAAAGCCTTGCTAAAGTTCATCATGTTCTTCTAGTGCTCCTATTGCAGAGCTGTGAGACCTGGTTCTCATTCTCTCATTGTCGAGTTACGGTGACAAATGTGGAGTAAGCGAAGGGCTGATTCATTTGTTTGCTTTACTCGTATAGTCCTACTAAATGCAAAATGGTTATGCAAATAAGCCTTCTTGTTTGCTTTGTATTGTGCATCATGGCTGACCAGTGAGTCAGTGAGAACAGGGTCAATATTGAAGCATGACTGTATTTACGTAGTGGCACCCTCTTCCAGGCATCCGAGGGAGGGGAAGGGAAGTGGATGGGACCATTTGCAGTATGGATGGTGCAGAGAGGAGGACTCCCCCTTGCAGCAGCACAGGGCCCCAGGCACATGCCTGGTTTGCCTGTGTATTAATCTGGCCCTGCTCACCGCTGATTGGTAGAGAGGCCTGGAGGGGGTAGCCACTATCTTGGCTACTGGCTGCCCTTTGTGCTGCCCTGCCACCTGGTGCCTTCCCCTCCCAGGCAGGCTGCAAGCAGCAAGGGCCACTGGCTTCCACTAGGGATCCAGCATTTTATTTTTATAAAGTTGTTTTTTTACATTGATTTCATGGACAATTGCAGATTTTGTGGTTTCCGTGAAATCACAAATTCAGTAGGTCCCTACTAATTAAGTGCCAACCGCTGTCATTACTTGTCAGACTCCCTGGACACCCTGCAGGGGTCTCGCCATCAGCACAGCCCAGCAGGTCTGACCACACGGTCTAGGTTAGGAATGAACTCTGAAGCTTTCACAGGAATTACCTCCTAAATGTATGCTCGGTGAATGGTCCGTCAGAGAAAACTGCCTTTTACTGCTGCCTTCAGTACAACGGCCAGCCTGATGCCCACAGGGCTGTCAGGTAATAAAATCAAAGAGTTATCGAAAACAAGAAAAAAACAGACTGAACTATCATGAAAACTTCTTCAGCATGAGATCTAGTGGGCTGTAAACTCATATCATCTTACCTCACTGTTTCAGACATTCATGGTAGGTCTACATACTAGTTAAGGTCAACTTTAAGGCCGGTCCCAAGCCCATGCTGACCTACACTGTAAACTACTGCAGGGCTCTTGGTGGTTATCCAGGTCGGCCTCAGAAATTCTGATGAACTTCCAACAGCACAACCTTGCTCCTACTTGCCTCTCAGCAGTACAGCTGTATGGGCTTTAAGCAAAGAAGTCTTCCTGCAGCAATCCCACAATTTCCTGTTTCTTACTTCTGGCCCTTCTGCACATACCCCCGCCCTCTCCTGCCCAGAACGAGGGCGGGGGGGGAACCACAGAAAGAAGGATAAGGAGACTTCAGACTGATTCCTAGAAAGAGTCCACTCAACAAGTGGAGAGCAATTTGGTGTGGACTGCAAGGCAAGACAGATGGGGAGGGATGGCGTGGGTGGATCAAGCTGGTGAAGAGCAACCTTTAGGTCAACCCTAAATATCAGTGTAGACATACTCTTAGTTAGAATGGGCAGTGTATTGGTAACGTATACCAGGCCAGAGTAGTGAGAATGAAATCGATGTGGTAGGGAATGGCAGACAACCCTGTGGGACCCCAATCTTAGTGATACTGTAACTCTGGCACAGGGTGTAGACTGGAGAAAAGTCAGATTTTTCAAAGCTATTAAAACCTGGTACCACCTCTAAAAACACGGAACTGGAGGAAACAGATGCCCCATTTCACCTTTCCTGACAAATTTGTCTTCAGCTGAGAAAGGCCAAGATTTCCAAATGTGACTAATCGCTAAGATTTCTCAAGTCAGTAACCAAAAGCAGATACCCAGCACCACTAGCCACTTCATAAAGTCAAGATCTATAAAGGATTATTAACATGATTAAACACAGTTCTATTTCAACAAAATAAGTAATTCTAAGAAAAAGAATACAACTGCGCTTACCTCACAAGAGTTGTGAAAATCTCCTGAGTCTTCCATGCATTCAAATGCTGATCTCAATTTCCCGCGTCCTAAACTATCTCTGCAGAATGGCAAGGTGGCAGTTCCTGTTTGATTAATTAGTGTTTTTCATTATTCTTCCGAGTAAAATGTATCAATTCATTTCTTTGTACAGAAATTAGACTTTGTTATTGGATCAAGTGTTTTGATTTTGCGGCTGTTCTCCTTGTGTTATAAAAAGACATCCTTTGTAGGCTGCAGCCAATTGTGCAAAAACAGAAATTTGAAATCAAGTTATTCTGTAAGGATTGCTGCACCTTAGGTTACTGGTATGAATTCAGTGCATCTCACTGTTCATTCACCATGCACAAAAGCACAGTCTCCTGGGAAGTATAATACGAGAGGGAGTTGACTATACAAATGGGTTCAGTGGTAACCTGGGACTCAAAAATGTGGGTTCAATTCCCACCTCCCCACCCTCCGCCTCGGAAAAGTCATATAGGGCTGGATTTTTAAAAGGTAACTATGCACCCAGTGGAATTTCAAAAGAACCAAGTGCCTAATTCCTGTGAAAATCCCATGAGGCAGCTATCAGCATCTTTAGATGCCTGAATACATTTATAAATCTGGCCCTTAGTCTCTGTAGCTATATCTATGCTACTCATTATGGTCAACCTTGAGGTCATCCTAAAGCCTATACCTGCCAACAACTTACATTGTAAACTCCTGTGTTTGATGCCTAGCAGAGTCTAGCCAATCCAAGAAAATATGCTGAACATTTAGGTATATAAATCCAACCTTGCTGCCACTTGCCCACCTCTTATCCCAAGTTTGGAAGCCTCAAGCAAAGGGAACCTGCCAGCAGCAAACCCACAATTCTCTGTTCCTGGCACCCTCTTTCTCTTTCAACTGCTTGCAAAGAGAGACCTTACTGCCATATTTGAAAAATAAGAATCTAGTGTAGATGGCTTAGGTGAAAAGAGCAGCTCCTGCAGCTCAAGCTGGTTTAGGACAAAACTCAAAGTTAAACCTTAAATATCAGTGCTTCACCACAAGTCAGATGGCAAATGGCACTTTTCTACCCAAAGGGGCACAGTAAGCAGAAACACAGTAGAGACTGGGAAGCACTTGAATGCTAGTGATGGAAATCACAGAGATCTATTAGTATGAAAAACAAGGTCAACTGGCTATGCCTAAATCCAGGTCTGAAAAACACTTAAATCCCATGCTACTGGCTGAAGTGGAGTCCCACATGTGAATCAAGTCAGTTTGCAAGTTCTGGGCTATAAATCAGCCCCATGGCAAGAGATCACTGGATAATCATCTTCACATCTTAGACGGACAGTTTTTTCAGAAAGCAACCCCTGATCTGGGGATCAGGCACATTGGAGCAGGACCTGGTCACTCCACATGAAGCCAAGAGGAACTGTAAGTCCTCAGCACCTCACAGAGGCCATTTTTCAAGGTGGGCCTGAATTATCCTCCTATGGATAAAGAACGGTGTCTGTCTTGACATGCTGGGGGTGGCACTAGACCTACATATAGCTGATGCTTGTAAGTCAGAGGAGAGACAGGAAAACATCAGTTTAGCATTTGGATGGCACCTTACAAATTAACATATTTACATGGCACACTGAAGGATGCCAGGCCATTCACGGGCTGCACAAGCTTGTTAACTTTAAGGCTTGCCAACATCCTGGATAAAAAGCAGCTCAACAGGATGTCCATTGTAAAAGTTGGAAAACTGGGGGGCAGGAGAAGGAAAGGACTTGCCCAGAGTCACTCAGCTGATCACTGGCAGATCCAGGAACAGGACCCAGGAATTCCTGGCTCCCATCCCCCTTTGGACAACCAGAAGCTCCCAATAACACACTGCAGGCAGCAGTGGGAACATTTTTAAATATATATATTAATGGGCATTTGAATCCTTCCCTCCCCCATTGCAGACAGAATACACAGGGCTCTGTAGCTGCCTGGATTTCCTAAAGCTCCTAGCTTGTGTCTGGCCCTTGCAATTCCTGCCTGTCTCCCTGCTGGCCTTGAGCATCTTTTGACCAGCTCCCAAACAGGACTGAGTGGTTTCTTACCTGCAGCTTGCACTACCTGCACCTCAGCGCCACTAGTCCTGGATGCTGCCCTCTAAACCCTTCGCACACATCTTTCCAGCCAGGTGTTTTCTAAGGGGCTCCAGTTACATGCTCGCCTCAGCCGGCTGCTGGATACTGGATACTCCCTCTGTTACCGTTACCTTGTTGCCCTGTTTACCTGCTGGTCTGCTTGGCTTTGGGAGTCATCCACTAGGGAAATTACACAGCTGAGGGAGACACTATGCAGTGATTCAAACAGTCCTGCAGTCGGATTGGCTGCAGCAACCCGTCTGTAACAAGGGGGCGGGCACAAACCTCTGGCTCTGGATCAGTGGACCGAGGCTACCAAAGCTTTCCGTCATTCCCCAAAGAAGGGGTGCCTGGCTGCAGGGGCAGGATCCTGGCATGTTTTCCAGACTGCAAGGCAGTGGAAAACTTAAACCAACAGCAGGAAAAACTGCAAGAGGCCTGGCTTCCCCCAGACACTTAACATTTACTTCTCCCTAGGTTTAGTTGGAAGCCTGACCCCAAACTGATGGGCATGCTTAGACAAGCAAGGGGGGTGGGCAGACTGAAATGGAAAGAGCATGGAGGCCCACACAGCTGAAGGAAGTGCACTTCAATCCTGAGTTCAGAGAGACCCATCTTTAATTCTGCTTGAGAGTAACAGGGACAATCTCCAAGTTTAACCCAAAACCCCCCTGGAGGAGGAGGTCTCTGGAGAGATCAGGTCCACCATAAGGATGGCTCTCTCAAAGGAACCCCAGGGAACAAAGTGCCCAGATTCCTTTGAATGTCAAGTGGGACTTCAGTGCCTCACTCTCATAGGCTGAAGATCATATTGTGGGCAGGTAATAGGTACTGACCTTCATTTGCCCTATCACAACAGACTTGTTTTCCCAATGAAATGCCGTGTTTCTCCTTACCTAGGAAGCGTGCTGTCCATATTCATCACCGTTAGATACACTTCTCGGCTAATGGTTTTCAGCGGCCAGTCACAATAAACCTATTTTTAATGTTCCATGCTTGGCCATGGTTTTACAGGTAATGATTC